>NC_041050.1:23129043-23451616 GCF_900634775.1 Gouania willdenowi
TGTCAGATTCAAAGTTTCCAATGCTTACAAAATAGCTTCGCTCCTCCAAGTATGACTTAAAGCATTGCATTACTTTTCCATTTAGTCCAACCCATGTTTGCAATCTGTGCAACAAAATTGTATGATCTACAGTGTCAAATGCAGCACTTAGATCCAATAGAATGAGAACAGATACTTTTCCTGAATCAGTGTTCAACCTTATGTCATTGAACACTTTGATCAGAGCAGTTTCAGTGCTGTGATGAGAACGAAAACCTGACTGAAATTTATCAAATATTTTGTTGAATGTTAAGAATTGACTCAGTTGGTTGAAGACCACCTTCTCAATGATCTTGGCCATGAATGGAAGGTTGCTGATTGATCTATAGTTAGCCAGTATAGAGGCATCCAGTGTTCTCTTTTTTAACAGAGGTTTCACAGCAGCTACTTTCAGGGATTTTGGTATGGTGCCTGATTGGAATGAGCAGTTAATTATCTGACACAAATCAGTGACAATTGACTTTACAACAGTTTTAAAGAAGTTTGAGGGTATTGTGTCAAGGCCACACGTTGATGGATTCAGCTGCTGAACAGTCTCCTCTATTGTTTTTGGATTCACTGTAATAAACTCTAACATTGTAGTTGACTCATCCCTCAGTGGTTGAAGCTGTTCAAGCGTTTTGTGATTTTGCTGGTTTGTTCTGATGTTTGACCTTATTGATTGTATTTTTTCATTGAAATATACAGCAAATTCATTGCATTTTCCAGCTGACAGTAATTCAGGGGCTATCTGATCTGGGGGCTTGTGAGCTTTTCAATTACATCAACAGCAGAGATATCAACACCTTTAGAGATAACCAGATCCAAAGTGTGACCTTGAGTGTGTGTCGGACCAGTCACATGTTGTGTAAGACCAAAAGTATCCATTAAAGCATACAGTTCTTTGGCAGTATTGTCCATGTTATTGTCTACATGAATATTTAAGTCACCTGTTATTATTAAAAAGTTGTATTCAGTGCATACAACTGACAGAAGTTCAGCAAACTCATCCATGAATTCTCCAGAATATTTTGGGGGTCTATAAACGACTAAAAACAGAACTCTTGAATCACCCTTCAGTAAGAACGACATATATTCAAAGGAGATCAAATCACCAAATGTTATTTCTTTGCACTGAAATATTGATTTAAAAATGGCAGCACCTCCACCACCTTTCCTGCAAGTACGACACTTATTGAAATAAATAAAGTCTTGTGGTGCACTTTCATTGAGAATAGTATTACTGATACCATCATTCAACCATGTTTCATTAGGAAATAAAAAGTCTAAGTGATGTGTCAAAATAATATCATTAATTAGTAGTGACTTGTTAACAAGAGATCTAACGTTAAGAAGAGCTAATTTTAAAGACTTTACTGGAGACACTGGTGGACTTTTTGGATGAAAAGTTATCATTGTCAAATTTTTATCTCTATAAAGCTTTTGCTTTTCTTTAATTTCACAATTTTACCTGTGTTACCTGTCACCACAGGAATTAAAGAAGCTGCATTAACTCCATAAGGCCCTGACTTTTTCTGGTTGTTCCTAAAAATAGAGCTATTGCAGTCCTGACCCAGCACACATCAGACCTGTGTCGCTCTAATTTGAACACAGCTGGCCTGAGGAGAAGAGTGGGCCTGGTATCGTCGAGGAGGGATGGGTGATGCAGATTGGTTCTTTAGAGGAGATAAGATGGGACCATGGTGGGGTAAAGGGTGGGGTGTCAGTCTTGTGCCAGCCAGAACCAGCTCGTTCATCTGGGCAGTTAAATCCAAGAAGGCAGGGGTAGGAGAGAAGCTGGATGAGGTGGAAGTAGGTGAATTTTGGGGTGAAGCAGGTGGGTCCTGAGATGTGGGGGTTGGTTTGACCTCTTCATTTTGGCGATTTTTATTTCTTGCTGGAAGCTCATCGACTCCATGTTCTTTCCTTGTTGTTTTGTTCTCCGATGGTACATGTTGTCCTTTGTCTTTATCAGAACTGATAGCAGTGTGACTGGTAAAGTAAAACAAGTTGGATGTGAAGAGTTTTACTCCAGCCTTGTTTAGACACAGTCCATCTGCTCTAAAAAGATGACGACGTTCCCAAAAAATAGGAAAATTTTCTATAAAATTTAGTGAAAGGGCAGCACAAGCCGAAGACAGAAATTTATTCAAAGAGTAAATCCTTGAGAATTTCAGATCTCCTTTGCGGACTGGAGGTATCGGGCCACTGATGAACACTTTAGGCTGCAAACAGCTCACAGTTTTTAGCAGATGGGTGAAATAGATATCAGGGCGCTTTGCTCGGCCCGTTAGCCTTTGAAGTGGATATGACTTTTTCTTAGGCTTAGCTCCCAGAGTATTCCAAGGAGGACTCGCACCTGTTGGCTTATCAACGGGAACAGGATCCTCCCTAGGCCTGATAGCTTTGTTAGCACGGGCTGGTAGCGAGTGAGCTTTATCCACTCCGCTGTTTTGAAACAGTGGCACAGTTGTATCATTATCATATCCACAGTGTCCATTAACCTCAATGTTTACTTGTATTCCTCGCACTGTAGTCTCCAGTTCAGTAATCTTTTGGAGAAGACTGCTGTACTGCTGTAAGCTTGCTACTTAGCTTTCCAGTTGAGCCAGCAAATAAAAAAGCAGTAGATGATTACCTCAGAGCCAGAGTCAGATGGTAAATGATAGAGTTTGATGTTGAGGTATCGTATCATTTCTCAGAAGAAAAAGTTCATGTTTAGTAAATAAATTCCTCTGTGAGCTCCGCTCTGCTCTTTTGCTGCTGTCAGCTCAGCTGCCGGAAGTGATCTAAAACAGTGAGTTAGATCCAAAAAGTCTAAGGCAGGTTTGCAGTTTTTATTATCAATGTGAAAATTGAAGTCACCAAGAAGTAGGATAGATGAGGAGATGGCAAAGAGCTTGGTCAGAAAGTCTGTCAAATTAGAGAGAAAGGAGGAGTTTGGCTTGGGAGGAAGATAAATGACAGCAGTGACTAATGGGGTGGAACCAGGGAGTTTAAAGACAATAAGTTCAAAAGTAGGAGTGTTTGGAATTTGAATGTTGGTTATTATAGATGTCCTTTCTGTATATGACAGCATGAGAGGGGTGGGGTTACCCAGCGTGTGTTCAGAAGGGACAGCTTAAGGTGTCATTGGTTGGTGATTAGCTGAGAGTTGAATGGAAGATGGCGTAGATTGGCTTGGTTTACATGGGGTTTTTTGTGGCGTCGTAAGAGGGAGTTTGAGAACGGTGAGACCAGAGGGATGGAATACAGTGTGGGGAGGACAGATAGTAAGAATACTTGCAAGCAGAATTCTGCTGTTGAGAGAAGGAGTTGCAGAATTTCCCAAGCTGGTACATGTCTGCATAGAGCTGCTGCTGGTGCTGTTGATGGTGGTAGCCTGTAACAGCTACAGCTGCTGCTGGTTTAGTTTCTTGAGTTGCAGTCTTTTTGTGGCATTTTGATGATGTTTGAAGTATTGCAGAATATTCAGGCTAGCTCACAAGGAGCTGGAGCAGGCCTTGTTTTCAATCTGTGGTTGGCTGGAGCCTGGTGGATGGCTGGAGCCTGGGGCCTGGTGGATGGCTGGAGCCTGGGGCCTGGTGGTTGGCTGGAGCCTGGTGGATGGCTGGAGCCTGGTGGATGGCTGGAGCCTGAGCCTGGTGGATGGCTGGAGCCTAATAATTATATTATACGAACATGATAGTATATTGTATAAACACGTTATAGGTCAGTCATTGGCCAGTTTAGGTCACGTGACGAAGACTAAACCTTACCCTAACCCTAAAAATTGTTGCGATATTGGGTTATAACCTAACACTAACCCTACTGTGTGAATATAATTTTATTTCACAACCAATATAATTATATTGTAAGAACAATATAATTATATTGTACAAACATGATATTGTATTGTATGAACAATATAGTATATTGTACAAACAACATCATTATTTTGTACAATATAATTATATTGTTCATACAATTTAGTGATCCAAAATATATTTTAACTTGAGGCAACGCTACGTTTCCGTACAATTGCACAATAGGTTGTCCGTGTGGCAACCGTACAAATAGACACTTTCTATATAAATGATCATGAACCCGCGAAGACCAGACACCCAACAAAGTGGACCAGTCCAAGTTCCTATGTCAGATCCACCTAAAGTTCCTGCAAACACGTTGACAGAGAGGCGCGCTGGAAACTGGACTACTAAAGCATGCTAAACTAATCCATCGAAACATAAGACTGTGCTAAGCGCCAACGCTAACGACTTCATAAAAGGAAGAGACCAACTAAAAAGTACATTACCGTCATCAAACCAGAAAGAGCCACCAATTTACTTAAGGTAAAATTATACACTTGTATGGAAGGATAAAAGCTAACATGTCACACATTGTGTGAAATAAATGTTAGCATAAGGCTAACATCACTATTAATCCATCCCAACTTGTAAAACGCAATATTTTTTAATTATATTTCACATGATCACAAGACAAAGCTGGTCCCATTAGACAGTAATGTAACTATTGTGATTATTACACCAGAATATCCTGTTAGTACTGCCCAAAGTAAATCATCAGCCTCATCAGGTTTAATTAGAGGAAGTCAGAGTGATATTTAAACAATGATAAACAAGATTCAGCAGCAGTGGTTTATATTAACAGTAAAAACACTATTGGAGTTTATTACTGCTTTTAATTTTAATTTTTTTTTTTAGAAAATAATTTCATTATACATGAGGAAATAAATGCAATAATTGCCCCCATAATATTTTCTTAATACATACCCTGTTGTTCGTTTCATGTCAGTTATGTTAGTTCTACCTCAGGTGTGCACTGATTTATAATTTACAAAATGCATTGCACATTTTCTTTAATTAAGCATTTATTTAATTTTCTTAATTGAGATTTTTTAGGGTTTTTTTATTTTATTTTTTTACATCATTTTGTTGACCTCTTTTTAAGATTATATTTAAAATGAAAGTATTCAAATTTGGTCTTTTTTCTTATGGTTCTTATTTTGAATAGGAAAATTAGTCTTTATTTAATTATTGGACTATAAAAAAATAAGCAATATAAATTTGGTCTGATTTTATTTAGAGATAAAATATTGTTTTTTTTAATTAGTATATTATTATTATTAGGGGGCCAAGCCAGGGAACCGCGTATGTTCCTAGGACCAGCGGTGCTAGGAACCCTATTGTAATCGTTCTGTTTATTATTGTTACCTTTTATAGTTTCGTTGGTAAAAGTGTTGCTGCAGGCTAAACCGTGCAAGGTAGGGCGGTGCCCTTTGGAGGGTGGGTCCAAAACCCCCAGGGGACCTTGGATGCAAAAATTCACATTTATCCGCCAAAGGTCAACACGTTTTGGTCAATAACTCCCACACCGTTTGTTGCACATTCAAAAACTTCATATCCACAGATTCCTTGAATAGCACTGAATCACCTGGGCTAGGCCACGCCCATTTCCGTCTAACTTTAGTCGGAGCAAAATTGCAAAAACTGTAAAACATACTTTTTCAAACTACTCCTTGGAATTTTGTCCAATAAGCGTGAAACTTGGCACGTAGAGTCTTCAGTTGGATCTGATCTAAAGTTCTGGAAAGAATTTTGTTCGAGCTAAATATGCGCAATTTGTTAACGAGTAAAGTTTTCTAGCTAGCTATAAAAACGCGAACTGGTCCATATCTCGGTCAAAATAAATGCTGACTACACCAAATCTCAGATCCTTAATTATCATGTGACTATGAGGGTATGCGCCAAACTTCAATAATCTAGACCCCTCGGGGGCGCTGCAAATAAGGGATATTTATATCTCCTAACCAAATTTGGTGGGTATGACCTTGATTCGCTCCTGAGGTCATATCTCAAAGTTTTTTGCGATTGGTTAAAGTGGGCGTGGCTTATTACATCATAAGACATAAATAAACAAACATTTATTTCAGCTGAATTATCATATTGAGGGCTGTGAAATTAACAGGGTAGATATAGAAGACCACACAGACCACCCTTACCAAAAATTGCGCCACTAGGTGGCGCTATATTTGCAAACATATTTTGGCCTCTAACTTTCACATTTTAATTCACATCTTCATAAACTTCAAATCCACGTGTTCCCAACATAAAATCACATCTTCTGACATAAGCCACGCCCACTCCCACGGCATATTGCTCTTTGTAAGTCACTACACACAAAAAACCTACTTTTTCAAATTCCTCTTTGGGGTTTTGTCCAATCTGTGTGAAACTTGGCACGTAGAGTCTTCAGTTGGACCTGATCTAAAGTTCAGCAAATAATTTTGTTTAGGCAAAATATGTGCAAATTATTAACAAGTGAAGTTTTCTAGCGAGCTCTAAAAATGCAAACTGTTGCATATCTCGGTCAAAATAATTGCTAACAACACCAAATTTGAGCCACATTTGAATAAATTATGCCTCTAGGGGGCCACTGCAATAATGAGAAATCTATATCTCTTAAATGGCATGACCGATTTTGGGTATGACCTTGGGTCACTCCTGGGACCGTATCTCGAAGTTAATCGCGATCGGTCAAAGTGGGCATGGCTTATTACTACATATATAAATAAACAAACTTTTATTTCAGCTGAAGTATTATGTTGAGGCCTGTGAAATTTACAGGGTACATATAGAAGAGCATATAGATCACCCATATCAAAATGTGCGCCACTAGGTGGCGCTATAATGGGTGCAAATGCATTTTGGCCTGTAACTTTCACATTTTAAATGACATCTTCCAAATCTTCATATCCAAGAGGAATGATTGAGTAAGTTGAAGTTGAAAATTAAGTACGGTAATATCAGTGTTGAGTAATAATTTCCTGTGCAAAATAAAAAAAAAAAAATACAACTTTTGTTTTGTAATACATGTCATATTTATTCATGGCAATTGTTTTCAAACCAGACATTGAAGAATCTTGCAGCATATCCTAAAAACAGTTACTACCTGCTTGCATTTTGTATTTCAGTGGAAAAAACTTTTTTTTTCTTTCTAGATCAACTCAGAGAGGGAATCGCCTCCACGCTCCAAATCTCCTCATTTCCAGATATTGTCCATTATCTGGATCAAAGATCCTGATCATGGTACCATCATCATTCACACTTTAAAGGCTTGGAAGAAATTTATATCCCAATAATCACACAGTAGTTCACAATGTAGGGACACCCCCATTTTTTGAGGGGAAAATTTGAGATAAAATGTGCAATTTTATGAGGTGAAACTTGGAATAATTGAGAAACCTACTCGACATAACTTAGTCAAATTTCATAAAGATCGGTCAATTATGAAACGAGATATTTTATTATTTATTATAAAATTATTTTATCGGGGGAATGTTCAATATCTAATACTTAATCTCAAAGCCAATATCGTCCGATTCTGATAGCAGGTGACAATATAGTGCATCTCTAGCTTTTTCTTCACATTGAAAAAATGACTGAACAGTTAATTATGACAGCAAAGCATAATAGGAGGGCTGTGACATCTATTATCCAGGACAGGTGATTAATTACTCACCATGGCAACCAGTCAACAGCTTTAATGGTAATAAATCATGTGATGTGCTAAGTTTACGTTGACTTAGTTCACATAAAATACTTTTTGCCTTTGATTTAAAAACATGAAGACAACAGAGCGTCTTTCAGAGGGAGCAGTGGAACAGCCAATCAGAGGTGAGGATGTGCTACAGGGCTTCAGTCATTGGTCGGACTGCTGAATCTGGTCTCATGGCTGCTGTTGATATTGGCTCTCTGTGGCCGTGTAGAAGTCCTCCAGGACGCTCTGCAGGTAATCAAAGGTGGGACGGTCGTCGGGCTTGTTCTTCCAGCACTCCAGCATGATGTCGTAGAGTTCCACTGGGCAGCTGTCCTGACGCTGCATCCTGTGACCTTTCTCCAGGGAACGAATCACTTCTGGATTGGTCATTCCTGAAAGAGTTTATAAAGACGGCAATGTAAGAACACAATAAAGTCATAGTTTGGTTTGGTTCAGATGTAAAAACGTCAACAAATAATGAACATTGTGGTCCAACAAATTGAAATAAACACATTTCTGCAGTTGTTTGAGGTCATTACTGAATTGTTATGAACATCTCAGCTGTTTTCCTCTCATACATGAACATCTGCTGTAGAGTAGGAGCCTCAGAAGCTTAGTCCCTCAGGCCTTATTAGCTATTAATATTAGAACTTTCTTTTATTATCTTTTGTGTGGTGTATTGGTTTACTGTACACACATATTAAAAAGCTTGTTCATTTTTACTATACATTTCAGACACTTTGAAGCCATTTTGTGCTTTTGTAGTCATTGTTGTGTGCTGTTGTTTATTTTCAAGACAAACAATACAAGTAGAAACACAAAACCATGAAAAAACAACAAAAAAAAGACAAAGCACAGGATGGAAGCAGATTAGTTATACAGCAAACATAAAGCAAAACAAAAGGAGGATCGTGTGTGTGTGTGCATGCATACAGACTTTTTTTTAAAGTGAAGTCTGTCAATTTTGTCCCAGTAGTAATTAATGGTCAGGTGAGGTGGAGTAATAAATGATAATTGGAAAATATTAATGAATCATTATTGCTATTAGGATCACTATCACAATCATTGCAGTTGCCACTACCATCCCACCAGCTGACCAACAGCACCGGCCAGGAAAGATCACCCCACCCCCACCCCGAGCACCATCGGTCCAAACAAACCCCCCGCAAACGACCACCGAAAACAAACCTGCCCCCCGTCCCGGAATCCGAGGCACACTGACCCCACCCAAACTCCCAATGAAAAAAGGTTTTTTTTTTCTTTCTTTTTTTGATTTGGTTGTGTGTCTATACAGGTGCTGGTCATATAATTAAAATGTCATGAAAAAGTTAATTTATTTGAGTAATTCCATTCAAAAAGTGAAACTTGTATAATGTACACATTCATTTTACACAGACTTTTTTTTAAATAACAGCAAAGCATAACAACAGGTTACATGTATTTTGTTTTTTTATTTTGCAGAAAGGCTGTACTTGAATTAACTTAGCATAACCAATTTAGCATCTGCATTGCTTCACCACATGGAATTAAATTCCTAGGGTCCAGTTCTTATAGTGGGGTCTCCTAACACTCTTCCCCTGGACAGGGGTCTGCAACCTTTATTTTACAAAGAACCTTCTCAATGAAGACAATACAGTTTATTAAATTATATACAGTTAAAATTATATAGAATAATGTTTGATGTAATTTGATTTGATTTATAATGATCATGTAAATGGAAACCTCAAAACAGTTTAAAATAAAATAAAATTGACATCAAGAAATAAAACAGTATTTTCCATCTTCAAATTCTTACAAATCTCAGTTTACATGAACACAATGTTATATATATATATATATATATATATGTATATATATAAGATTTTTTTTTTAGTTAATGTATTTGAAAGGCTACAAAAAGTAATTTGAATTTGATAACACATGATCATGTGGTCAACACATGCTAATTGCTCATTTCTTGTCACACATAAAGCATGCATATTTAACCGGCACATTGGCAGTTTCCTTAGGTCCAAGGTTAACGCAGCCATCTACCAGATAGTTTTAGAGCACTTCATGCCAACTTTATGGAGATGCAGATTTCATTTTCCAACAGGACTTGGCACCTGCACACAGTGCCAAAGCTACCAGTCCCTGGTTTAAGGACCAGGGTATCCCTGTTCTTGATTGGCCAGCAAACTTGCCTGACCTTAACCCCATAGATTTTCTATGGGGTATTGTGAAGAGGAAGATGCGAGACGCCAGACCCAACAATGCAGAAGAGCTGAAGGCCACTATCAGCAACCTGGGCTCTCATGACACCTGAGCAGTGCCACACGCTCATACTTTTCATGTTCATAGTTTTCAGTTGGCCAACATTTCTAGAAATCTTTTTTGTAAGTAATATTCTAATTTTCTGAGATACTGAATTTGGGATTTTCATTAGCTGTCAGTTATAATCATCCAAACTAAAAGAAATAAACATTTGAAATGTATCAGTCTGTGTGTAATGAATGACTATAATATACAAGTCACTTTATGAATGGAATTACTGAAATAAATCAACTTTTACATGATATTCTAATTATATGGCCAGCACCTGTATATACAGTATGTATAAGCAAAGAAGGTCTGCTTTTCTATGTGTGAGCGTGTGTGTGGGGAGCGAATATCTCCCCGACAGGGTATGAGTTCGACCTGAAACTTAGTCAACGGCTTCCAAATACTACGTGTGTGCATCTGTTATTTTGGAGTAATTTGGTGTTGCAAAACGTTCATCTATAATGTAAACACACACACACGGCTGATGCGCGTGTGTGCACTACACCTATGTACATGCTGAACGAACACAGAGCCGTTTAGAGAGAGAGTTGCGACTTAGGCGTTGCAAAACCTTTATTTTTTGTGGTATTTTTTTTAATCTCTCAACAACCTGCGACGGATTATGTGCATAACACGCGCGCATGTGTGAGAAAATAATATACTAAATGAAATATACAAAAAATATACTAAATGAAAAACAAACATTACAGAAATATGAAAATGACTCAAAATACACAAAAATAAATATTTATACAAAAAATACACAAAATGACAACAGAAATGCACAAAACTACACAAAAAGAGATACAAAAATTACTCCAGAATTACACTACAATGGCAACAAAAAACTATAATTACAGAAAAAATGCACAAAAAGACAACAGAGTGATACAAAAATACAATGACTCGCAGACACTATTTTACTTTGCACCCACACATAACCCCTTTATAACACTACAGAGTACAGAGTATGTACACCTTTTTGTACATCCAACTTTCAAACACATACTAATTTGGCCATAACTGACAACTCTACTTCTCTCACTATATGAATACATACTTCCGACGGGCACTGTGCTAGCATATTATAATTGTAAATATGCTGTGTTTGACAGTGAGCAAAAAATAGGTAAATACATTTTACAACAATAATAATAATAAGAAAATTCAATAATTAACAATAAATAATTAACAACACAAGTATCCAAAATGAATAGATAACAACAGCAACAACAACAATATCAATCATAATCATCATCATAATTGTAATTAATGATAATAATCATATTATATAATGGGAGGTTACAAAATAAATAATATCCATTATATGAGTAAAGTAACAATAAACAATGATAGCTAAAACAGAGGTAATAACAACATACGTGTAATCAATAATTACACTGAACAAAAATATAAACGCAACAGTTTTGTTTTTGCTGCCATTTTTCATGAGCTGAAGTCAAAGTTCTAAAACATTTTCTATATCCAAAAAATACTTATTTCTCTCAAATATTGTTCACAAATCTGTCTAAATCTGTTTGTGAGCACTTCTACTTTGCGAGATAATCCATCCCAAGTTACAGGTGTGGCACATCAAGATGCTGATTAGACAGCGTGATTATTACACAGGTGTGCCTTAGAGTCATTATTTTAATTTTAATTAAATTTATATTGTTAGTTGCATTGACTGAACCAGTTAAATTTATTAGGTTTTACATGTTGCTTGACCAAGCTAGAGAAACTACTGGTTAGGGATCGTTGTACTATTGCAGTTAATAAATAAACAAGTAACTCTATACAATGATATATGTTTATTTGTTTTCAAACAAATTAAAAATAAATGTTTAAAGGAGACATATCATGGTTTTAAATCCTTCCTTTTTAGATATAAATCATACAGTTATGGTTTATATAAAGCGGAACTGCAATGCTTGGGTCTGAATTCCTCATTATTATAGCTCCACAGGCCCCTTTTCTACCCCTTTTCTGATGTGCTTCTGAGAGTAACTCGTTTTGGTGCGGTCTCTTTTAAATGCAAATGAGACACTTCATACCCCGCCCCCTCTCGGTTCAACTCCACCCTGCTCGGCCATTTTTGTAGTTTGATAGAAGAGATACGGCTATGTAGCGGCGCATAAACTTTTTATTCAGAGGTTATTTACAAAATGTCAACAACAGAAGACTTGTCCATCCAGCCTTACATGTTCCAGCCAGAGTCGGACCCGGCGGAGCGAGATGAAAATGAAGATGATGAACCTGCAGAACCCTAACAAGTGAGCTAACACAAGCACCGAGCTAACGCTATCGCCAAGCTAACATCACGAAATGCATTTTAATACAGTCTTTTCTGAGACAAAAACGGCAAAATGAAATGACTAATGAAAACTTTAGACTTACATTAAATCACGTAGGCCATATCATCAAGGATCTAAAACGAGCACACAGCGCTAACATATGAAGACGGTGCAACTGCTAATGCTAACAAAACAATGACAGGGACGTCTTATCATCACACTTTTTAGCGTTATTTACAGCTTACCAAAGTGCTCTGTTCGTTGTCTCCAAAGATAGAAAGAATTGACCCCTCAATCAGACAAAGTCTTTCGGCAAATCCTTCTTTATACTGGCGGAGGTTGCTGAAGCAGTCATCCTTGAAGTGCTTCGCGCACACAAAAATGACCTTACCCACGGATGTGGGTACATTTCCGTAAAAAATAAAACTCAACCAGGCACTTTGAAAAGGTTCTGATGCTGGGAGACGGTGTAATGAAGTGTGTGGGTTACTACATCCAACAACCGAATGTTTTGATTTCTCCTCTCGTAACTTCGGCATCCTTGAGAGTGGACTACAAATTCACAGCGAGAAATAAAAATGGCGGATTGCTCGAAGTGTTGGGCCTGGAGTCGATGTCTTATTTGGCAGTTCCGCTGCAAATACTGTGACGTAATAGTTCAAAAAATGTAATAGAGAATAGAAAAATCGAAACAGATTGAAAAATATGAGCAAAACAGAATATAAAGATATCTACGGAGCACCTGAAGAGACTAATTTGATTTTTTTCTGTACTTCTAAACACTAAATATACAACAAAATGCATTTAAGGGCAAAAAAAGTGGATTTAGCATGATATGTCCCCTTTAAGTCAAGTCTGATTCATGAAAGAACAATCCCAGTCTTTTCCACACAATGAGACATACCATTTGTTGGGCAATTCAGCACTTTTTTATTGTATCAGGATCGGTATTGGCCAATAAGAAACACCAGATATCGGCATCGGTATCGGAGGTGAAAAATCTGTAACATATACCACTTAAGGTAGTAACTTAAATCCTTCACTGCTCTGCCATTTTTCAACAGATTTTCACCATTCAAACTTTGAAATGTTTCAAAAATTATACTCTGCATCATCACTGCTCCTCTTCATCACCAATCCTCCTCTTCTGTGGGGTTTGCAGGTTCTCATTTCACATCTACAACTTAGATCCTTCACTGTTTTAACGGATTTCCACCATTCAGACTTTGACATGTTCAGCTGTTTGTTCACTTTCAGCTCATACTGGGATGTTTAAACATACTACTGTGTAAACTGGACTTCTAACTGGTTTGACTCGTTTTTCCTTTCATACTGGAATTTTAACACATAATACTGTATAAACTGGACTTCAAACTGTTTTTTCCTTTCATACTTGGATTTTAACACATAAAACTGTATAAACTGGACTTCTAACTGGCTTTACCGATTATTGCTAAATTATTACCTCATTAATGCTATTGTAGGTTAATGCTATTGCTAGGTTAATGCTATGCTAATGCAGTGCGACGCGAGCCAGCACATGCATCCTCACTTGCATTTTCTTCAGGAAATGCAAATATTCTAGTTCTTCATATTTTCAAAGAATTATTCCTCAATTGTGACGTAAGCTGCTCTACACAGTTTGTCTGTGTTTGTGATTGGTCTGACGCATAATCTCCACCTCTGCCACAAGAGCGTGCAGGTAGTCAGAAATCAACTTGCTTAAGTTAACTTGTTGATATCTCGGTTCGTAGGACAGCTGTTCTCTGACGGAGTTAATCAAGCATATACTTATCTAGCTTCATGGTATAGGCCCTTTGTGTACTTTTAATTTAGAGTTTTTTAATCATTCTTTTTGTCTCTTTGTGTATTTTTCTGTTATTTTGTAGTTATTGTTGTGTATTGTTGTCCGTATTTTATATGCCATTTTGTGTGTTTTTGGAGTGATCCTTGGGTATTTTTGTTGTCGTTAAGTGCTTTTATTCATTGTTGTGTAAAGTTGTTGTCTGTTTGTGCATCTATCTGTCATTTTTGGAGTCAGTTTGTTTGTTTACTTTAAACTAGCTGTAAGTTGCCCATGTCTCTAGGGACATCTATCCTTTTTGATGTTTACTCTTTCATGTTGTTCCTGTGGTTAAACATTTAGTGTAGATGAAATGAAGTACTTTGATGATCCTTTTTTAGCTTCAGGATTTTTGTTTCGAGGGAAATGACAGTAGAACATTTCCTGTAGCTCCATCTCCTTTGTGTGTATATTGTTATGGCAATTATTATATTCATCATCATATCGTCAAATGTATGTTCATGTGTACAATTTGTCATGTTTTAATACATGATGACTCCATTACTCTTTACACTTTTGAACAGCTGAATCATGATTAAACAGTACAGATCGTACTCAGTGCACAGAATCTCTGCCAAGGCCAGAGTCTCTGCTCACATGCACACTATCAAGGATAGATAAGACTGGCGCCTAACCTTCCTCATAACATACACGTCTTCATCATCCTCAAATCTTTCCACTATTGGGCATCTGACTCTCCCCTCCTCCTTACCTCAGAGTGGAACTTTGCTGTTATCTATATAAAAAGCTTAAGCTTTGAAACTGTTAGTCAGAGTTAGAACGGGTCTTGAACGGGTTTTGCATTTTTGCTTTGCCACCAGCCTTTGTCTTTCATTCTTTCAGGATGGAAGCTTCTTCTTTACTCCTTTTTATTTTATCTTATAATAAATCTTTTTTATAAAACCATCAATGCTCCGACTGGACTCCATCATTCAACCAGAGCAATAAATCATGTCTCCAAATGAGGTCAACCGCAAATTCTGCCGTAACAATATCATATAAACAATGAGCAGATGGAAGATGGAAAAAAGGGTATGCTACTTCTTGGACAAAGATTACAGCTGATGAGCTCTAAACTGGTTTCCCTTCATGTCACAGTTAAACACTGACTTCTTATATCTGTGATGCCTAAATAACAAGAACAGATGTTACTACAGGGGCGTGGCTTCTCTCTCATCTTCATTGGATGAGAGGAATCACATATTGTCTCTAACTCTGCAATACTGTGGCTAAAGCCATACTTGGGGAGTAACGGATTACAAGCAATGGTGTCACATAACCTGGATACAAAAAAATGTAACTGTAATCCGTTACAATATATTCAAAAACATGTAATCAGATTACAGGATTTTTTTTTTATACTTGTAAAAACGGGGATTCCTTACTTACTTTCCACCACCTGTTGAACAGACGCTCCTCCTATGGAGAGTGATACATATTTTCCCTTCTGCTTTTATGTCTGACTATTTCATTTTCACCTCAGTCACAGTCTCACGCTCTGATCAACGCAACGCAATTTGCCTTTCTGACATTTGTAATGCGCGTTGTCACCAAAGTACAGTCTTCTGTGTGTGTCCACCTCAACAATTAATACCTCCACCTCGCATTGAGTGAAATTTGTTTTAATTGCTCATTTACCTCCTCGGACCACCGTGAAATTTGTATTAGTGAATATTCATTAAGGGCGTTCACCAGACCTTTTATAGGCACCGTATGGGTGGAGTAAGATATTTCTTCACGTGCGACAACTTTAGAGTTGATTGTCATTTATAAATGGAAACAGGCATGGGACGAGTGTGCGCACTCGTTTTGCATATGGATTTCCTGGTTTTTAGCATATGCCAGGTGAAGTGTGTGGTGGCAAAATTGATTAATTATGTATACTCATATATTTGCTTTTTGATCTCATTCAACTTAATACCCCAATTTGTAACTTTCCACGCCTGTCTGATGTCTTTTCCTCTTCCTGCAAAGTCAGTGGGCTCATACTCCCATAATACAGCTTCTCTAAAGGAATGTCAGTTGGCCTCAGTTTAATCTCCAAGGCCAGAGCACGTCCAAACCAGTGGCGGATGCTTTAAGACTACAAGGGAACCTCAGCTTCCCCTAAAATCAGTGGTCAAATATGTAGTGTTGTGTGTACATTTCATTGACTAAATATATGACAGAACACATGTATGTTTAGTTCAGAATCAGCTTCTTATAACAGGAAACTGACAGTGACAGCGTGACGTTCTTCATTCATTACCGCAGCGTCACAGTGTTAATAAACAGTGGTGAAGTTCAGCTTCCATTGACTTCAATGGGAGCGGATTTAGGGGTTGATCCACTGCAGTCAAACTAGACGCTCATTGGATAAATGCTCGGTTATGACGCACTTAGTCCCGCCCATCGGACGCCGAGCTTCACAGGAGGTCTATGGAGCAGTGGGCTGGATCTGTCTGTTCCGGACGCTGGAATAATGGATGATGATTGGATGATCTATCTCAGGCTAATTCAATTTTGATTGACAGCGAAATGAGCCAATCAGAGAGTATGACGTTGTAAGCACACAGGCGGGTTTTTCAAATATTTCAGTCCGTTGCTCTGTGTTGACACGAAGACTTTGCTGATCCTCTCATAGCGAATTAACTTCTGACAAACCTAGTGTCTGTTTTTGGTGTTTGTGGAGACTGTTACTGCTTGTGTTGTGAGACTTTTCACCAAACACTCACACTCCAGCGTGCAGCAGCTACGCGCGTGCGTGCGTGTGCGATAATCTACAAATAGTTGTTGACAACAAAATGTGAATTCTACTAGAATTCACATTTAAATAAACAGATAAATTTTCTGAAGTAGGCAGAAAATGAGCTTCCCCTGCATGAAAGACCAGCAGCCGCCACTGGTCCAAACCCACCCCAGACATCACATACACACACACATACATCATATACACTTACACACATACATACACACTCACTCACACACCCACACACACACACATCTAACTTTCACCCCGACATCGGAGATGTCACCTCCGGCAGACTGACCTTCCCCCCCTGGTCTCTTCTTTGTTGTCTGTGGAAGGGGGGGGTGGGACAGTGGGGTATAAATGTGTGTGGGCCCTTCTTCGCGCCTCTCCTCTGGCCAGAGGAGACCACTTCTTTGTCTATCCCGCTTTGTACCTTTTTATTTAGTTTAGATTAAATCATTTTTTATTACTTCATCATCTCTCCTGTCTGGTCTTCATCATTTATCACTGCAGAGTGTGTTTTCAAGTCAAAGACGAGGTAACCGTAAATTTCACCGTAACAAGTGCTTTTACCTCGGCACTGTTTTATAAATGAGGCCCCAGGTCATTGACTTTAGGAGGTCCAGACCAAGACTGTGACCTGTTCTGATCGAGGGAGCTGAGGTGGAGGTTGTAGACTCCTACAAGTACCTCGAGCTGTGGCTGGACAACGAACTGGACAGGGCAACCCACACCAAATACCTGTTACAGGAATGGACAGAGCAGGCTGTACTTCCTGAGGAGGCTGCGCTCTTTTAACATCTGCAGGAAACTCCGGTGGATGTTCTAGTTTGTGGTAGCCAGCGTCCTCTTTTACACAGTGGTGTGCTGGGGGAAGCACCTCAAAAAAGGACACGTCCAGGTTGGGCAAGCTCACCAGGCGGGCAGGCTCTGTGGTTGGCATGAAGCTAGACTCTCTGGTGACGGTTGCTGAGAGGAGAACACTAGACAAAGTGCTCGACATTGTAGACGATGCCAGCCACCCTCTGCACACTGTCATCATCAATCGAAGGAGCCTGTTCAGCCACAGACTACTCCTGCCAAAGTGCAGGACTAACAGACAGAATCACTCTGTTGTCCCTCAGGCCAACAGAAGAGCGGATTCACTAAGATCTGAAATAAAGGGTGGTAAACAACTAATTCCTTTGGTGGAGCAGTTTCCTCACCTGCTTCACTAAGATTGCAACAATGATTAGTGCACGTGCAGAAGTGGTGGAGACCCCGCTATTTAAATGAGCATTTTGGGTGTGTTAGTTTGACCATGGAGGGTGAAGGAAAGCGGAGAGCGCAGCGAGGGCGCAGATGTGCACATTGTACCGAATGGCCACAAACGCATCCTCCGCAAAAGAAAGAAAAAAAAGCCAATTTCAATGCAAATATTTTACATAGCCTAGATGCAGGTTGTTTTCCATTCAGAATGAGTTATGTGCAATGTTTTATTTATGTTTTGTGCCTATTAATTTACTTGCGGTTAATACAAGTCCATGCACATTTGCTGTTGCTGCTGTTGCTTTTTCGAAATGGACAGTATCTGAACATTTTTGAAAATCTGTCCTTTTATTTTTATCCTTACACTCTGTATATATTTTAAAATCTTTATACTGTCAGTTTACACCGTGGCTCAGAGAGAAAAGTTTTTTCAAATTCTCTGTATGTCCAGCACATGTTGAAAAATTGACAATTAAAGATGACTTTGACTTTGATATTTCTGGTTATGTTTATTTGATTAATGCATGTTGAATGTTAAATGCAAATGCTCATTTTTGCTTTTCCGTTTCATTTTGTTGCCCCATATACGGCACCTGCTGATCGCCCTCCTCCACTTCCATGACATCATGCTCCAACCCATGTTGTTTAGCGATGTTGTACAGCATTCAGCAGACCACAATTATCTGGGCTACTTTTTTGGGCTGTAGAGAGTGCTCCACCAGTGCAGCCCAAAAAACAGGCCCTGCTTTTCGGCATTCCAAAGGTGCGCGCCACAGTGTTTCTGCTGCTGCTTCATCCAATACCTCCAAAATGGTATAATTGAATTGATAAATGATAAATTTTTAAAATTGTGAATACATTTACAACCAACTTCGCCAGAAAGCAGCGTCTCATATTATTCCTCAGATTAGATTATTTAATGGCACCAACAGAGGATCACCAAGCTATTAATGATCAGTTTAAATTGTTTTACTCTAAACTATACTCTTCCGATGTTACTCCAGATAATAGTCAATTTTATGCTTTTTTCTCTAGTTTAAATATTTCCACAATAAACGCTGACTCTCAAGAGGGGCTAGAACAAAACCTCATATTGGAAGAAATAGTCGCTGCAATAATGTCCCTTCAGAGCGGAAACGCCCCAGGTCCGGATGGGTTTCCGATAGAATTTTATAAAAAATTCAAAGATAAACTATCGTCTCTTCTTTTATCAATGTATGCAGAGGCTCTGGATAAAGAAATCCTTCCCCCCACACTTCTTCAAGCATCTATAATAATGTTACTAAAGAATAATAAGGACCCACTTGACTGCTCATCATATAGACCGATTAGTTTGACAAATTGCGATGGCAAGATATTTTCCAAAACCAGACTGGGTTTGTTCAAGGCAGACAGTCCTTTTTTAACTTGAGAAACTATTTAATATAATCTATACAAAATCCCACACTTTATCCCCAGTAGCAGTAATTTTGCTCGATGCTGAAAAGGCGTTCGATAGGGTCGACTGGGAATATCTTTTCTACACACTTAGTAGGTTTGGATTTGGCCTTACTTTTGTTAAACATACCAAGCTTATTTACACTGACCCAACTGCCTTCGTCTATACTAACTCTGTCTCCTCTGATTATTTCCCTCTATTTAGGGGGACAAAACAAGGAGATCCATTGAGCCCGTGCAATAAATACATACAAGGTATCACACGCGGTGGCACTACGCACACTGTCTCACTTTATGAGGACGATTTGTTATTATGTCACAAACCCTATTTCAACCGTACCCACAGTGTTTAAACTTTTAAAAGAATTTGGGAGTATATCAGGATACAAACTTAATATAAATAAAAGTTAGTACTTAACTATTAATAGGAAAGCTGAAGAATACCCTAATCTGCCATTTAAACTCACTACTGATTATTTTACAGGTAAAAGTAACCAAATCTTATTACAGTTTATTTAAATCAAATTTTTATCCTCTCCTAGAACAGTGCAAAAACAACATTAAACAATGGTCAATTTTGCCTCTGTCTCTCGTTGGGAGAAAAAACTCTGTTAAGATGAACATTGTGCCTAAATTCCTATATTTGCTTCAAGCCGTACCTATTTTTACCACAATAATTTTTCAAGGACTATAAGCAAAAGATCTCCTCCTTTATTTGCATAAGAAAATAATTCATGGAAAGACCAAAAAAAATGGGTGGGCTCTCGTTACCAAATCTACGCTCATATTATTGGGCTGCAAACCTTAATTCTATTTCCCTGTGGCTAAAGGATTGGAATGGTAAGACCCCTGCTTGGCTCCTGATTGAAATGAACACCAGTAAGCCCCACTCTCTCCCTGCTCTGCTATGTGCATCCTTGCCTTCACTAGTGAATGTTATTGATGGAAATGTTATTGTATCTCAATTATTGCACATTATAAGACAGTTTAAAAAATGTCTGGGACTTCAAAACATATTGATTCACTCGCCTATTTTAAACAATCATCTTTTTCAACCATCTTTACTTGATAAAGGCTTCAAAACTTGGTATGACAAGGGTATACATAGTAATGAAGACCTTTATATCAATAACACTTTTGCTAGCTTTGAACAACTATCCAAGAAGTATGGACTTACGAATAACAACTTTTTCCGCTACCTACAAATCAGAGATTTTGCATGGAAGAAAAATTAGAATTTTCCATCTATTCCCACACTGTCTTGCTTAGATTCTCTGTTGAAGGTCAACACAGTCAATAAGGGTAGGATTTCAATGATATATAAACACATCATACACATCACACATCAGAGCTCAACACAGCACAGAGACTGCTTTAGTTAAAGTAACTAATGATCTACTATGGGCTTCAGTTGAAGGACGAGTCTCAGTGCTGGTTTTATTAGATCTTAGTGCAGCTTTTGACACTATAGATCACTATATTCTACTAGAGAGATTAGAGGAATTACTTGGAATCACAGGGACTGCCCTAAACTGGTTTAAGTCCTACCTATCTGATGGGTACCAGTTTGTACACGTGAATAATAAGTCTTCTGTGTACACTAAAGTAAGCTACGGGGTTCCTCAGGGCTCTGTGCTAGGTCCAATCCTCTTCTGCTATACTGATGATTTTAATTGTTCTTATTGATTTAAATGTTCTTATTGATTTTAAACAATTGAATGTTTTATCATGTAAAGCACATTGAGTTGCCTTGAGTATGAAATGCGCTATATAAATAAATTTGCCTTGCCTTGCCTTGCCTTGATGATACCCAACTGTATGTATCAATGAAGCCAGGTGAGACAAATCAGCTATCTAAACTTGAGGCCTGTCTAAAGGACATTAGGGCCTGGATGGACCAAAATTTTCTTCTTCTTAAATCAGACAAGACTGAGGTCATTGTACTCGGCCCACGACACCATAGAGAAACCTATGCTAGCCTAACTGCCCGAGATGGCATTACTCTGGCACGAAGCACAACTGTTAGAAACCTTGGGGTTCTATTTGATCAGGATTTATCCTTCAACTCTCACATAAAACAAACTTCAAGAACTGCCTTCTTTCATCTCCGTAACATTGCTAAAATCAGATCTATCCTGTCTCAGGGCGACGCCGAAAAGCTAGTCCATGCTTTTGTTACCTCTCGTCTGGGTTATTGTAATTCTCTTTTAGCAGGCTGCCCGAGCAAGTCGCTTAAGACACTTCAGCTGGTTCAAAATGCTGCAGCACGTGTACTGACAGAGATCACATTACTCCTGTATTAGCCTCTCTGCATTGGCTTCCCATAAAATATAGAATAGAATTCAAGATTCTTCTTCGTACTTATAAAGCCCTAAATGGACAGGCACCAGTCTATCTCAAGGAGCTTGTAGTGCCATACAATCCCCCCAGAACACTACGCTCTCAAAATGCTGGACTACTCGTTGTTCCATTTGTCTCTAAAAGTAGTATAGGAGGAAGAGCTTTCAGTTATCAGGCCCCACTTCTCTGGAACCATCTACCAACCACGGTTCGGGGGGCAGACACCCTCTCTACCTTTAAGGTTAGGCTCAAAACATTCCTCTTTGGTAAAGCTTTTAGTTAGGAACCAGCTCATAGCTCATAGTTAAGATGCAATAGGCATAGACTGCCGGTGGGGGGGTCTGGCATATTCAGTTGGAGAGAGGTTGGAGAGGGCGTTAAGAGAGAAGTCATTTAGGTTAGAGAGAGACCGGAGAGGGTCCCATTCCTCTCTCAAACACTCCCTCTATGTCTGCTTCTTCCCTTGTGTGTTTGCTCCTGTACTCCTTCTGGCTTTTGTCTTGCAGGTCCGTGGGATCCTCAGTGTGGAGTTACAGAGTCTCAACAACTCTGTCTCCACCCTTTCCTCTGCACACACCCAACACAGCATAACGTGGATGGCTGTTCATCATAGGAATGAGATCCACACAAGGTTCCTGCTGCTTAACAGAAGGTTTTCCTTGCCGCCATGATGAATTCATGTTGGGTGTGGGATACATATGTATGTGTATATACGTATATATGCATATGTGTGTATCCATAAAATGAAGAGTCCGTCCTTAAGACTGCTCTACTGTAAAGTGTCTTGAGATACCATTGGTTATGATTTGGGGCTATACAAATAAAAGATTGATTGATTGATCATGGATGAATTTATTCCTCCGATAACTCATATCACGGAGAAGAGAGAAAATAATTTTGGGGTCCCTCTGTCAGATGGAGAGTGGAACCTGGCCCTCGCAGGGGTTCATTCATCCTCTATATGTGCACGACATGCTTTAATACAATTTAAGGTACTACATCGGCTACATTTTTGTACGGCAAAACTTGCAAAAATGTTTCGTAATCTAAGCCCAATATGTGACAGGTGTACACAGGCTCCAGCAACTGCTTATCACATGTTTTGGTCTTGCTCAAAACTTACACAGTTCTGGTCATCATTTTTCGACACTCTGTCCAAATCTTATAGCTGCATGGTTGTGCCCTCTTCTACTGTGGGTATTTTTGGTGTGTTTTCGACTCCAACAGGTTTGCATTTTCCTCCATATTTTTAGGTTATTGCATTTTCCTCTCTATTTGCAAGACGTTTAATTCTATCCAGATGGAAGGATGTAACCCCTCCATCACACAACCAATGGATCAAAGATATGATGCACAATATCAAGCTTGAAAAAAATCAAACGCACCCTTAACGGATCTGTTAATAGATTTTATAAAACTTGGGACCCATTCTTGAACTATGTGCGGACTTTGTATGGCCTGGAACCGTGAGTTTGCTGCCCTTTGGGCAGTGTTTCAATACCTATGAATAGAATGCATGTGTCTGATTTTTTTTTTCGTCCTTTTTTGTAGTTTCTTTTCCTGCAATGTGTTGGTATACGTTTGTCTTTGATTTGATAGTCCATATTGTTGTACTTTTTTCTGTATGTATGTGTGTTACAAAAAACCTGCATAAATAGTTGAAAAAAAAAAATGTAGCCTGCAAAAAAAAACAAAATCAACATAATAAAGTGTGCATATCAGCGGTTTCCAACTTTTTTCGGGTTGTGACCCCGTTTTACATCACTACTGCTAATGTGACTGATTCTGAAAATTATTATAAGTTATGAAAATGCATCAGCTGTCATTTAGGCATAATCAGACACACTCAGAACAAATCAAAACGGATTACTGAAATGAAATAATATGAATTAAAAAAAATAAGCCCACGTTACTACTAATACCTTACTTTTTTGTTTTACTTTAATAAACCCATGGACAAACTGTGCTACCGGGCAGGAGCGAATAGATTATATGGCGTCAATTTAGTGACAAAAACCCAAGCGCATAAAAACCGAAGAAATACACTCCTCTATGTCAAATGGTTTCTTTAATGACAGAGATGAATGAGACCTGCGAATACAAAAGTGCAGCTCTTACATAAAGCTAAAGCATATACAAGAACATAGAGAACAAATACAAAATAGAACTGCAAGCAGTTATTAAAGGGGGCCAAGCCTTCCCGCGCAACTCGGCCCCCAGATTTTGCGGAGCCGGTGGAAGTACGTCACAAAGGATGACGGGCTTGTGGCGAGCGTCAGGACACAGGCCAATGTGCCATTTGCTGTGAACAGTTGGTAATGAAGTTTTGGAAGATGTGATTTAAAAATGTCAAAGTTATAGGCCGAAATCCGTTTGCACCCATTATAGCGCCACCAAGTGGTGCACTTTTGGTATGAGTAACCTGTGTGCTCTTATATATGTACCCTGTAAATTTCACAGCCCTCAACATATTACTTCAGCTGAAATAAAGGTTTATTTATTTATATGTTATGTAGTAATAAGCCACGCCCACTTTTACCCACCAAAATTGGTAAAAACCGGTCATGCCATTTAAGAGATATAATTTTCTCATAATTGCAGTGGCCCCTAAGGGTCTAATTTCTTCAAATTTGGTTCACACCCCCACAGTCACATGCCAACCACGGATCTCAGATTTGGTGTTGTTAGCAGATATGCAACAGTTCGCTTTTTATAGCTAGCTAGAAAACTTTACTCATTAATGTTTTGCGCATATTTCGCCCGAATAAAATTCTTTACTGAACTTTAGATCAGGTCCAACTGAAAACTCTATGTGCCAAGTTTCACACTGATTGGACAAAACCCCAAAGAGGAATTCAAAAAAGTAGGTTTTTGATGTGTAGTGACTTCCAAAGAGCAATGTGCTGTGGGAGTGGGTGTGGCCTATGTCAGAAGAGGTGACTATGTTGGGAACACGGGGATATGAAGTTTATTAAAATGTGTAAGTTAGAGGCCAAAATGTGTTTGCAAATATAGCGCCACCTAGTGGCGCAATTTTTGGAATGGGTGGTCTGTGTGCTCTTCTATATCTACCCTGTAAATTTCACAGCCCTCAATATAATAATTTAGCTGAAATAAATGTTTGTTTATCTATGAGTTATGATGTAATAAGCCACGCCCACTTTAACCAATCGCAAAAAAACTTTGAGATATGACCTCGAAAGGGACCCAAGATCATACCCACCAAATTTGGTAAAAATTGGTCTTGCAATTTAAGAGATATAAATATTCCATATTTGCAGCGCCCCCTAGTGACCTACATTATTCATATTTGGCGCATACCCTCACAGTCACATGCAAACTAAGGATCTCAGATTTGGTGTTGTTAGCATTTATTTTGACCGAGATATGTGCCAGTTTGCATTTTTATAGCTAGCTAGAAAACTTTACTCGCTAATAATTTGCGCATAATTTATTCGAACAAACTCATAGGGTTAACTGGAGATTACGTCCAACTGAAGACTCTACGTGCCAAGTTTCACGCTGATTGGACAAAACCCCAAGGAGGAGTTCGAAAAAGTAGGTTTTCAAGTTTTTGCGATTTTGCGCGAGAAAAATTTAGGCGGAAATGGGCGTGGCCAAGCCCAGGTGATTCAGTGCTATTCAACGAATCTGTGGATGTGAAGGTTTTAAATGTGCAACAAACGGTGTGGGAGTTATTGGCCAAAACGCGTTGACCTTTGTTATAGTGCCACCTGCTGGCGGACATATGTGAATTTTTGCGTCCAAGGTGCACGGGGTGGTCTGGACCCAACCACCAAAGGGCATCGCCCGACTTTGTATACGCGGTTCCCTGGCCCCGCGGGCTTGGCCCCCTAATAATAATAATAAAATAATAAAATAATAATAATAAAAAACCTTTCGATTACAATAGGGTTCCTACCACCGCTGGTCCTAGGTACATACGCGGTTCCCTGGCCCCATGGGCTTGGCCCCCTAATAATAATTGGAACAACTACAATAGGGTTCCTAGCACCGCTGGTACTAGGAACTGCGTATGCTTACATACGCGGTTTCCTGGCCCCGCGGGCTTGGCCCTCTAATAATAATAGAAATCTTTGCAATTACAATAGGGTTCCTAGCACCGCTGGTCCGTTTCCCTGGCCCCACGGGCTTGGCCCCCTAATGAGCAAACTCGCATGAAATAAGTGAAACAGCTCACAAACACGTCTTAGCAGGAGGGAAGAAGCAGAAAACATGGATGCCTCCTGACTAACTCAGTCACTAACAAAGCATAGACCTACAGTGGCCTTTAGTGGCCGGTGGTAAACCCTGTAAAAACTGTAATCACGCACAGTTAGATCACTTTCTGCATGTCTTTCTGAACGCGCGTGTTGCCTTTCTGTGCGTGTGCAGTGCCTGTCTGTGCACGCGCTGTACCATATGCGCGTACTTCATATCATTATGACAGGATTATTATATGGACCTAATTATTGATGTTATAGTTGCAATACACTTTAGTAGAAATATAATGAATAAGACTATCAATAGAAAAAATGAATAGGGTTTTAATATTACTTTACTTTTAAAAAATTGATTTACGTTTCTGTAATCAACTCAGATCATGGAAAATTAGGCGTAGACCAGAAGTCAGTTTAGCTGGCACAGTAAAAAATTAATAAAAATAACACCATGCATTGGTCCCAGCATAAAATCAAATGAAATCCGAGAGATAACTTTTTATTTTTTGTCCCAGGAAACAGCCACGGACTTTACACTGTGATGACCCGCCCTACTGTACCTCTGATTGGCTCTGACCAGTTTTCAAATGACTAATCAGAAAGGAGGTGCCGTCTATGCAATGCCCGCCCCCAAAGTGCCAAAATTCAACATCACTGCTGAGAGATCCCAACGAGCACACAGACCAAGATGGCGAGCCGGCAGAAAGGCCCCGCATGCCGTCTGTTTTGCATAATATTTCATTGGTGAACGGAGCGATGTTTGATGTATCAGCACTGCACAGGTGCCAAAGCTGAACCAGTGACAGCTCGAAGGCGTTTTAAAGGATTTGTTCATTTATTTTAATATTTTATTTATTGCTTCCAGCGTGCAAACAACTAAGGCTAATAAACGTCATATTCCTGTGTGTCTCTTCAGGGTCTTTGCCCTGATGTGAAGTTTGGTCTCTGCGCTGTGCGTACATGCCGAGGAAGAAAAAGAGAGCAGGTGCACGGGCTCATGGATGCCAGCCAAACCAGTCTACATGTAAAGAATTGTCTTGATCAAATGGGGATTTACGCTTTTAGGCTCTGTATGAGTAACATTTAATTTTAAGCATCATTTTCAGTTATTGATAATTTAATTCAACCCTCCTGAGTCCGTTTGGAAGCGCTATTCAGTGCCTTTGTTATTCTCTTCCACCATGCATTTAAAATTAGCTTCATAAATTCCTGTTTTCACACTACCAAAAAGCACATCTTTGTTTTTCTTCACCTCAGCTGTGAGAATGTTGATTTTCATCTCCGAAATGTTTATTTCTTTGCAAATGTTTGTTTTAACATTTCAGCCTACTCACCATCATGTTTTCTCAGACTTAAGGTAGAATTTGTAAAGGTTGAGATTTCCACGGTTTTGGCCTGACAAAGAAGGACGTGCATTATATGACGTTTGAAAGGCAAAAAGGATCTGGGGACGTGGCTCTACTTGCACATTTTCTGGGGGAGATGCCGGCATTTCTTGAACTAGGCTGAGGTGAAGGGGGGCCTTGGAGGGGCGGAGCCACAGCTCTGTCCTGCTGCGCTGCTTCTACTGTGTCTGTCAGCTGAGAACTGCAGAGCGTCTCAGCTTGTCTGAATTCATTATAGACAAACTAGTACAGTGCCCGTCAGAAGTATGTATTAAAATTAAAATAAAGATTTTGGAGATTTGGAAATGACCAAATTACTCCAAAATAACAGATGCACAAACTCGGGGTATTTGGAAGCCGTTTCAGGTCGAACAGGCACCACGTCGGGGAGATACTTGCTCCACACACGCACACACACTAACCTTTTTTGCTTTTATAACAGATTGATGTAACAACCCGCATGGAGCCCAAAATAACGAAGTAAAAGTACATATATTTACTTATATGTACTCGAGTAAGGGCAAAAGTATTCTGCAAAAAAAACCTACTCCTAAAAGTACAGTTCATCAAAAAAATACTTAAAGGTATAGTGGACAATGTTTTTTTTGCTTCTAATTCCGGGTGGATCATCTAGACTATTGGTCCTCTTAGTTGTCAATCAATCTGGTGATATGTTTACATAAGGACGTCGTATGTGCTTGTGTCCAGTGCGCACCGGGTCCTTTGAAAATTGATTTTCCCTTACCGGTGGAGAGTCTGACATAGTATTCTTTTGGAAGGTAACCTTGCATCAGCGATGCTGAATCCAACTTGTAAACAGAGCTGTGAGGAAAACCGAGCTCGTGCCTGCTCTCTCGCGCATGTAGGCATTCCCTCTTGGAAGCAGGTAGTGTGTTGTGTAGTGTTGTTTAACCCCCAAATAAATATGGCAACTGGCGTTGCTAGGCAGAAACGTCACAACTTACCTGGATGTCCAACTTCCCGAATGGAAACTAGTGATGCACCAAAATTTCCGCCACCGAAACACTCATCGAAAAAATCGTCTGGAAACGGGCCAACTTGTCCACAGACTAACAGAGCGGCTGTATTTCAATACATCTGAGCACTAAAGCGTTTTAATCAAAGTTGACAGGGCACATGAGTGTGTTTTAGGTTTCTGTGTTACGACAATACTGTAGTTATGTGTAGCCCCCCATTAGCATGGACCACACAGCAATCTGAAGCAAGGCTGTGGATCGATACCATCTGGTTTTAAATGGCGTTATATTTGTGCCACGATTTTGCTGTAAGTGCACGTATGAATTTTATCACGACTGTACATGGTCCGTGTTTTTAAGATCATTGCTTCGATGGGATTAAAATGAAACCAGCGTGCACAAGAAATGATCCACACCGCCCGGTTACACAAAGAACGCGGAGCACACAGAGCTGTGTGCATTTCCATGAATATGCTTGGATAATAAATAAAACCAGGAAGCTGATTTTCATCAAGAACAACAATGCACTTTGGGGCAGATTCACTAAAGGTTTAGTGGTATTAAAATGTGAGCAAATGTCACTCCACGCACTAATAAGAAGTACAAAGCCCAGGGAATCAGGAGTGCACTGTTACTGCGCTTCCCAATGCGCCCTCAATCCATTTAACGCATTTCACTCTGATGAATATGCATAGTAGGCGGATCTCCCAGGGGGAGCAAAAATGTGGGAGGAGGAAAAGTAAATAAATGAATGAAGGGGAAACAATGCGATTCATGAAATCTGGAAATGTTTGTGGCGATTGTTTCAGTCTTAGAAAATACTACGACTGACAAGCAGGTGCAGACACACGCGGTTGACAGAAAACACAGCGGAGATGAACAAAAAGGCTCCAGTTGTGTGTGTGTGTGTGTGTGTGTGTGTGTGTGTGTGTGTGTGTGTGTGTGTGTGTGTGTGTGTGTGTGTGTGTGAAAGAGAGAGAAAGAGAAAAAAAGCTGGACGTACGGCCCAGGGTTGCTGTGCGCAGAGATGGATATATGGATATGACAATGGATCGATGGAGCTTCGGATCACTGCTCCAGTCTGTGTCTTTCTCTCCATGTTTTCACCATCAAAGTCTTATGTCGTTTTGATGTCAGGCCAGAATCAGTGGATCAGATGCGTAATTTACGTAGTGGTGATCACTGATGGCACAATGGTCACATGAGAGTGTATGTGACACAACGCTGCTCAGACCTACTGGATTATGGTCAGTAGATCATCTTCAAATAATGCAGACAGATTGACAGACTTGCTGCATTAACTCAGATCAATGGTAGATCAATAGGATGGCTTCTGTCCAAATCTGCCTATTTTTCATGGACTGATCAAAGCAAAGTTACAGGTCCTGATGGAGCACCCACATTAAATTAGGAGGAAAAAAGTTTTAGTTTTAAAGTTGTTGTTTTGTTTTTTTTTTTGTTTTTTAACTTTATTTGTTTGTTTAGTTTTCTACATTATTAAATCTTTGTGCAGCAGACAGAGAAGTCCATCTGCCTCAAATTTAACTTCCTCAAATGTCAGTGTGCTTGTGCCCACCGACGTCTCCACATTAAAAGAGCAAAACGGTCATTTAAATAGGGGCGTCCAGCACCAGTTCTGCTCATATACAAATCATGCAATCTTAGTGAATTCCGCACAGCAGGTGAGGAAACTGTGGCACTAAAGGATTTAGGGAATCAATCAATCAATCAATCTTTATTTGTATAGCGCCAAATCATAACCAATGGTATCTCAAGGCACTTTACAGTAGAGCAGTCTTAAGGAAGGACTCTTCATTTTATGGATACACACATATGCATGTATACGTATATACACATACATATGTATCCCACACCCAACATGAATTCATCATGGCGGCAAGGAAAACCTTCTGTTAAGCAGCAGGAACCTTGTGTGGATCCCATTCCTATGATGAACAGCCATCCACGTTATGCTGTGTTGGGTGTGTGCAGAGGAAAGGGTGGAGACAGAGCCGCTGAGTCTCTGTAACTCCACACTGAGGATCCCACGGACCTGCAAGACAAAAGCCAGAAGGAGTACAGGAGCAAACACACAAGGGAAGAAGCAGACATAGAGGGAGTGTTTGAAAGAGGAATGGGACCCTCTCCGGTCCCTCTCTAACCTAAATGACCTCTCTCTTAACGCCCTCTCCAACCTCTCTCCAACCAAGCATGCCAGACCCCCCCCCCGGCAGTCTATGCCTATTGCATCTTAATTATGAGCTATGAGCTGGTTCCTAACTAAAAGCTTTATCAAAGAGGAATGTTTTGAGCCTAACCTTAAAGGTAGAGAGGGTGTCTGCCCCCCGAACCGTGGTTGGTAGATGGTTCCAGAGAAGTGGGGCCTGATAACTGAAAGCTCTTCCTCCTAAACTACTTTTAGAGATGAATGGAACAACGAGTAGTCCAGCATTTTGAGAGCGTAGTGTTCTGGGGGGATTGTATGGCACTACAAGCTCCTTGAGATAGACTGGTGCCTGTCCATTTAGGGCTTTATAAGTGAGAAGAAGAATCTTGAATTCTATTCTATATTTTATGGGAAGCCAATGCAGAGAGGCTAATACAGGAGTAATGTGATCTCTTCTCCTAGTTTTAGTCAGTACACGTGCTGCAGCATTTTGAACCAGCTGAAGTGTCTTAAGCGACTTGCTCGGGCAGCCTGCTAAAAGAGAATTACAATAATCCAGTCTAGAGGTAACAAAAGCATGGACTAGTTTTTCGGCGTCGCCCTGAGACAGGATAGATCTGATTTTAGCAATGTTACGGAGATGAAAGAAGGCAGTTCTTGAAGTTTGTTTTATGTGAGAGTTGAAGGATAAGTCCTGATCAAATAGAACCCCAAGGTTTCTAACAGTTGTGCTTTGTGCCAGAGTAATGCCATCTAGGGCAGTTAGGCTAGCATAGGTTTCTCTAAGGTGTCGCGGGCCCAGTACAATGACCTCAGTCTTGTCTGAGTTGAGAAGAAGAAAATTTTGGTCCATCCAGGCCCTAATGTCCTTTAGACAGGCCTCAAGTTTAGATAGCTGATTTGTCTCACCTGGCTTCATTGATACATACAGCTGGGTATCATCAGCATAGCAGTGGAAGTTAACAGAGTATTTTCTCATAACATTACCAAGGGGGATCATATAGATCATATACAGAAGAGGATTGGACCTAGCACAGAGCCCTGAGGAACCCCGTAGCTTACTTTAGTGTACACAGAAGACTTATTATTTACGTGTACAAACTGGTACCTATCAGATAGGTAGGACTTAAACCAGTTTAGGGCAGTCCCTGTGATTCCAAGTAATTTCTCTAATCTCTCTAGTAGAATATAGTGATCTATAGTGTCAAAAGCTGCACTAAGATCTAATAAAACCAGCACTGAGAGTCGTCCTTCATCTGAAGCCCAGAGTAGATCATTAGTTACTTTAACTAAAGCAGTCTCTGTGCTGTGTTGAGCTCTAAAACCTGACTGGAAGTCCTCGAACAGGCTGTTGTTTTGAAGAAATTCACAGAGCTGAGCCGCCACAACTTTCTCAAGAATCTTTGAAATAAAAGGAAGATTAGATATAGGCCTGTAGTTTGCTAAAGTGCTGGAATCAAGAGTAGGTTTTTTGAGAAGGGGTTTGATTACAGCTACTTTAAAGGACTGTGGCACGTAGCCTATTGATAGGGATATATTTATTGTCTCCAACAAAGATGGGCAGACTAGGGGAATAACTTCTTTAAACAGCTTAGTTGGGATCGGATCTGAAAGGCAGGTCGATGGTTTGGAGGATGAAATAATAGAGTTAAGTTCCTGAAGTCCTATATGTGTGAAACAGTTTAGGTTAGGCCTATTTACATTTAATGGTACAGCAGGCCCAGGTGAAGGGAAGCAACTGAATTACCACCCTTTACTTCAGATCTGTGTGAATCTGCCCCTTTGTGTTTTAATGATATAACATTCAATTTGACTCTCTTCCTGCAGCTCAATTAGTTATAGGCCTGTACAATAATATTTAATGTAAGATTGGGGTCAGGTTAAACATTTTATTATTTTTATTTTATATTGTGCATTGTTGGAATGTCAGTACTAAATAAATATTTTATTATTTTTAATTTGTTTATTACTTGAAGCATTAGTGGTAATTTATACAATTGCAATGTTTTAATTTTAGTGAGGTTAGTAAGAATGGAAATTGAAAAGAATTTAGCGATTCCGATTCCATTATCGATACTGCTTATCGATTCGATTCCTTACCAATTCTCTTATCGATTCTCATTGGGTGAGGGAATTAAATAATACAAATGGATTTGTTTGGTTTAACTGTTTATTATATTATCTTTGTCTCTTTAATTTCCTGCAGGAATACCAGCTCTCTTTTAATCCACCAGGTATTGGTTGTTTTCACTGGATAATAATATATACAAAAGCGCTATATAAAACTGATTAATTATTATTATTATTACAACATATGACACATTTTGGCTACAAATATTTGAGAATATTTACAGTGCTCCTTTTGAACTTGAACAACTTGATCCAAAACTAATCCAGACATAAAACAAATAATTATTCTGTAAAAAAGAACACATTAACCAAAAGTATGGACCTTCAGAGATGCCGTCCCCGTTGTTACATGTGACGTCATCAGCCTTGTGTGTGTGTGTGTGTGTGTGTGTGTGTGTGTGTGTGTGTGTGTGTGTGTGTGTGTGTGTGTGTGTGTGAGTGAGAGAATGTGTGAAAAAGGAAACTAAAGACAGCGATCAGTACCAGTCCGTCTCCCGTGTCTGATTACTTGTTATGAAGACATAAACTGGTGACGAGGTGTGTGTTCTTGCTGAAGTTTATTGAACTTTAGCGCGAGTGTACAGAACCCAGAAGTGACTAGCGTAGCAACAAAGACGCTACAAACAGAGCACGGAGGACAGCACAGCTGCGGGTGGAGGAGGTGGATTCTCTGCAGTTGAGAGCAAACAACTATATGGTGAAGGAGCTTCACTTGATGATAACATAAAACATACAGGACCTGGAGGAGTTTATCGTTACGTATTTGCGACGTAAGAGGAACCGATAAGCGGAATCCTTGGAATTGGATTACTGGGAGCCGGTTCTCAGAAAGAAACGGTTTTCGATTCCCATCCCTAGAGTTTAGTACACATTCAGAGCCAGAAATGCAATGGGACTAATAATTTACATAATAATTTGTTTCGATTTTCGGCCTTGGTTTTCTGATTTTTGGTTTTGGCCAAGAATTTTAATTTCGGTGCATCCCTTTAACTTTAGCGTCATATTTTATTTAAAACCGAAAAAGGAAACTATATCACAGTACAATGTGAATGATTGACGCCGATTGTTGCAAATTCGCATCAAACCGCTTCCGCTACAAATGCAACCAAAATAGCGTCTGTATTCCTCCACTGCCGGATGATGCAGTACCAATACATAACTAGGAACCTTTCGCAAGCATTTTTTTCTCATAGGATCGATTGGAGGGGACACTTAATCCTGTTCCGGATGGCAAAGCTGTACTCGTGCTACACCCGCATATTCGGAGTGCAAACTTGGATAAATTGTCCGATTTGAGGTAAGTTGTGCTAAGACAAAAATATGTACTTATTGTGTACTTGTATTGCTGACTTAAGGAGGTAGAGTGCCTATGACAAATATTTTTTAAGATATTTCGGTTTGTCGCTAATTCGCTACATTTGGCCACAATGGCTTTGTTCCGCCATATTGGCCGCAAATACGATACTGTATCTAGATAGCTTTCAACACTCACGCATTTTCTTTAGAAACTGCCATTCTATCTGTAATCATTACAGAAATAACATAGTGAGTTATACTGTAAATTTAATTTCTGTTTTCTGTAGAACTAAAAAGATGGAAAGTGAGCAGGAGGACCTCGGACCAGGGATCCACCTGTAGACAGTGAAGACAGCTGTCTCAGTGACAGTGGGGACAGTGATGAGGAATACACTCCTAAGCCAGGTTTGTAAATAATACGTTTGCGCAAAGTTTCAGCTTGTTAGTGACATTTACGAATGTAACTGTACACATTGAATAGATAAAAATGTCTTTTCTAAAGTGATTTCTTTTTTCTACATCAGGTGATGAGAGCAGCAGCAGCAGTGAGTGTACTGATGACAGAAGCAGCAGTGATGAAGACACAAATGGGCCGCCTCATGCACCTCCAAGCACCAGTGCTGCAGCTGCAAGAGGGAAAGCAGCTGCTACTCCAAAAAGAAGCAGCAGCAGAACTCTGCAAAAGAAGTTCCAGTATGGCAAGATGACCTTTCTGATGCTGACTCAATAGGACTGCCCATTCAGTATTTTAGAGACTTCTTTGATGCTGAACTTTTGGAGAAGATTGTGGCACCAAGCAATCTGTCCTGCACACAACAGAATCCAAATTGTGCACTCAAATTAGATCGGACTGAATTGGAGCAGTTTCTTGGCACTGTAGTGTATATGAGCATTTTTCATTTACATCGGTCAAGGTTGTACTGGTCCAGTGCAAGTAGAGTACAGCAGGTGGCAGAAGTAATGTCCCGAGACAGATGGGAAGAGATAAAACATTTAACTAATTTTAGTGACATGACACCCAACAACGTTACTGACTTACTCTCCAAATTTCAGGCTCTCCCTGATGAGCAAGTGTTGTGTTGATGAGCAAATGATTCCATTTAAGGGCAGATTTGCCCTGAAACAGTGCATCCCAAAAAAAGCCCCACAAATGGGGAAACAAAATGTTTGTGCTCTGTGACACTACAGGCCTGGCGCATTCATTTGACATACTCACAGGGAAAATTGATCCTGCACCAGGGCAACCAGACATCGGAGCCAGTGGTAACATTGTGCTCAAGCTTGCACAAGTTATCCATGATAATGTCAACCACCTGCTGTATTTTGACAACTGGTTTTCCTCTTTGGATCTGTTTGTTGCTCTTGCAAACAAGGGGATACCAGCACTTGGGACCGTGCAAAATTGCCTGTGTGGGTGCAGTTTCAGTGCAGACTTGGAGCATGAAAATGAAGTGAAGAAGGGCATTTGAAGAGCAACAGGCTGGCAACTGAGGGGTGATTGTTGCCAGCACTGTTGCCAGTGCCCAGCCCGTTTCCAACGTAGAACAGTGGGATAGAAAACTGAAAAAGAATGAGTCTATGGAATGCACAAGCATCATCAGTCATTTTGTGAATATAGTCATTGTGAACAGATGTTACATTGGCGTGATAATGAGTCAATGGGCATTCCAAGAAAGAAGCAGAAGGATTTGCTGGCTTTCAGAGCATCCATTGCACAGGCCCTCTGCATGGAAGGAAAGGATCTGACAAGGGGAGCAAAGGGGACGGCCTTTACTGGATGTTGAGAGGCAGTTTGAGATAAAGAAGTGTCGAGGTCCAGCCAAGGCCATTCCAGCACAGGAAGTCCACTCAGACGCTGTGGGTCACTGCCATTGTTGGAAAATGGGTGGCAATGCTGCAAACTTCCAAATTGTGAGGGCCAGACTGTGTACAATTGTGCAAAGTGCAACGTTCATCTGTGCCTGAACAAAAACAACTACTTGTGGGAATTCCACAAGTGAGCTGAAGTGACTGAAAACAACTTTGTTACATCAATAAAATAATTTCATAACTGAGATGGGAAAAAGTGCTTTTTTAACTTTTTTTTTTTTTTTTTACCATAAATGTCTGTTGTTGCTAATTTGCATCATACCTAAATTTATATCTATTTGATGTTCTATACTCAAATTAATACTCTCAACTTAATTTTGCATCTAATTAAAAGCAGAAACAATTTTTTTTAAATAACTGAAAATAAATTCAGGCATCAAGGGGTTGTTGTCGTCATCCAGGGATTCAACGTCCAAACTGAAGAAACCTCTACAAGTAAAATTTGCCGAAACACACAGAAATACAGTTAGATAAAGTAAAGCTTTGTTAGCTTGCTAACCTGTTGGTACTTCTCCTTAATGCTAAAATAGTAGGACATAACTAGTATCAGGGGGATTGGACTGTAGGTGCTGAACGTGCTCAGAGGCGTTTAGAGAAAGGGTTACGATTATTTGGTGTTGCAAAATGTTTTTTTTTCGCGGCACATGCGCGTGGCTGATTCGCATGCCTGTGTGAGAGAGAACCCACGGAGGAGAAGCAGGGAGTGCCACATGGCAACCTGGAGGACGACAAGTAGGGAGTCACGCATGCACGCACTCACACACACACCTCTCAAAACACCTCACCACACATAAGGTATCTATAATAAAAATATACTAAATGAGTAAAATAAAACAAAAAACGAAACAATATTTATACAAAAAGTACACAAAACGACAACAGAAATGCACAAAGATATGGAAAAAGGAATCTGATACATAACCTATGAAGATGGACTCTACCTGGATATGGTGTGCGTCCATAGCTGATGATCTCAGTTAGCAACACGCCAAATGACCAGACGTCAGACTTGATCGTGAAGGAGCCGTAGTTAATAGCCTCGGGTGCAGTCCATTTGATAGGGAACTTTGCTCCTGTATTTTTTGGACAAAAAGACTTTCAAATTAGAAATTAAAATCTGCCTTACTCAAAATCAACAAAACTTTTTTTTTTTTTTTTTTACAAATGTGGGCTGGTATAAAGACCAAATCGATGTCACTTGTAAGAAAAAGGTACATTTGGCAAAAGGAAACTGAAAGACTCCTAGACAATAAGAAACCCAACAATTTAACTAGCATTTGGAAACCCAGAATTACTGAAAGTTTTGGCAAAACAATGGTTTGATTGTGTTTTTTTTGTGGGAATGGGTAAACCCTGAAACAGAATTTCAGAAAATTTGAAACACAAAATTGAAGGCCATACAAAGATAAATTCAAACTGTGTATTATGAGGAATAAATATATACATTTATGTTCATTTTATTGATTTTTAAAACATTTTTTCCATTATTAACAATCATTGATGGATGCATATGTAATTGACTTCTTGCTTTTATTGTTTTTGTGTGTTCTTTTTTTCAAAGTTTAGAATAAATAAATGAATAAATCAATCAATCAAACAAGGACTTTTTCCCATGCTTGTTCCCAGTGCTTCAAAGAGTTGTGTGTGCATCCTCCTACCCACCCTACCCATTAAATCCTGTGAGTTTCTCCAGTGTCTTCACTACTTTCCATGTCCTTAATGTTGTATGGTTCAACCACTCAAGGATATATCACATAACGTGTGTGTGTCGTACCTTCTCTGGCTGTGTATTCGTTGTCTTCAATAATACGAGCCAAGCCAAAATCTGCTATTTTGCAAACAAGATTCTTATTGACCAGGATGTTGGCAGCTCTCAGGTCTCTGTGGATGTAGTTCCTCTGCTCGATGTAGGCCATGCCCTCTGCAATCTACAGACAGATGGACCTCGGTCAGTGCTCTGAGCTATAGACCTATCCACTGGCTTGCTTTTAGATCTGGGTGTAACAAAGTAGTAGTAGTATACACAGGCAAGTATTTTGAACAGAACTAAATTCTCAGCGTTCATAATGTGCACATGTTAAGCTGTTTGTGTGTTTAGAGACCTTCCTAATCCACTATAGAAGGGATGGGCAACTGTTATCATAGGAGGGCCACAAGCGTGATCGTATCTGATCTGAGGGTCACATAATCATTAATCAACATTCATGTCAGCATAAGAACAATAAACATCTCTGTGTATTTTTGTTGTAATGTTTTATATTTTCTCTCATTATGTGTGATTTTTTTGTTGACTTTTGTGTTTTTGGAGTCCATTTTCAGTATTTTTAGAATCATTTTTGTGTATGTTTGTCATCCTTTTTTGTGTTTTTCTGTCACGTTTTGTGTTTTTGGGGCCTGTACTACAAAGCTAGATAAGTGAAGCCTGGCTCTTTCTCCATTAGTGGGCTCCATCTATCTAAACATTCTCTGTCAGAGAGTTCCTTTACGACAAAGCGCAATATCAACTCGCTAAAGTGCTGTCCTTTCAGAACACTTTGAATCACAATATGCTCAAAGGTGATAATGGATTTTTGATAAAATGAAGCAAAAAAAAAAAAAAAACTAAATACTGCAGCTTTAACACACAAATGTGTGAATGGAAACATTTGACTTCAAAAATTGCTGTTTTAACAAATTCATTACTTTATACACATTTTCCAAAGTTATATGAAAGCTTTGTTTGTGTCAGTGAATGCTCGGTTGTTCGAACTAGATTCCAGCAGAGGGTAGAGGGTGAGCAACAAAGAATAACATATACTCTACATGACATGACAAGCAGTGAGTAGAGATATGTTAAGGATGACGCAGAGAGTGGGAAACTTCACCTGAGCAGAGAAGTCAATGAGCTTCGGCAGCAGAATGCGGCCACCCTCATCACTCTTCAAGAAGTCCAATAAACTTCCTGTGAAAACACACACACACACACACACACACACACACACACACACACACACACACACACACACACACACACACACACACACACACACACAGTATTTAAAATATACTAAATGAGTAAAATTAAACAAGAAACTACAAGAAGTACACAAAACGACAACAGAAACGCACGAAAATAAACAAAAAAACCTCCAAAAACACACAAAATGACTCCAAAAAACATACATTACAGAAAAATACACCAGTGTGAAAATACACACGTACACAAGACAAACAACAGCAAAGCCACAAACATGATCATATCTAATCTGAGAGTCACATGATCAACATTCTTTTCTGCACTAGAATGATAACCAATCAGAGCATCATCACAGGTAACTAAAAAGAGTTTATACATTTTGTTGTGCGTTTGTCAAATTTTCTGTAGTTTTGACACATTTTGATAGTTGTTTCGTGTATTTTTTTGTTATTCTGTGTATTTTTGTTAATTTGTTTATTGTGCATTGTATTGTGTGTTTTTCTTGTTGTCTAGTGTATCTTTGTTGTAATTTTGTATGTTTTTCTTTCATTCTGTGTATTTTTCTTATGAGTCAATTTTGTTGTTGTTTTGTATATATTTTTTGTTGTTTTGGGGATTTCTCTGTATCTTTGTATATTTTTTGGAATCCTTTTGGGCCTGTACTACAAAACGCCCCTGATAAGTTGCTTGAACATTGTAGCGCTTTTTGGCCGCTTCATCTCTTCAGTGACGTGACGACGGGGGAATAGTGTGTCTGCGGAGCCGGCAGCAGCACTGAGAGGGCTGCTGCATCGAGAGAGATCACTTCTTCTATAGCCGTTGTTCACAGCACTTATCATAGACAGCTCGACGTGTAGTTTTACGGCAAGGTTTAAACGATCAACTTACAGAGTTACTAAAGAATGAGTTCACTCAAAATACACTTTTAAAAAAATTACATAAATAGAGCAAACATTAAAGTATTACTTAAATCAGATAAGAACCCCATGTTACCCTCAAGCTACCATCACATCTCACTTATTAAGCACTTACTTCCAGGTTAGAGAAAGTAGTACAGTCAATATATATACCAAGACCAGACAGGATTTATTAAAAATAGACACTCCACAGACAATGTGAGAAGACTCTTAAAATTGATCAACATGGCACAGAACTCTAAAAAGAAAACAATAATCTTGTCACTCAACACAGAAAAAGCATTTGATAGAGTCAACTGGTCATTCCTCCTTGCTGTCCTTTGCAAATGTGGCTTTGGAGAATCATTCATACAATGGATCTTCACCCTGTACATTAAACCTAAGGCCTCAGTAACCACAAACAAAATAACATCCCAAAGCTTCACACTGCAGAGGGAAACCAGACAAGACTACCTACTCTCACATTTGCTTTTTGCAATATTCATTGAACCTCTCGCAGCAGCTGTTCGTCAGAACTCTGTTTTTTAAGGAATCCACTCATCCATCCCAGAATACAAAATTATCCTTTATGCTAATGATATTTCACTTTATTTGGAAGAACCCCAATCCTCATTAGAATAAGTATTTAATCTAATAAACAGCTTCTCTAAACTGTCAGATTATTCCATTAACTGGTCAAAATCATCAATCCTCCCCTTAACAAAAAAATTATGGAATCCTGCAGGCCAAAACCCACAATACCCTTCCTCCACAAACACAATGAAATATCTAGGCTTAAGTATATCATCAAAATAAATGATCTAAGTAAACTAACCCTGGATCTGCTGTTGGATAAAGTCACAGAAGATCTGCGGAGATGGAAAATTCTCCCCATCTCACTCCTTGGCAGAATAGCCTCACTTAAAATGAAAATCTCACCTGAAATAAACTATCTGTTCTCTATGATCCAACTAAAATCACCTACAAAATGGTTCCAAAGATTGGATTCTACGATTACAAAATTCTATGCTAGGAATAACAAACCCAAAATTAGCTTTCAATCTTTCAGAAAAATAAAAGCGAGGGTGGTTTAGAAGCCCCTAATTTCATGCATTATTACTTAGCAAACCAAATATTATGTTTAACAGAATGGCTAAAACCAAAAGAATACTACAACACCTGGCTAGAAATAGAACAGTTAGACTGCAAACATCTTAAACTCTCTGATCTCACTTTTATCACTGCGACCCTCAAATGTCACAACTGCTTTAAAACCCACTGATTACCTCCACCCTGACTGCGTAGTGGAAAGCCCTGGACATTACAAATGTTCAATTAAAACCTAGCATGCTGTCTCCAGTATGGCACAATCCCGACTTTGGCAATGGAAAAACACCGCTCTATCTGAAGACATGGGAAGAGAGTGGAATCATTCATCTAACAATCTAACCCAAACATTTAATATAAATAAAAGCAATTTTCTACAGTACTTTTAAGTAACAGAGACAATCAAGAAAAATACTTCAGTAGATATAATTACCTTACAACCTCCAGAACTGGCTATATATATGAAAAAAATGTACAGAGCTCTCTCGAACACTACCTCTATTCACTTACCAGTCGCTAAATAGGGGCTGAACTCACAATCACAACAAACACCGATTTCTGGACAGGAATTTGATGTAATACTTTAAAGATGCAAAGATTCAATGCAAGGTCCTCCACAGATCCCACATTACCAAACAGAAAATACATAAAATGAGCTTCTCCCCAACTGACATCTACTCTCAGTGCACCCAGGGAACAGCTGATTCTTAGTTACACGCCTCAGTTTTGTTCCCCATTACAGCAGTTTTGGTCTCTAATTACTGCAAAACTGTACTCCATTTTGGACTGCAGGATTCCTCTGTCTCAAAATCTATGTCTGATAGGAGACCTGACGATTCTTGATGTTCCAGCAAACCAATCACCATAGCCAAAAAAACAATATTAGTGAATTGGAAAGAAAAAATCCTTAAACATCAACCAATGGCAAAATATCCTCATAAAATTTTTTCCATAGAAAAGATGTCTGCTCTCAGAAAAACGAATAAATAACTTGCTTTGAGGAGCGTTGGACTCCTTTTTTAAATGCATTAAATCTTAATTTTTAGCCTAATCTTTGGGGCCATACATAATTAGACCAAGGGCTGCCTAGACATCTGTTGCTCACATTACCAGTGAAGCCTGACTCTCTCGTACCTTTCTCCATGTACTCAGTGATGATGTAGATGGGCTCTTCTTTGGTGACAACAGCGTTGAGTCGGACCAGCTTGTCGTGCTGCAGGCTCTTCATCAGGTTGGCCTCCATCAGGAAAGCTTCCACTGACATGCTGCCAGCTTTCATGGTCTTCACCGCCACCTTTGTGTGCTTATTGTACGTGGCTTCAGACATTATTAATCACAGTTAGAAACACAGTGACTGGTCCTAAAGTGGATTAAACACATCTAATGCATCTCACCCATCCAAACCTCTCCAAACTGGCCTGCTCCCAGCCTCTTGTCTAGTTTGAGCGAAGATCGTGGGATTTCCCAGGCATCCTTTTCCCAGGGCTTCTCAGGTTTGGGGCTCAAGCATGGGCTGGTTAAGGTGTGACAGAGGCCATCTCCTTGCTCTGAAAAAACATATGAGAGTGTGTCTAATGCCACAGAGATTGACCGACACCAGACATCAGCAGCAGAGCGTCTCATATTTTCCACGTTCAATAAAACAACGAAACAATCAATGATTGGCTATATTTCTAAAGTCAGTTAAAAACTTAAAAAAGCACAAAAAATACATTGAAACCAAACCAAAGACCTTCTCAGTATTTGATGAGATCATTGTTAACAATCTTCACTGAACCACAGGAAACAAACAGTCACAAGCACATGTCTTACTGATGTCTGTGTGGTCTTAGCACATCAAAAGTTCTTTGACTGCAGCAGTATTATATCACATGTAGTTATGCATGTTTTTGTTGCAGTCTTGTATATTGTTCTCCAATTTTGTGCATTTTTAGCAATTGTGTACTATTAGTCTCATTTTGTGTTTTTTGTATCTAAATTTTATATATTTTTCCAATTTTTTTCTCAGATTTTGTTTATTTTGTTGTAAATATAATATATATTTCTCAAATTTGGGTGTATTTAAGGATTTTACTTGAATTTTGTGTATTTTTATAAAATTTTCTCTTATGTATTTGTAGTTGTCATGTGAAATTATTAATTTTGTGTGTATTTTTTGTCATTGTATGTATTTTTTTGTTTTCCTTTTTGTTTTATTTATTTGTGTTTTAAATTAAACAAATACAAGTGACCATCCAGCTTTGTGATTTTTCAGTCCAAAAAGTGAGCAGTACTATCCATCCAGGGGTGTGAGTCCAAATATAACATTCAGTCCCAAAACAATTGTAAGATTTAACCTGTTCTGTGGTGGACCTGCTCTCCTCTGATAAATCAAACTTCACAGGACTTATAGTAGAGTAGCTGCAATGGAAAAACAAGAACAATTGTCCTTCTAAAACCTGTGCCGAAAAGCTGCCTAGAAAAAATGGGTCAGATGGGGCTCACTCGCTCACTCAAAGAGAATTCTGATACAGCTCAATGAATGAAAGAACAATTAGAGCCAAACTCTGTACATAAGAAAAAAGAAAATTTATGAAGGGGGGAGGACGCGTTGCTGCTGTCTAAAATAATAAACAGCCACAATATAAATGAGTAAGTTACAATGGGCTCTATTCTCCTCTGCGCATAAGTCAGAAAAGCTGCGCACCAGTACTCTTTCTGGCTGCTCGCTATTCTGCCCCTGCACTGAAGTCACTGGGTGCCTTGATTCCAGTTAAGCAGTCTGGGTGGAGCGACCCTGAAATGTGGGCGTTCCCATTCAATCCGCTCATTCTCCCAGTGGCTGAAGTTATTTTCCTCTTATGCGCTTCTGAACCTGGAATAAGTGCAGCGCCCCGAGATGGTGAAACATTATATTGCACTAGAAGTTTAGACTCAGTTACAATTTACGCAACACTGACTCATAATATTGCAAAAGACACTACCAGAAAGGAAATAATCCAAACTGACACAGTCACACTGTCACAGGATGCAATATGTTCACATTTACCAGTTCTAAATGGGACAAAATATGTTAGATTTCATTATATTTTAACCATGCCATCCACTCCTTTTCCTGGGAGGATTATGGGAGCTGCGTCGTGAAGCTGATCAGCTGTGCGCACCCGAGTTGTGTGCCTCGGCTGCTGCTTGGTAAATTAAACTCTGACACACCTCATAAGTCTGTCGATGCTGGTCAGACTGATGTCAAACTATTTTCATACTGTGTACAATGTAAAGCCACAGTTTGATCCACTACAGAGTAAATAACAAGTGTAACAAGCTGTCATATGTTGAGGTTGGTAAAATACGCAGGATGGATACCAGAAACTGTTCCCACACATATTTAGAAATGAGGCTTAGCTTCAGTTTGGGCTCGCTGACATCAATTTAAAACTGTGTATTATGGGCTTCCGGTTCCGGGGCTGAAGGGATGGCACTTTTGAAAGAGAGCTCTCAACAATAGTTAATTAAAACTGCCCCAAAGTGAAATAATTACTTAGCGAAGTGTACAAAAATAAGAGAAAAGGGGCACTGATGATATCCAAAAAGAACAGGAAAAGTAAAAAGCCAACAAGCTGAAAATGACGACCAGGGGTGCCAGGATGAAATTGGTCAGGGGACCAAATTTTTTTTCAAGTGAGACCTAAGGGGGCCCAATTACACTTTCGGCCTGGGAGCTTTAATTCCTCTTTAAAGCGAAATAAAAGTTAAGTTTTCTAAAGAAACGAGGTTGGATGTAAAATTATCTGTGTTCAAATTAGGGGACGGATCTAGATAAGCATAATGCTTTTTTCCGTCGCCCTTTCCGGCATGAAAAAGGACAAAAAAAAAAAAAAAAAAAAAAAAAACAAACAATGAATTTCTGTGAATGCAACCATGTCGGAAATGAACTGAATAAAATAAAATAAAAAAATAAAAAAAAAATTCCTCTTTAACCTGACCATGTAAACACTTAATTCCCAATGCTAATTTAATTCCGAATTAAACTTAAAGGGCACATGTTAAGCTAAATCAACTGTGTGTCATAAGCAACCCATCTGAACATTCTCAACATACTTTGTACCCCCAGAGTATTGATCAACTTTTGTCAAACTTGACTTTTTGTTTTATTATCTTGTCCTTTTGTGTATTTAGCTATAATTTTGTGCTTTTTTGCTGTTCTGTTTGTCTGTAAGAGGGCCTTCTCTGCTGTCCAATACATTTCCTATAAAAAAATCATGTGTGGAAGTGTTCTGTTTCACATCAACCTTTAGCTTTAACATCTGAACAAAAAACTGACAGTATTTATCAGCATCAAATTGCAAATACAAAGAATACATACATAGTAATAATAATAATAACACTGGAAGGGACACACAGAGGTCTCCTCCGTACAGAGCGAAAGCACACTCACTCTTGTAATGGTTGACCAGCTCCTGCAGCGTGGTGAAGGTAATGCGAGGAGAAATGTAGAATCCTCCGTTGTCCAGCATTCGGATTTTATAATGTTTGACTGTGTCACCGCTGACGTCACCGTCCCTGACAGACAGGGAGTAGCTGCCTGTGGACAACAAGCACGCACACGTTACCTAAAGTTTCCCTCAGTTCCATCCCACGCCACTAGGTAGCAGTAACGTGTGTGTGTGTCTTATCCTTGGACTGGTGCAGTTACAACATCAGTGTGACTTTGGTGTTTCTTCACAGCATCAGTTTCTTACTTCTGCAGGTTGCTCCCTTCTTATTACTCTACCATCCACAGAAGAGCTTCTTAACATGTGGCTCAGAAAAAAGGCCAACTGATATGGGGCCTATTTTAAAAAGCCGACAGCCCATGTTTGGTATCAAATTGATTACAAGTGGGCCGGACTGCAATGTTTTTGTGAAGGAAAATAACATAAAATTTCAAAAATTTGGTTCCCCAGTTTGCACTTTCACATGTAATAAATATTGTAATTGGTTACATTTCCTTGAATTTGGAATTAAATTTACGGTACGAAAATGTGCAATGTCATTTGCCAGAATACTATTTGATATTTTTTTTTTTGAGGTTTCAGTAAAAAAAATGACAGTGATTTTCAAAGTGTCATGTTTTTGTTGTAAGTTTTACTTTGAATAAAATCTTCCTGCAGATCAGACTAGATGCTCTGGTGGCCCAAATTTGGCCCACATGCCTCGAGTTTGACATATATTGTACATGAAGACAAATTATTTTAATATCTAAAATATGATTCAAGACAATGAAATACTACTTCAGGGTTTTCGCCAGTGCTGTTGAGCGTAGGTGCCCCCGATGTAATTTTGCTCCCTTACTAAGCAATGGTGCCCCCTACGTTCAGTTTTCAGCAACGTAGGGGGGATTTTCTGTGGTTTTTCCCATTTTTAATTGGTATGTCTTAATAATTCTTGCACACTTGGACACAAAAGGGACTCCCAGGCATCCATGGGTTGTTTAAACTATCTTTCTAATCTGCATAACCGAGAAACATATACATCAGGCGCACCGTCTAATTAATACAGGCAACTTGCTGGAATGTTCCAGTCAATACCTGAGGACCCCTGGAGCACTTTAGCGGCTCCCAATCCTGCCTGTGTGCATCCTCCGCTTATGTAATCACCGTCCATGTATGTAAGCTCTAAAGAGTGCGGACAATTCGGACTCCGTTGTACGCGACTGTCCGCTCTCCTCAGAGCTGACATACTGTGGCGCACCACTGCATAGCAGTTTCCATTAAAATCTGGAATTGTCCCACGATTCTTAGTGCCTGTAGTCCTGGAGCGTGTTTTAAGTGTGTCATACTTTTGTAGCTCATCTGCCTCCTCTAAGCTCGTGTTCATCTCTCTTCCTCTGTTTCACCAGGTGGTGAAATGTAGGTCGTTGTTACATTTAATGCAGGTTGATGCAATGCTGTTTTGTGTGACACCAAGCGTGCAGAGAAGTCTGCGCAGTCGTAAAATCTGAAATTTGCATTTAATTGAATTTAAAATGCAGAAATTTTATTTCTTGTCTGTACAGTGTCTGTTAGTATTTATGAGTGGAGTACCCATACCAGGCATGAGTAACTCTAACTGCATTCATCATGAGCCTTCACCAATTGATTTGATTGAATTTTGAACATGAACACAACAGCAGTGTATTTACCACAATGAAAAAAATAATAATAATAGTAAAATAAAATAAAAAAATCAAACAAAGCAAAGTGAGAATAAATGGTTACAAAATCCTGCAAGTGAAGCCTGTACATGTTCAAAAAGGAGTAGGAGGAAGTATAAATGTATATGATCCTACCCCTTTTAATAACAATGTTCAGTGCAAATATAATGCTGATAATTTCCTTTTACCATTAGGTGGTGCTATGACTATGAATGATGGTTGGGTTAAACCATAACTGGAGGTGATTGATTTGTTTCTGTATGGGTATAAAACAGATGTAAATCTGGAGACAATAAGGTTACATTGTGTAATATTTGGGAATGTGTGTTTGTGGTAGTGTGGCAGAAAGAAATAACTACTTACCCAGATCAGGGAAATCATCAGTGTACTGAAGTAATAGTTCTTCAGTACACTGTTGAATTCTGACATCATCACTGTAGAGAGTGATAATGTCAGAATTTTGCAGAAGTTCCACAGTGATGATGTCATCAGTGCCAGATGGGAGCCAATACAACTTTCAAGGGGGTGCTATTGAGTCATTTGACCATTCACGTGCAATTAACCCAAAATATCACATTTTTCACCAGTCCTAATATGCTTACAAATTTTCACGAGATTTTGAAAGTGTTTAGGTCCTCAAACAGGCAATCAGTGCTTTATATAAAAAAATAATTAAAACAAGATGTAGGGTTGATATAGGGTCCTTCGCACCGTTGTGCTTGCGCCCCTAAAAAACACAACTTTAGCTTTACGTCACTAAATTTGGCCCTCAAAGAGTTATAAATTTCAAAAGTTTCCATGTCAACAGCACCCTCGCTCGCGTGCTACGTGATCCCCCTGTGCTGTGAAAAATTCCTGGTGAGAACACTGTACTTAAATTAAAATAAGGAACTTTAAATAATGACACCGTCAGAACTCACCCTTAGTGGTCTCACTGTCTCGAATCATAAAGGAGCCGACTTGGTTCCCTTGAGCAAGCAGTTGCCTCTCAGCGTCTTTCCTACTCACACCTTTAAAGAACCAGCTGAAACACACACACAAAGCCCATCAGTCCAACACAACGAGAGCTGCAGTTTAGCAGACTAGAGCAGACATGGGCAACTGGTGCCCCAGTGGCCACATGAGGGCCTCAGTCTAAATTTGAGCAGCCCTTAAGGGGAATTTTTTTCTAGTGTCTCGTACAGAGTGCAACTGGCGGTCCCTAAAGTAAACAACACAAGAATACACAAAATATCAGTAAAAAACAAACAAAAATAATCAAAATTGACTACAGTACTCAAGATGACTACAAAAACAGCCAGAAATCTATAAAATAACAACAGAAATACAAAAAATAAAAACCATTAAGAAAAATCTTTGTTGGACATGCAATTTTTGTTAAAATTACATTTTCCCATTTTGTTTATACATTAAAAAAATTAAATAAAAAGCTGTTCTCATTTATTTTTAAATGTGAGACCATTTACAATCATAAAATCATACTTATTATGTGTTAAAATGTGAGACTTTTGAAACAATGATTGAAGACATTTTAACAACAATTAAGGCCTTATTTTTAGATTCATTAATTTAATGCCTTTTAAGAGTTTTTAAGGATTTGCGGGAACCCTGATTAAACCTGGATTCAACTGTTAGAAGGTGATGGATCACCTTGGCCTGATCAAATACCTCTAAACCATTGGGTGAATGCTGATCATTTGATCTGAAATCTTTTTTTCCCTTCTTTAAAAAAAAGATACCAATTATGTAAAACAGTTCAAGAACATTTTTATTAAAAAGCATTCAAAACAGTAAAACCTTTATTCAGACATGGACATGTTTGTTCTTTTAATGAAGTTGACAGCATAATCACTTTAGAAAAATCTATTTAGGCCTGAATATAGAGCTGCATAATCCAAGGCACAACTGTTTATTAACTTTTGGTCTTTTTTAATGAATATAACCTAACCTATAAAAAAATACAATAAATAAAATTTGGATTCAGATTACCCCTGGGGGTATTTTGGAACCAATTTGAGACTGTACCCAGTACTTTTAATCTGGTTTTATTTTTACTTGGGGGGTTATGATTGAGGGGAGGTGGTCTGACTGTGTCAGTCCTACACCGCAGTTTTAATACCATCGCCTCATTATGACAACAAACAGAGCTCCTCATTGATTTGGATTCCAGGGAACAGACTTACTCTTCTGCCTCCAGCGTGTCCTTCGCTACATAGTTACTGGGAATGTAGCCTTCCTGACCAGTGCTGATTAGCATCGCCCTCCACCACTCGCCTGATCTACAACAGAGGACACGAGGCAGTGAGCGAAAGAGGATCAAATCTGATCACATACACATAACTGTGAGTAAAGATAGACTTACTCCTCCAGGATTCTCAGCTTGTTTCCCTTCTTAAAGCCGAGGTCTCCATCATGAATGGCCTCATAGTCGTACAGAGCTATGGCGATGCTTTCTCCTACACACACACACACGCACACGCACACAGCTTATCGGCACGAGGATGAAGTAATGCTCCAAAGTTGGGCTAAATGTGGGGTCACCTGGAAATAAAATGGGGTAGCCTGAAGCATCTAGTAATAAGAAAATAAAATAAATTAATAATAAAAATTATATATTTCACATTTTTTTCATTTAAAAAAAAAAAAAGGTTTTTATTTATTTTCATTTATCTATTTAGCACAATTAAAAAAACAATACATAACATCACAGAAATAGATAGGAAGAGGCAGAAAGCTCAAAGAGCCTAAATATTCATTATTCTTTTTCAATTTAAAACAACACACACAATCTCAAACAACTGTAATGTATTTAACTTTCTCTAATTTAAATATAGTTCTAATGAAATGCAGCATAAAAAATTACTGAGCTGGCGCATATTGTCACTTTATGCACTAAACCTACTACTCTGTATTTGTAACACATTAAAACAAATACGATCAAAATACTAATTTTAGTGAAAAAGTATCTGGACGCGCTAGAAATTTGTCATATAAAAATGGTGTCACGACCCGCAAACGGTTGGGAACCACTGATTAAACACACTTTACGGGCAACCGTGGCTCAGGTGGTAGTGGGTCGTCTTCTGATCGAGAGGTTGGGGGTTCAATCCCAGTACCTGACAATGTGTCGAAGTGTCCTTGGGCAAGACACTGAACCCTAAGTTGCTCCCAGTGGTTGACCAGCGCCTTGCATGGCAGTCCTGTCCCACTGGTGTGTGAATGTGAGAGTGATTGGGTGAATGAGCTGATATGTAAAGCGCTTTGAGACTGCTTCAGTGTGGTGATAAAGCGCTATATAAAATCAAGTCCATTTACCATTTACTTTGTTATGTTGAATCTCTAATCAACACATTCAAGCCTCTCATTCAAGGACTGATGGTTTGTTTTGAAAGTAATAAATTGCATCTGAGGTTACTCACTTCTTGAGTTGTTCTTTTTCTTTTTTACGAGGTACTTTTTTACTCCTACTCAAGTACGTATTTTTAAAAGAACTTCTTCTTCTGCTTGAGTATTTATATGATGAAGTATTAGTACTTTTACTTGAGTGCCGTTGTTGTATACAAAATGACAGCACACAAAACAACATAAAGATATACTAAAATGATGACTCCAAACGCACAAAATGACAACAAAATTACTCAAACAAAAAAATAACAGAAAAACAAACAAACGTGACAATAGAAATACAGCAAAAAAAACTAATAACACAAAAATATACAAACTAACAAAAAAAAATATACAAAATGACAACAAAAATAAACAACATTACTTAACCACATAAGACAAACACTAAAATAACAGAATAACAAACAATATTAGAAACCAATCACGTTTGTGGCGCAGCTGTGATAAAAGTTGCCCATTTCTGTCGTGGAGCGTGCACAGTGTGTGTATGTGTGTGTGTGCATTGCTGTGCAAAAAATAACAATAAGATCAAGATTAAAAAAATAAAAAAATAAATATCTGGCTAAACAACCTCTTTAGGTATTTTCTTTCTGTCTGATGAGTTTGTTTATTCAGGTATGTATGTGAAACTGTGTGTTCAGTGGGTGCAATGTTTGTCTCACCGTCTGAAGAGAATGCATTGGGAGATGTTCGGGCCTGAAAAGGAAAAATACAGAGATAAATATTTCAATATAAAATAAAAAACATTGTCAATGTCACTTTCAGGCTTAAAAATAACCTCATACACACGTCCTGTGGGAGCCATAAAATAGGTGGCTGCTCGCTTGTGTTTACCTTTGTTAGGATTGGTATATTGGTGGTTGGAGTGTCACTCGGTGTGCACTATCAATTAAGCACAGGTGACTTATACAGGTGGGTTGTAAGCATGGTGGGCACATTGGAGTGGGGGGAGCTACGCGGCAAAACCCAATTTTGACCGCAAACTGACTGACAAACTGAGCACATTTGGATGCATGAGAGCGCATTTTGGAAGGGCAGTGGCTAGCCGTACGGTTGCTGTATCAATATGCCAACATTTTATTCATAAGCAACGCCACTATTTGGCTAGTTTAGGTCGCGTGACAATGACTAAACCTTACTCTATTGGGTTTTAACCTAAACCTAACCCTAACCCTAAGACCCTACGTACTTGTATTTTGGTAACCGTATCAATAGCACCGGTGGATTGTACGTACTGCAACAGTACAAATAGACATTATATTTTGGAAGCAACCTGACCGCATCTGATCACATTAGAGCGCATTCGGGCGCACTTGGGCGCAAAATGAGCGCAACTGGACACACATTGGGTGCATACATCGGACGTGGAGTGATGCCAGAGCTACTGGAGCCCGCAGCAATATGTGAAGGCAGGGCTGCCAAGTTTCAGAAAATGACAAGTGTGAAACTTAAGTGACTTGATGCGTTACAACGAAAAAAAATGTGGCCTTTTTTAACATGGCTTTGGCCTGTTTTAACATTGATTTCTTCACCTCCATGCCAGCGTCTCTCCCTGCACTGTGGCCTCCTAATGCTAGTTTTAACCAACCAGAAATTAGAAATGAAAACAAACAAGAATTTTGACAAAATACATTTATTTGTCAATATTTCATTTAAACCAACTCTCTATCATTTAGCTGGGACATGTCTCATGTTGTAGGTGTTTGTTTCAGATTTTGATGCCTTGATGACAGAGGCAGGGGGCTCCCATTTAAAACACTGTGGCTCAAGGCAGTGCTACCTTTACCTCAGCTCTCCTTGTCTGCAACAGAAAGGTGGTCATTAAAAAGCAAATCATGTAAAAAACATTAAAACATCAAGTGACTTTTGATTGAATGAATGTCTTAGCAGCAGACTCAATGTCCATAGAAATACACTATTACGTACAAAAATAATCAGATAAGAACAGTTCAAATGAACATTAGATTAGACAAGGCATTTGTTTCATTTACTGTGTATTTATGCTGATATAACCTGCAAGTGCAATTCAGCTACTAGCAGTGTTCATGACACTGGTAGTAGCTGAATAAGAGTTTTAATTAATTTAGGTTAATATCTAGCACAGACATACACACGTAGGAGTGTACAATATGAGAAAAAAAAATCATATCACGATTTATTCTTTGTAAAATCACGATCACATCACCATTTTTTTCATTGAAATCATTTAGACTATTTTTAGGTTATTTACAAATAGAAGAAACCAATTCACTTACTTAAAATCATCACCCGAAAAGGAAAAAAGGAATAAAAGACAATTTAAGACAAGGTATTTTTCAAATATTTTTTGAAATTGTATGTAAGCAATTTATCAAACTGGTTCCAAGTACAATTAACATCAAACAAAAGGGATGACATGTTCTTATAGTCACACACAGCATTAGCAACACTTGCTACATAACGAGGCAGCAGATCAGTCTAGTGATTACCATTTGCTTTATAGGTAACACACTCATATTAATAAAATCCTACTTTAAACAGTGTGTGAACCCCTCATTTCACACAGTTTGGACAATAATATCCTTTACAAGAAAAACATTACTGCTTTGGTTACATTAGGCCTGGGTGATATGAACCAATATTCATATCTCTATACGTTTCCTCAAAATGGCAATAGGCGATATAAACCATTTATTTTTTTTATCAATAGTTTTACAAGAAAAACAATTATGGGTCAAAGTCAGTGGAGCCACAAATAGCCTTTTATTAATCACTAGCAGCACAATAATGTTGCTTTTGACTTTTTCCTTCATTAAGGCTGAAATGTGATTAAATTATGTAGTGTTGCTTTTTTCAGGGCAGCTCCGAGTTGTTTAAAAAGTAGTTTTTAAAGTAAATCACATTCAAGACACTGTCCCTTTAAGAATGCCCCATTAGTTAGAGAAGAAAACACATGCATTGTTAGTAAAATAACACTATAACACACACACACACACACAGCAATAGAAACAGTGAACAAAATTGAGTAGTTACATACCATCTCAGACGGTGTATGTCCTCTAGATCTTTCTTTCTGAAAGCATGTCAACGAGTCGGTGTGTTGTGTAAGGTGCTTCTGATTGGTTTATTTTTGCTTGATGCCTGCCGTGGTTGGTTAGATTTAGGCACCAGGAGATATGGATTGGTCTGGGATTGGTTATCTCGGTTAGTCAATCAGAGTTACTCGAGCTACGGCAAGCCGTGAGGACCAAAGTTCATTATCACGAAAAATAAATAAATAAAGAGTAATGAATGGGGAAATATCAGCGTAAGAAATGTCAAGTGTGGTGTGAAAATGTGTCAAATTGTGTGACTGTCACACTCTAAGGGTGAGGCTTGGCAGCTCTGCGTGAAGTGTGCACGCGTCATCAGTCACACCCCTGGTCTTCGATCATAGCGGCAAGTTTAGATTTAATTTAATTTTAATTTAAAAAGGTCAACACCACTTCCTGTGGTGTTGACCTTTGACAGCATGTGCAGACAAGAAAAAATAAATAAATAAATAAATAAATAAATAAATAAATAAAATTACATTTCATTTTGTAAAGCAACAGCCGCAACATTATCATCATGAAAGGCGGTTTCCGAGCCAATCTACAGGCAGAATGGCTGGTTTTATGTTGGTTTTGCGCTAAGAACTGTTGGAAGGAAATCCTTCCCCTCGTCCTGCATTCAACGCTGCTGTTTGTAAGCAGCCAACTTTCTTTATGGCTGCAGACGCTGGGACGAAGGTATGACGCACCCACACACACATACACACAAGCACGCACGCACGCATTCACACACAGCGTCATTTATGAACAACGCTGTGTGTGTCAGTTTGTAGCTTACATCCACTGTAGGTGGCTGTATCGTTTGTTATTTTTGTAGCAGTTTGTTATTTTCGTGTGTTGCGCGGCCTCAGCTTTGCTTGGGAGTACAGCCTCAGCTCTTGTGACAATCCGTCTTCCTCAAGTCTGGCGGTATTCAGTACATAAATACCCATCTCAAATATACACTGAAGACTGGTGAGATTTAGTCAAATTTCTGTTCGGCAGTTTAGAGGGTAACATTTTTCTATTATTTTGTCTATTATGAAATAAAAACGAGTTCACTTCATAGTTCAGATGAGAAATAAATAATGAATTTTGATTGAAACAGATCCACATGAAAGCCCAAAAGATTCATAATTATCATTATTAATATTTTTTATTTAAATTAATACCATTTTGATAAATAGACAAATATATAATATGGCCAATAAATTGTAAAATAAGGTAATATTATTATTAAATATGTTTTATTATTCTTTAATGTCTAATTATTATTTTATTACAATTAAATATTTCATAATGATTATTTTAATAATGTTATACTTTTTAAAATAATTAATTTTTACTTCTAAAATTTTATAAAATAAAAAAAAAAATTTACAAAGTCAATTTCTATTTATTAATGTCCTTTTCCACAATGGCCTTTTTATTTCATAATGTCATTTTTCAGCAGAATGACTTGGTATGTCAATCAAAGCCAGTGGGTTGAACCTCTGCTTGATTCTTTAAGACTGATTAGTTTTCCTGGACACTGGTCATGGTCTTTCTTTGACCGACAGTGGTAAAAACGAGGTGTAGGAATGCATTAAAATGGGTAGGAATATATCATAACATAATATCAATAATAATAAAAAAATAAAGCAAGAAAAGTGCTGTGAGATGTGTCTAGCTTGAATGTATTCATTTTGAGTGAGGGAGCGTGCATGTCAGTGGAGCAGATGTGTGTGTTAAATCCTGAGTCTAGTCCGACACGGCGACTGGTCAGGTAGCGAGGTTTATGTTTACAGTACAGGTAGTTAATAAAGTACAGCTTTCAAACAACAACACAGCCTGTTGTTTCTGCGTGGTTCCACTTTTTAATGAGGTCTCTGGGATTTAACACCGGAGGAGAAGCTGCATTAAGCTCTGGAGATTAAGGATCTCCCCTGTCTCCCCCAACCACGGTTAGGAGATGAAAATAAGAAAGGTTTTAACAAAAGAATTACAACATCCACTCGGTCGTGAATGGATAATAATCTGCTTTTGGTTTGCAGTTTTTTGGCATCCATAGGTTGTTATAGGAACCACAGAAGAATGTCCGTTGTAACGATCGTTTACATAAACCAAATGGATACTATGAAAGTTAAGGGTGCATTTCTCACTAGAAGTGTCAGCAGTAACATGACCTAACCTCAACCAGCTGAAAAGACTGGGCGGAACAAGGACCCACTGAAAATGAACGCCAATACCCATACCCAACCTGGGTTGGATGGTGGGGCTAGGGGTAGAGGGGGCCGCCGCTTGTGCTATTAAGTAGTGGCACGGGGGCGGCACTCCCACCTTTATTTGCCCAACCAATCCCTCCAATTTTAATCACACCTCAACACACCACCCCCCGGAGGGTACAACCACATACACATAAAGACACAAAGGTTGGGTGGGGAGCACCACCCGCACAACAACTAAACTAAATACTTATAATCCCACATAAATGCATACTACTGACGGGCACTGTACATTACAGAAAAATACACGAAACGAAAAAAATATAAAAATGACTTAAAAAAAAAAACCCATACATTTATCATGCGTATGTCTTATAGAGTTAAACCAGGGGAATTGCACACGCTATTTTACTTTGCACATGCAAATATACCCCTTTATAATGCTACAGAGTATGTTGTTATTATTATGCCCATAATTGACAACTCTTCTTAAGCTCCCACTACATGAATACATACTTCCGACGGGCACTGTACTCGACTTAAAAAAACACACATTTACAGAAAAATACAACAAAACTAAATATTTATACTAAAAATACCAAAATTACTCCTGAATCACACTACAATAGAAACAAAAACAATAAATATACAAAAATACACCACTCCAAAAAAAAATACATTACAAAAAAATTAAAAGGAAAAAACAGCAAACATTTACCCACAAAAAGACAACAGAAAGATACACAAATACACATGACTCCAATAAACATACGTTACAGAAAAATACACCATACAAAAAAATATAAAAGTGATGAAGTCATGCACATGTCCCATAGAATTAAACCAGGAAAATTGCACCCACATTTTGCACCCGCAAATATACCCCTTATGCTCCCACATGAATACATACTTCCGACGGGCACTGTACTAGTCTATACTATAATTCAAGGGCGGTCTGTGTGGATGTGTGTGTGTAGTAAATATCTCCCGGACAAGGTGCCAGTTTGACTTGAAACTCGGTCGACGGGTTCAAAATACCCCGAGTGTGTGTATCTGTTATTTTGGAGTAAGTTGGTCATTTCAAAATGTTTATTTAAATTTTATTTCACTTCTGGACGGCCCCGAAATGAAACCTATTCAACTTTTGACCTCAGGGTGTGAGGGGGCGCTAGCGCACCATCTTCACTGCACAGCTCAAGAGTAACAGCAAGAGTCACGATTCTCTGTGGTGCCGTGCATGGAAGCAAAGCTCTGACCTCTCGGTTCAAAGGTAAAAAATTATTTTTGTTTTTTAAAAAAAGACAGCCGAATTGTAGAAAATACTTTACTTTTCTGATTGGCGCTACAATGTCTATGGAGTTTTGTTATCAGCGTCTCAAACATTCACGGGAACACACAAGGTATTTATTTATTTGATCCGCGTTCACGGAGTCAGATGTAAACACACACACACGGCTGATGGGCATGCACGGAGTAGATGGATGTAGACACACACGGAGGAGATGGATGTAGACACACACACACACACACACACACACACACACACACACAGTATTTATAATAAAAATATACTAAATGAGTAAAATAAAACAAAATCTAAACAATATTTATACAAAAAATACACATAATGATTCCAGAATCACTACAATGGCAACAAAAACAATAATTATACAAATAATGCACAAAAACACAACAGAAAGATACAAAAATACACATAATGACTCCAAAAAACATACAATACAGAAAAATACACCAAACAAAAAATATAAAAGTGAGTAAAAAAAAAAAAACAACAAACATTTATCATGCTCATATCCCACAAAATGACTCCAGAGTGGTATTCCATAAAGGAGGGTTAACAAACTTTGAGTCTGTCCATAAACTCTGGGTCAACATACCCCGCGATGGGAAACTCTGGGTATCGGATTCCATTACAGCTGGTATGAAGTGGGTTACTCAACCCTGAGTATGTAAACCTTGGGTTACTTACGTGGACGCGCGCCATCATCAATGGATCAAAGATGACTTGAGCTGCCATGTCAACCACCCGGAAAATAGTGATTTATTCACCGTAATGGGTGAAATAAGCCGGTGTTTGAGGAATATGAGCCTGTTCTAAAGGTGCGTTCAGTCTTCAGTGATTATAGTGGCTTACATCACCCGTAATTAGTCACACTTTTTGGTCACTTCATCACTTTATAGCTTCAGTGACGTGACGAGCAGTGAATAAAATGAATAAAATGTGTCTGAGGAGACGTGGCAGCAGCATAGGATGGCTGCATAGAGAGCCCTCCTGCTACACTGGATACTAAGACAGTAAATGCCGCTTGATATTAAATCATTTATATTGATTTTTAATGTAATATTGTCACCAGAGTCATCTCGACGTCCTAAAAAATGTCATAAAAGAACACTGATGCGGGACGCGAACCCGCGACCCGTCACTTTCAAGAGCAGTGTCACAATTCACTGAGCCATCATACCTTCAAAGAGATATGAGTTACAGATTTAACTGTATAACAATAAAAAAAACAATCGAGCCTTAAAAATTTATTAATTTAAATTGTCATCTCCTCCTTTATATTATCCACAGGTTTGTATTCAGAGAACTTTACTACAGACGTCAGTAGATGTTTTAATGCAGATCAACCTCTCAGTGTCTTTAACTTAATGATCTGTATCCACAATGTTATAAAGAAAACTACCGTTTGCACAAAACAAACAAACAAAAAAAACATAAAGCAACACAACATTAATGATGTGAACACGTCTGTGGTGTGTGATGTGACTAATGTGTTTCAGAGAAGAGTATTAAGGTTCATTAAAGTGTTCAGAAACGGTGTTCAGGTGGGCGGAGCCAGGTAGAAACCCAGGGTTTCTTTGATAAAACCTGCCAGCGCCCAGGTTTAGTTCACGGACAATGTTGCCATGGTAACATACTCAGAGAAGAACATACCTTGCGTTTAGGAATGGGATACTCAGAGTTTCCCTCATTTGAGCCTGAACATACTCAGAGTTTGAACATAACCCGCTTTATGGAATACCCCTCAGAATAACACTACAATGGCAAAAACAAACAATAATTAAAACAAAAAATATAAAAATTAGTTAAAAAAAACCAACGCATGTCTCATAGAATTAAACCAGGGAAATTGCACACATTATTTTACTTTGCACCTGCAAATATACCCTTTAATAATGCTACAGAGTATGTTATTATTGACAACTCTCCTTAAGCGCCCACTATATGAATGCATACTTCCGACGGGCACTGTACTAGTTTATTTAATTGCAATAACAAAACATGCATTGCTGTCTTAAAAAATTGCACTTCTTATAGTGTTGACATGAATGCCAAACACTAACACTAAGGGGTGCTGACCAATTGTCAATATTTGCCGAGTTTGGGATGAGACTGTGTTGCTCAAATGTGTGATGCACTCGTGGCGCTAGGGCTTCTCAGCATTAGTGATAGGTCTCCACACTTATTACATAAGGTGCCATTTAACTGGCTCCACCTTATATGCTTTGATTGACAGACCAGTCATCGTGCTGAAAAACATTATGAAATGAAAAGGACATTATGAAATAAAAATTTGGACCTTGTAAAAAACTTTTATTTTATAAAATCTTGGAAAATAAATAAAAAGTCATTATTTTAAAAAAGTATGACGTTAAAATAATAATTAGTCTCATAACCTTTTGGCAAAAAGGGAAATTTTAGTTTTTGAAGATGATCCAATGCAGTTTCAGTCCTTTAAGAGAGCATTCGAACATAATATTGAGGACAAAACTAGCAGTTTTAGGGATTGTTTGTATTAACTAGAGCAATACAACAGAGGTCATCCACAGCAGTTCATAAGGAGTTGTCAACACATACCTTGTAAAGGTCGTTACAATAGGGCAAAGCTTTTACTGCACTATAAAGAAAGGGTCTTTAAGTGGCCAACAATAAAATCTGAGAATGTGAAGGCATTACAAGCTTATAGATTCCTGCTGCATAAATGCTGTAATCTTATGACAGAGTATGTTTATGCATGATGTTAATATTCCTGTAACAGTTTTTTTTTTTTTTTTAATAGATATGTTTATTCATTTTCCATTTTTCCTGCAAAAACGAGAACAAACAATGAACAGAATTAACAAGTACAAAAAACAAAAACAGAAAAAACAGGACAAAGACAAGCTGAGGGCAAAATAAATCAAGCAGTAAATAATTTCCGAGCATAAACAGAAGCTTGGTAAAGGGCAAGCAATACATTGCAGTGGGAGCTTAGTAAGACAGGAAACAAGTCTTTATACAAATGCTCTTGACATTATAGCAGATATGTTTGCATCGGTATTAAGGATGTCCCGATCTGATATTGATATCGGATATCAGTCCGATATCAGCCAGAAAACGAATATCGGATTTTATCAGACTGCATCTAAAATAACCGATATAGGTGCTCTGATTTTATATATATATATATATATATATATATATATATATATATATATATATATATATATATATATTTGGATAGAACTTATATCCGTAGATGACTGTGGTTCACACTCCAACAAAGTAGGTGGCAAAATGCAGCAATAAGCCTTCACACTCTCCTCAGAGCGCACATGATCACAACAACAACATGTGTGCAGCGCTACTGGGAGATGGAGAAGTGATGTTGGCTGTGTGAGAATATTTTACCATAAACTCGAACATACTGTAGACGCTGCAGCTGAGTGCAACACTTGTTATGCACAAATTTCCCGTGGTGGCACAGAACCCGCCAAGTTTAATACGACCAACCTCATCGCGCATTTGAAGCAGCAGCATTTGATGATTTTTGATGACAGCATGAGGATTTTCGCAAGACCACCGAGGTGAAGAAACAACAAACCTCTGGCTCCTTCACTCAAGCATTCAAGCCGAAGCATTTGCAATGCGTGACAAACTCCCACGGTACGGCAAAAAGGCACTGGCTATAACAGAATAGATAGCCCAGTTTATTGTGCTCGATGACCAGCCCCTGTCGGTGGTGAGTAATGTTGGGTTTAAACACTTAATTGAGCACCTCGAGCCTCGCTACATTATTCCTAGCCGCCACTACCTTGTCGACAAAATGATACTCCAGAGGTATTTATGCATAAATAAGTTAAAAAGTGTATTGCCACACGTGGAGAAAGCTAAAGTTGTTAACTTCACCACCAACATCTGGAGCTCAGACCATCGACCACTGTCCTTATTGAGCCTGACTGTGCACTGGGTAGACGCTGACTTTACATTGCAGAGAGCGGTGTTCTATGTACATGAGATCAGAGGTTCACACACTGCTGATGCAATCACGAACGCCATGGAGGAGATGCTGCATGACTGGAAGATTGACAAAAATAAGGTCCATGTCATTTTAAGAGACAATGCTGCTAATATGAGAAAGGCTATAGATCAGCTGGGTGTGCCAAGCTTAATATGTTTTGCCCACAGTCTTCAGCTTGTAGTCCATGAAGGGGTTTGTCACAGCGAGCTGTAAGTGATGCACTAGCCAACGGGAGAAAAATAATGGGCCACCTTAAGCATTCCTCCAAGGCTTATTGGATTTATTTAGGTTATTTTTCAGGGTCTTATAATTTAATTTTTATATATTTTATTAAATTGTAGCATACTGCAGATATTTTATATTTAGGGTTAACATTGACGAACAATAAATGAATCCGTTTTTCTCATACCTCCTGTTGCTGACTATTGTTCTCTGTTTTAGTGACATCACTTAATCAAGCCTTTGCTAGCATTTCATACTACAAAATAAGTAATTATTATTTTATTTTATTCAAGAATTAAAAAAAAATAAAAATGAAGTATGCATTGTGACGGTTTGGCAGTTGTTTAATGGTTATTGTTGCTATGATTGTTAGGTTCTGTTTTTATGGGTGCCAGGGTTGGGTAGGCACTTTGCAAATCAAGACCACCAATGACAATTTCATATGTTTCTGCTGGTGTGGTCCATTCAAAATGTAAAATCACATTTTTGTATATTATTTCTTAGAGATATTATTTCTTAAAGATATAGTTTTTGAATCCTGAATCCTTTACCTGTGTTTTCCAGACACCCAAACCAAAATCCTTTTGTTGCTGTGGTCCGTAAGCCTTGGGACCCAGAACCACACTGGGGGACCTAGTGAATGACCTGCAGAGAGCTGGGACCAAAGTAACAAAGGCTACCATCAGTAACACACTACTCCGCCAGGGACTCGAATCCTGCAGTGCCAGACGTCCGGGCCCGTCTGAAGTCTGCTAGAGAGAATTTGGATGATCCAGAAGGGGATTGGGCTAATGCCATATGGTCTGATGAAACCTAAATAGAACTTTTTGGTAAAAACTCAACTTGTCGTGTTTGGGGGAGAAGGATCCATTGACCCAAACGATCTTGAATCTTTAACTCCAAACTGTACGCCAAAACAACCCACCATAGGAACATTTTCTTCCCCCAGGCTGTCACTCTGATCAACACTAAACAGTCAAAAGGTGTACTCATACTGCCAAGTCGGGCCATTCCAAGGTCACAGCAGAAATCCCCCCCTCCCCGTCCCTCCTCTGGCACGATAGAATGGACGTGATCACCAGCTCAACTCGGTTCCCACAGACAAACTCTCATCACATTACTTTATGACACATGTATGGCATTACGTCACGATTAAGCGACTCTAGGTTTGTTGTTGACAGTACATGCTGTTAATTTCATATCTTCTGTTGCGTAGGGTAACTGTACATCAAGATTTACCCAGACACATGCTCTTTTCATGGCTGGATTATATGACCAAACTGAGTTTCCCAGGGCCCCTGAGCGCAACATGTTAATTTAAATGACCATAACTCTGCTCATATTTGCTCTATCGGAGAAATTCCACCAGTTTATGAAAGAAGAAGTTGCTCTTTACAGCCAGTGTTGGTAAATTGCGATAATTTTACTCACACTTAACGGAAACATTAAAGATGCTGCTTTGTTTTGACGAAATCGACACGAGGAACAGAGAGATAACCGAGTGAGTGAGAAAGAAAGAGAGAGAGGTTAAAACAGACCAAATAGCAGACTCTCTTGGATGATGAAAACCACCATGGATGGAGGTTCAAAGGGATTTAAAAACAAAGGAGGAAACTGAGCCCATAAAGGTAAGATCAGTTTAATTTCTGGATCAATAAATGACACGCCCCTCCCTGGACATTAAAACCATGAGCTGATGCTAGTTTCCATCATCTGGTTTTGACCCATCACTTCCACAGACAACAGACAGAATAAAGTTCAGAGTCAACATGGGACCATGGGATGCACTTATTTATTGAAATGTATATTAAATGTTTATTTAATGTTGTGTAATTTTATTTTCTAGGAGATGTTTTTCATTGTTTCAATAATTTAGAGACTTAAGAAAGGTTTATATGATATGTTTCAAGAACAGACTGTTATAATGCATCACCACTAATTTCAGATTATTTTAAATCTTTGTATAAAGAGACTTTAACAGAACAACAATGATGTGCAAGGCTGCAGTAATGTTGGCTTCATACAATAACAACAACAACAACTACTGCACACACTACTAGAGAAACTTCCAGTGAATAATTTACAAATAAAAAAAAAAAAAGTTCACTGATCGTGACATTGAGATCTCAATATGCAGGCCAGACAATGGTCCTAGAGCTGGTTAGGAACGGCCCTGGTTGCCAGTGTGAGTACATCCAAAGAGTGTCAGACCTGTTGCTGTGAAATAACCCTGGAATTAAACATGTAACAACCCTGGAACAAATTGTCACTTGAATGTACAAGTACATATACATATACTATTTAGTTTAAATGTTCACCTGCACTACTAATCACTGCACTACTGCACTATTATCTTCATATTATTATTATTATCTTGTTATATTATCCTATTTAATTTTTTATTTCACTTCTGGATGGCCCCGAAATGAAACTTATTCAACTTTTGATGTTAGGGGTTGAGGGGGCGCTAGCGCACCATCTATATCTATTTCACTACACAGCTCCTCACGCGAGCAAGAGTCACGTATGCGGCCACTCCACCTCCACTTTCTCAAACACGGGAGCTCTCACTCCCACTGGTGAGTCTTGCAGACACGTTTCCCATTGTTTAAACCATATAACTGTTGCTCAATAACGCGCTGTTTCACTAGAGTCAGTATTGACCTCAACCCGTTCAATACTCCATCTGGAAAACTGCAGATTCTCTGTGGTGCCGTGCATGGAAGCTAAGCTCTGACCACTTGGTTCGAAGGTAAAACATGATTTTTGTTTATTTTAAAAAGACAGCCGAATTTTACATAATACTTTAATTTACTTACTCATGTAGTTTGGAGTTTACGTTCTGTTTTGCGCAGTTTTGTTGTTTTTCTGATTGGCGCTACAATGTCTATGGAGTTTGGTTATCAGCGTCTGAAACATTTCACGAAGCACAAACACACGGTATTTATCTATTTATAATAAAAATATACTAAATGAGTGAGGTAAAACAAAAAAATGCACAAAAAGACAACTGAAAGAATAAAAAATACACATGACTCCAAAAAATATACATTACAGAAAAATACAATGCGAGTGCACAAGGGAGATGGATGTAGACACACACACGCACGCACACAGTATTTATAATAAAAATATGCTAAATGTGTAAAATAAAACAAAAAACTAAACAATATTTATACAAAAAGTACACACAATTACAACAGAAATGCATAAAAATACACAAAATTAAATATTTATACAAAAAAATACACAAAATGACAAAAGAATCACGCTACAATGGCAACAAAAAACTATAATTATACAAAAACACAACAGAAAGATAAACAAATACAAATAATGACTCCAAAAAACATACATTACAGAAAAATACACCAAACAAAAATATATAAGTGAGTTAAAAAAAACAACAAACCTTTATCATGTTCATGTCCCATAGAACTAAACCAGGGAAATCGCACACAATGTTTTATTTTGCACCCGCAAATAAACCCTTAATAACACTAGAGTACAGAGTATGTACACCTCTTTGTACATCCAATCTTCAAAGATATACTCATTTGGCCATAATTAACTCTACTGAAGCTCCCACATGAATGCATACTTCCGACGGGCACTGTACTAGTCTATCTAAAAAGCAAGGATTGACCTCAGGGTGTGAGGGGGCGCTAGCGCACCATCTATATCTACTTCACTGCACAGCTCACTTCCGGTGCGTGCATGAGCTCCCGTGGACTTCTCTTTTCTCTTTTGAGGAAAAATACTTTTTTTTACTGTTCTTTATTTGGTGATGACATTTTGAAACTTTTATTTTCATGTTAGTTTGACCGTTCGCTATTTAGAGCGGACAGACCTCACCCAGAAGTTATTGACGGCAATGGCTGCTGTGATAAAAGCTGCACATTTCTCAGCAGCGCGCGTGTGAGATAGAACCAACGGAGGAGATTTGTGTCCAAGGTAGAAAGTCACACACACACACACCAATCAGGTGCGCTTCACTATCGATCACCGTCTACGTGTGTGTGCGTGTGTAACGGACCACCATTTAGTCCGGTTACAGTCTGTGTCACGACACCCGTCCATTGGGTGGTAGTGATTGTATTGTTGAGTCAGATCAGTAAACGGTGCTACATAGTGAAGCCCGCCTGATGATTTCTGCAGCTTCACTCACAACACACCTGCCACTACACCTAACTACTGAAAATAGATAAGTTTAGTGAAAGTTAGGCAGGCACAAACACACACTAAATGACAACAAAAAAATATGACAATGACTCAATATACACAAAACTAAATATTTATACAAAAAAATACACAAAAAACACAGAAAAATACACCAAACGACAACAAAAACATGAAAATGACTCAAAATACACTTGTTACGGCCCTGGCCTGTACTGTGGGGAGTCTGCTTGTTCTGGCAGCCGCTCCTTCTTGTTTCTCCTCATTGCAGGTGCTGATTGGCTGTGTTTTGGCCCCGCCTGCTCACTATTTCTGTCCACACCACTGGCTTTTTGGGTTTTTGGAAGGATCCCGTCCATGGGTGTGGCTGATGGCTCTCTCCTCAGCGGCATCCTCACTTATTATGCACCTTTAAGTATATTTTGATCATTTGTTAGCCCTTGGTTGTCGTTCTTTATGTTCAAGCCTGGTTTTGTTGGCATTAAATCTTGCTTTGTACACCTTTAAGACATACTTTATTATACTAATAATCCCACATGAATGCATACTTCTGACGGGCACTGTACATTACAGAAAAAAACACCAAACGAAAAAAATATAAAAATGAGTTAAAAAAACAACACATTTATCATACGCATGTCTCATAGAATTAAACCAGGGAACTTGCACACGCTATTTTACTTTGCACCTGCTAATATATACCCCTTTATAATGCTACAGAGTATGTTGTTATTATTATGCCCATAATTGACAACTCTTCTTAAGCTCCCACTACATGAATACATACTTCCGACGGGCACTGTACTCGACTTAAAAAAAACATACATTTACAGAAAAATACACAAAATTACTCCTGAATCACACTACAATAGCAACAAAAACAATATTTATACAAAAATACACGACTCCAAAAAAACATACATTACAAAAAAATTTAAATAAAAAACATTTATGCACAAAAAGACAACAGAAATATACACAGATACACATGACTCCAGAAAAATACACCGTACAAAAAAAATTAAAAGTGATGAAGTCATGCACATGTCCCATAGAATTAAACCAGGAAATTTCACCCACATTTTGCACCTGCAAATATACCCCTTATGCTCCCACATCAATACATGCTTCCGACGGGCACTGTACTAGTTTTCCAAAAAAACTGATTGGTCAAGAGGCGGGACTTTTGTACCCGCTCAGATTTTATCCACTTCATAACCTGGTACCGACCAAGTTACGTGTTCAGCCTAAGTTACCACTGTGATTTAGATAGCTTTTGTTTATTTCTGTTGTTGTTTTGTTTGTGTTTTCTGTTATTTTTGTAGTCGTCCTGTGTGTTCCTGTAATTTTGTGTTTTTGGAGTCATTTCTGTGTATATTTGTTATGTATATTTGTGTGATCAGTGCTAAACTCACCACAGTTGTGTTGCTAATATGAAGGGGGGATCATGTGTTCTCAGGCACATAGTAGCATACTCAAATAGCTATGCTACAAAAAAAAACTTAAAAAGAAATTTCCCTTTGTAGCAACACTGTTCGGGATGCTTTGATTTTGCCTCTGTCTCCTCCTAGCCTGTATGACACACCCATGAACACTCCCCTTCAGTACGTCATCCCAACACACATGGTGTTTACTTATGGTTTTTTGTGCGCTGTATTTGGCCAATTTCTACATCTCTACAATACATTAGAACAGTTATCAAAGTGAGGAATGCTAACATACGGCTGGAGGAGAAGTGTACTCTCCCGTTACGCATGCACACACACCTCATCCCGTCACCTGTCACGAGCAAATAAAGTGTCTGCATTCGCGTGTATGAACGTACAAAAACGTTGAGTTACAGTATCGCTTACCTGTGCTTTAAGTAGGGATCAAATAGTTTTTTAGTGTCAGTGTACTTATTAATCCACTTTCAAATAAGCTTTTGTTTTGAAAGCAGTCATCTGAAAAGTGTCTGGAACAAACATATGAGATCTTTTTGGGATGAGGGCTGCTTCCAAAGATGAACTCCAACTACTGTTAATAAATTGTTTCATCCTTGGGAGAGTAAGAGAACTGTTTTCGTCGCATCCAAAAATACATTTTCTCGCTGAACGCATTTTTAAAAACTAAAGGCAGGTAGCTACTACGATAACAGCAGAGTAGACGATCAATGCGCAGTTCTCTCTCAGCTGTTTGCTGTGTCTTCAGCTGTTTTGACAGAGGTGGGTACAGGAAGCAGGGAGAGGGGTGCATACATAAATTATTTGTATTTGTTAAATACATTTTGTGTCTGTACAAAAAAAATATTTGTAAAAGACGTGTCTGCAAAACAAATCTGTGTTAAAAATTATTATTTTTTTTTGTCTGCAAAAAAATCTGTGTGTGAAAACACATTCTGTCGGTAAAATACATTTTGTGTGTGTAAAAAGTATTTACATGTGTAAAAACCATTTTGTGTCTGCAAAATTGCTTTTGTGTGCATGTGAGAACTTTTCTCTTACAAGTACAAAACAAAATGCACAGATTAATTGTGACCCTGGTTTAATTGCGTTTGTGGACCAGTCAATCAGCATTCAGCTAACAAAACACCATTAACTACGGTAGTTGTACAGTGAACAAAAGTAAACCCATGAAATATTAGCAATAGACTACCAAGAGACATAGTTTACATTCAGCGCCATCTTGTTAGGTTTATGGGTACTTGCTTGTGGTTCACCATGAAAACATGAAAGCAGAATCTGCCGACGGAGACCATCAACTGTCACAAGCAGGTCCACCTCCTCCTCAATACAATCCATTCCCTCAGGCAAGCTATCCAGACCCATACCATCACAACCAACAACCAAAGTCTGTGTCTCATATGGGGTACTACAATCTTTTTGCTTAGTTACAAATATATATTGATCCTGAGAGACATATAAAAAATTCTCCACTTGCAATCCTGCAGTTTATAGGCCTATCTGTTCACCTAAGTGAACTTTGTTTGTTTTTTATAGGGAACAGACCGCACAGTTCTTCACAACTCGGAGGGAAATGACAGACGTTATGACCACATACAAGGGTGAGATTTTTAGACAAAAGAAAATGTAATTATAAAGTAAAGGAAAATTATTATTAAGAATTATGTGTTGTAACAGACTGAGCTCGCCAATCAGTGCAATATTTTAAAATAAGTGTTTTTTTTGTAGAATTACCCAGTGACATTGCTAGGTACGTGTCCTGTGTCCCTGACGCATAAAAATCTAAAAGGACGCATTAAATCCACTATCTACTATGGGGCGACCGTGGCTCAGGTGGTAGTGGGTCGTTTTCTGATCGAGAGGTTGGGGGTTCGATCCCAGTACCTGACTATGTGTCAAAGTGTCCTTGGGCAAGACACTGAACCCTAAGTTACTCCCAGTGGTCGACTAGCGCCTTGCATGAGAGCGATTGGGTGAATGAGCTGATATGTAAAGCGCTTTGAGACTGCTTCAGTGTGGGGATAAAGCGCTATATAAAATCAAGTCCATTTAGTCCATTTATCCATGCGTCCCATGTGTTGTTTTTCCCATGAAAAACAACACATTGTTTAAAATCAACAACTTATGTTTAAAATCACAGTAATTAGCAAAAGAAACCTAGCCGTCAGTGGACCCCTTTACGCATTACCTCAGCGCAAACATGATACCATTGAGTACATACTAGTTTAGCCAATTAGCCAGTTAACGCGGATTTCATTTCAAAATGTTTCCTGGGACCGCTTATTAAGTGCACCGCCCTCCCCCCTGAAAGCTTTGTCCGTGCTTCGTGTCGCTTTAATCATCTTCACCTGCTCAGTGTTCAAACTGTTGTGTCTGGCTAACTAAGAATAACTCTGTGTTGTCCTTTAGTTCTTTTTATTCCAGCCTTTTGTCCGTGCCTCGTAGGTAGACATTCACAGTCAGCAAGCTAACTCAACTACAAACGTTTCAATGGGAACTTCTGGTTTACAAAATAAAAGTTCGTTGGAGCAACGTTATTAGAATGTTACATTCGAACAACATCTCATCAGAGCTACAGAAGAGAGGATAATTTAAATTAGGTTAATTTAAACTAAGTTGATCAAATTCGGTGACAATGCTGTTCTCATACATCTTTATATGACATATAAATAATTAAAAAGGAGCAGTCAGAATAATCCATGTCACTACAATTTATATCTATCAATCAATCTTTTATTTGTATCAGGGATGTAGCGATTAATCGTAAGGCAGTTAAAAATCAATTCATAGGTATCACGGTTGATATCGCTTTTCTGAAAATTGAATCGCAGTACTTTTTTTAACCAGCAGAAGACGCTATCCAGAAGTGTAGGCGGCGGGCGGAGTCTGCTAATACTTTCTTTCTGGCCACCTTCTACTCTTAAATATGTTAATAAATGATTAATTACCCCTTTAGCACCGAAAGAATATCTGTAATATTACTTGAATATCTGTAAAAGACACGTTTTTCTATTAGCTCTGTGTGCTAGCATAGCTTCTCTTCTTCACTGCTAGAATATCTGCATGCCAACCGACCACTGCGTTACCAGCGCCCTCTGCTGGTCCAAATAAATATGACGTAAATCAGTGCAATCACGGTTTTTTTTTTTTTTTTTTTTTTTTTTTTTTTAAGTCCAATTGTTAAGGCACAAAATACATTTTCAGTTGCACTTTTAAAAAGAAAAAGTGCAGTTTTGCATAGTTTATTATAGAACCAGAATTTAAATTAATAGGCTTCTTCATTTGTATTATTCCTTTATTTATTTCATTCAAGATTTATTTTTAGATAAATTGCATTGTTTTGAATAGTTTATCAAGGAATTCTTTTGACAATGAAAAACATTATTTTCTAGTTTTTTTTCCCAAAAAAAAAAAAATAAAGGTATAATTTTTCAATCATCATTTGTCTACAGTCCCATTTTGTAAAATAAATCGTGAGAGAATCGTATCGTGAACCCAGTATCGTGAATCGAATCGTATCGGGAGTTGAGTGAATCGTTACATCTCTAATTTGTATAGCGCCAAATCATAACCAATGGTATCTCAAGACACTTTACAGTAGAGCAGTCTTAAGGACGGACTCTTCATTTTATGGATACACATATGCATATATACGTATATACACATACATATGTATCCCACACCCAACATGAATTCATCATGGCGGCAAGGAAAACCTTCTGTTAAGCAGCAGGAACCTTGTGTGGATCCCATTCCTATGATGAACAGCCATCCACGTTATGCTGTGTTGGGTGTGTGCAGAGGAAAGGGTGGAGACAGAGTTGTTGAGACTCTGTAACTCCACACTGAGGATCCCACGGACCTGCAAGACAAAAGCCAGAAGGAGTACAGGAGCAAACACACAAGGGAAAAAGCAGACATAGAGGGAGTGTTAGAGAGAGGAATGGGACCCTCTCCGGTCCCTCTCTAACCTAAATGACCTCTCTCTTAACGCCCTCTCCAACCGAGCATGCCAGACCCCCCCTGGCAGTCTATGCCTATTGCATCTTAACTATGAGCTATGAGCTGGTTCCTAACTAAAAGCTTTACCAAAGAGGAATGTTTTGAGCCTAACCTTAAAGGTAGAGAGGGTGTCTGCCCCCCGAACCGTGGTTGGTAGATGGTTCCAGAGAAGTGGGTCCTGATAACTGAAAGCTCTTCCACCTATACTACTTTTAGAGACAAATGGAACAACGAGTAGGCCAGCATTTTGAGAGCGTAGTGTTCTGGGGGGATTGTATGGCACTACAAGCTCCTTGAGATAGACTGGTGCCTGTCCATTTAGGGCTTTATAAGTACGAAGAAGAATCTTGAATTCTATTCTATATTTTATGGGAAGCCAATGCAGAGAGGCTAATACAGGAGTAATGTGATCTCTTCTCCTAGTTTTAGTCAGTACACGTGCTGCAGCATTTTGAACCAGCTGAAGTGTCTTAAGCGACTTGCTCGGGCAGCCTGCTAAAAGAGAATTACAATAATCCAGTCTAGAGGTAACAAAAGCATGGACTAGCTTTTCGGTGTCGCTCTGAGACAGGATTGGTCTGATTTTAGCAATGTCACGGAGATGAAAGAAGGCAGTTCTTGAAGTTTGTTTTATGTGAGAGTTGAAGGATAAATCCTGATCAAATAGAACCCCAAGATTTCTAACAGTTGTGCTTCATGCCAGAGTAATGCCATCTAGGGCAGTTAGGCTAGCATAGGTTTCTCCAAAAAAAAAAACCCACGGAATTTGGGGGAAAAAAATGGAATTTGGGAAAAAATAAAACAGAAATTGTAAAAAAAATAGAACAGATTTTATAGGGGCCTAAGTCAAATATACGAACTTCTTAGTAGTAAGCAGTGATATATTGCTAGGTACGATACATTGTGAACATCAACTCATGTTTAAAATCACAGTAACTAGCAAAAGAAAGCTAGCTGTCAGCGGACTCCTTTACATCTTAAATCAGCGCAGACATGATCGCCTTGTGCTTGTACATGCTAGTTTAGCCGCTACAACAACAATCAGCCAGTTAACTAGCTGCTTACAATACACCACAAACATATATGCATCATTTTATTTTTCCCAACAGACTTTGCACTGTTAGTTAAGTTACATTTTGTGCTATAAGTTTCATAGTGATTGACTCATTTCATTTGATTTTCTTGATCTTCAGACAAGAAGATTTTGGTGACAATTTATTTTTTGACTCTGTCATTGATTGAATTGATTATACTTTATTAATCCCCGAGGGAAAATTCAGTTTCAGTTACTGTTCAGTTCATGATGATGAGAATGTTTTGTTTGTGTTAAAATCAGCACTTTTATTGATAATTTATTTTTGTACAACAGACACCATTTTGTTTTCATTTGAATTCTATTTGTTTAATTTTAGATAAATTTTGAACATTTGAAATTTTGTAAACAGTTAACAACACTTAAAGTTAATTCCAGTCGCTTTGCGCATGTGCGACTTGTGGCGATGACGTGCTGGTTGACGACATAATCCAACATGGTGGCCCGGAATAGAGCTGACACTATTTAATAAGAGCCTTAAAAGACATGGATATAATGAAAAAAGGGGATAGAAGGAGGCATAAACAAGCGGACATTAACACCGACACATGGATTTACCACACACATGGAGATCAGCAAACAGAACAGGCTTCATCTTACGGGTGAAGCTTGTTCACCTGGAGGCGGAGTAAATGCGTCCCAATACTGCTGCACAGGCTGTAATATCACCAAGTTCATCATTATAATGGTTGTTAGAGCTACTATCTTTACTATTTATTCCTGGTTATTGTTTTCCAGAGTTTTACCGGAAATTAGCTCATATCCCTCTTCTGCTCCGTGGACCAAAGTGTGTTATTGTTGAGCTGTTGCTTCAAAATACAATCAAAATAAAGGTGAAAACAGTTCTCATGTGTGGTCTTCTGTGTTACAGCCAACAATAAAATGTTTGTTGTGCGTTTCTCCCATTCGACGTGAAACGTCACGTTCTCCCCCTGTCCAATCAGCGCTTACCCAATCCCCAGTCCTAAAGCAGAATTAACCAAAGCCAAATAAACCAGTTTCCTATGTAAACCTCAATTCAGGAATTACTATTTCGATGTAAACACGAAGCAGAACACTTTAATTCAGAATGACTTAATTCAGAATAACTAATAGTGTTAATTGTGTGTGACATTACATCAGTGGTTCACAACTTTTGGGTCGTGACGCTATTTTAATACCACACATTTTTGGCGTCTCCAGAGACTTCTTGAATTAGCTTTTGATAAGATTTGTTTTGCCAGGATTAATTTAGTGCACAAAGTGACAAGATGCACCAGCTCAGATACTGTATATTCATGCTGCATTTTATTTTAACTTGTTTTATATTTGAGAAAGTGAAAGTATAGAATACAGTTGTATAAGATTGTTTTGTGTGTATGTGGTGTAATAATTTGAAAAAGAATAATTAAACATAAATTTTTAATCAGTGTAATCTAAATTATTAAACATTTCAGGGGACCCAATTTGTATTCCAGGCGACCCCACATTGGGTCACGGCCCCAAGGTTGAAAAATTCTGCATTACATTATTATGTTTTTGAGGTGTGCAGGAGTAGGGGGTACATAGCTTCAAGTTAAATGTCTGAAAGGGTACGAGACTGTGAAAACTTTGTGTTTCCAGCTGCTGGGAGCGAGGACAGCTGTATTAGCCAAGGAAGAGATGGACTTCTGGAGGGGCATCACACTGGACATGATGTCTGATCAGGAGAATGGCACAGCTGATGTGGAAGCTGGGTGTACAGTTTGGCCCCCATCTTTCAGAAGCCAGGAGTTGTACCTGCTTTGTGTTCAACATTACAGAAGAGACTGGAAAATTACCCCAAATATCAAGCAATCCACCACAAAAGCCTACATTTTGGGCCACCCTCCAAAAGACCTGCTCCATCTTTTTATGACCCTGAAGCAGCCAAGAGGCTGCAGAATTAAAGTTTTAGTGTGTGACCCAGACAAGGGGAACACCATGTAAAGTTTGTTTTTGTTTTTTTAAATAAAGCTCAACTTTCAATAATATTATGTTTCTTCCTGTGTCTCTTATTCTCAATGAACTGCTAGTTCTCACTCAACAATAATAATTAGTATTATTATTATTATTATTAGTATCATTGATATCATTAATATTAATATTTGTTATCATTATTATTTATATTATCATAAAAATGTGAGGGGCAAATGACCATATGTCCCAACGTTGACCAATAAGTGAGGGATTTTCTGTCCAATCACAGGCGTTTGCGGGAATTATCAGGCATTTACAGAGCCGATAATCTTATGCAGTGTGGATTTCCTGTTATTGTGCTAACATCCGGGATTTATTCAGTGTGTCCTGTAATAAGACGCTGGTGAACTTCTTCCAGGCCTAAATCGCTGTGGTTGTGACCAGGTTTTGAAGTGGATAAGATCTGAGCAAGTACAAAAGTCCCACCTGGTGACCAATCAGTTATCTTCGAAAATGACCTGCCCATTGTTAGAAGATCCTGGTTGGTGCAGATTTGACAGCCCGGTAATTATTATTAATGGGTAAATGCAATCCTTTCATCCTTTAGGAAAGGTTTAGATTTACATCTGATGGACTGATCTACATCAGCTGATGAAGCCTGTGTCGGGCACTCTTTGTATCAGGGACGGATCAACTCATTCATTCTTTCATTCATTCATACAACATACGACAGTGAAACAATGTGCTCTCATCCCAGTGCGTGTGTGATATTTTGAGGACTACCAGAATTGAAACATTTATGTGATAAAATAAAGTGAAATTGGTTGACCATAGTGCTGTCTGTTTATCATCTAATGGATAAATATTGTATAATCTCAGCGCTTTTCCGCATTAACGGTGTTGGCAGCTTCCTGCCTGTGTTTTTTTCTTCTAGCCTTTTCTGCAGCAACAATGTTGTTTTTAGTCTGAATTATTGATTTAAATTAATTCAATTAATTAATGAATTAATTAAATTTTCAATTTTGACATAAATTACTCTACACAGTTTGTCAATGATTGTGATTGGTCTGACGCTGGAATCTCCCCCCTGTTACAAGAGCCCGCATGTAGGCAGCCTGAAATCACTTCACTTAAGTGAACATGTTTATATATTCCTCTGCAGTGCAGGGGCTATCTGACAGAGGATGTTTAGTTAGGTGAAGTCCGCTAACGGAGAGATATCCAGCTTTATAGCACAGCTTCCAGTACAAGTTCCTAATTCAAACAGTGTGTGTTGAGTTTACAGAAATGCAGAAGTGTATGACAATGCTAAAGTGTAATATCTGTCATCAATAGGTCGCACACTTCCTCTTTCTGTGCCGTCACAAAGGCATTTCACTCAGCACGCAGGAAGCAGCAGCCAAAGGAAGCACGTCAACTAACAGCTACAGTATAGTGTTATCATGCAACGTGAAATGTTGCTGCTTCATTTGTGCCTTTGACTGTAAACGTATCAAAAGAATGTTCCCACTTCAGTGCACACTTTTCACAGCATCATGATTTTTTGTTTTTGTAACTAGTAAACTAGTGCTTATTTGTCCCACACTAGTAAGTTAGTACACATATACCATCACTAGTTCACTAGTGCTGCTGCAAATGGCTTTACTAGTAGATATCTTACATACTAGTTCACAACTTCACTCGTAAACCGTGTGGGCGACCGTGGCTCAGGTGGTAGAGGGTTGTCTTCTGATCGAGAGGTTGGGGGTTCGATCCCAGTACCTGACTATGTGTCGAGGTGCAAGACACTGAACCCTAAGTTGCTCCCAGTGGTCGACTAGCGCCTTGCATGGCAGTCCTGTCCCACTGGTGTGTGAATGTGAGAGTGATTGGGTGAATGAGCTGATATGTAAAGCGCTTTGAGACTGCTTCAGTGTGGTGATAAAGTGCTATATAAATCAAGTCCATTTACCATTTAAATAAAATATATATATTAAAAAAAGAGGGGAGTGGTGGCCTAGTGATTAAGGACGCTGGGCTTGTAATCAGAGGGTTGCCGGTTCAAGCCTCACCTGGGCCATCACTGTGGGATGTCGAGCAAGTCCCTTAACCCCGAACTGCTCCCCAGGCGCTGCAAAATGGCTGCCCACTGCTCCTCAGGGATGGGTTAAATGCAGAGGACAAATTCCATTAATGTACTAACATTACATGGCCAATTAAAGGCGAAAGCCCTGATTTAATCTTTAATCTTTTAATCTGATTTTTAAAAAGGCCTAAACATTTTTTGCTAGATCTTTTCAGCTGTATTACTAGTTAACAAGAGACCTTAATCAATGATTGACTGGTTAACAGTGAACTAGTTTGTGTTTTTGACATCCATGGATACGTCACTCAGCTTTCCTTACATTCCTGAAGGATTTCAACAACTTCACATTCAGCAGCTCTACAAGCACTCATCTGATTGGTCATTGCAGCGATGAATGCGCGGTCACATTAGAGCTCTCTTTCATCTCCTTCCGCGTTGTTGTTTTATATTGTAATACAGTCTGATCAATAGATCAGCTTTGAAGTTATGATGGTACATTGAATTATGACACCGCTCATGGAAACAATGGGTCGTGGGGTCGCGTCCCGCTTCAGTTTTTTTATGACATTTTTTGGACATCGAGATGACTCTGGCGACAATATTACATTAAAAATAAAATGAGTCGATATCAAATGGCAGTCACTGTCTTTATAGCCAGTGTAACGGGAGGGCTCTCTATGCAGCCATCCTATGCTGCTGCAACGTCTCCTCAGACACATTTTATTCATATTATTCACCGCTCGTCACTCACTGAAGCAATAAAGCGATGAAGGGACCAAAAAGCGCGACTAATCACGAGTGATTTAAGCCACTATAGTCACTGAAGGTGTGTTCAGTGTGAACAGTGTGATCGTCGATCCATTGATGATGGCTTTTTATCGCGCGCGTGCACGTAAGTAACCCAAGGTTTACATACTCAGGGTTGATTGACTCACTTCATACCAGCTGTAATGGAATCTGATACCCAGAGTTTCCCATCGCGGGGTATGTTGACCCAGAGTTTATGAATAGACTCAGAGTTTGTTAAATGTACTTTATGGAATACCCCTCGGGTCTAGACCCCATCACTTCCACAGACAACAGACAGAAAAAAGCTGAGTCAACATGGGACCATGGGATGCACTTATTTATTGAAATGTATATTAAATGATGATTTAATGTTCTGTAATTTTATTTTTTAGGATATGTTTTTCATTATTTCAATAATTTAGAGACTTCAGGAAGGTTTATATGATATGTTTCAAGGACAGATTGTTATAATGCATAATAAAGGTGATTTACTTGAGTCACCACTAATTTCAAATTGTTTTTAAGTCTTTGTCCTGTTAAAGTCTCTTTATACAATGATGTGCAGGGCTGCAGTAATGTTGTCATACAATAATGAGAATAACAACAACCACTGCACACGCCACCAGAGAAGCTTCCAGTGAATAACTTACAATTCAAAAAAAAAAGTTACCATCAGTTTTTTTTGTAAATTATTCACTGGAAACTTAGATATTGTGTGACAATAAAGATATCAAAGGTTGTTATTTTGAGGAATCGTATTTATGATACGAGAGGTATGTCTCTCGGCTGGCCTGGGAACGTCTCGGGGTCCCCCCGGAAGAGCTGGAGGAAGTGGCCGGGGAGAGGGAAGTCTGGGCCTCCCTACTGAGGATGCTGCCCCCGCGACCCGGAAACGGCTAAGCGGGAGAAGATGGATGGATGGTATTTATGATTAAAAGTAATGATTGTATTATATTCTAAAGTTTAGAATTATCTGGCTCGTCTTCCTTTCTTTCTGTTCACAGCATAACCTTGTATTTAGTTCTAAAAAATGTGTTTACAGCTAATTTTACTGATTGTTACACATCATCCTGAGCCAGTCTGACACGCTGTTTGGCCAACCTCTTCCAGCAGGACCATTGGGCCGTTACCCCCCCCCCCCCCCCCCCCCGCAGTGTAGTTTACACCTACGCAGGCCAGACAATGGTCCCCCATGGTTTCACTCATGCACAGAGCTGGTTAGGAACGGCCCTGGCTGCCAGTGTGAGTACACCCTTACTTTAATGCACTTCTATCTCTGCTAACCCCAACACAAGATGGCGTTTGCTTGGTCACACCTCTCCACAGGCAATGAAGTGTCTATAGATATGTCTGTGTTTTTCCTGTACAGGGTCAAAGGGGATGCTGGAGCCTATCCCACCAGACACAAGGTGTAGGGCAGTGTCACCATGTACCCCCGTGTAATAATTACAGACTTTATTATTTATTTATTATTGTTGCTGGCTTGTTTTTTGTTTTAGGTTCTGCGCACCAACTACCAAGTCAAATTCCTCGTGCTGTTTTAAAACTGTACTTGACAAAAAAAACAAATATTTCTGATTCTGATCTACCTTCCCATTATCATTTTCCTCTTTGTATTGTATTATTTCCCCCTTTAGTATATTAACAAATCCCTTATCATTTAGTATACCTTCATTCAATCTCCACACTGCATCCTTCCTTTTATTGTCGAGATTAATTTTTAGGTAGATTGTGCTATGATCCGACACATCAGTTACGCCAATCCTGCACTCTTTCACTCTGTGTATACCTCTCCCTTATTCATTAAGAAGTAATCTATTCTGGAGTATACAGCATGGGGAACTGAGTAGTGTTTATAATCCTTGTCAAGTGGGGGGAGTTCTCTCCATACATCGAGTATATCCATTTCTGACAGAGCTGCCTTCATGTACCTATTCATTTGTTTTCTGCTTCCCTTCTTTCTTGTGATATCCAATCCATAATCCAGTACAACACTGAAGTCCCGTCCGCGGATCAACACTCCTACTGACTCCAAATTTACGAGTCCAAATATTTTCTCATAGAAAGCTTTTCTACTTTCTGGGGCAGCATATACATTTAACAGAGGCACAAGTTTATTTTCTAAATCCCCTTTTATCATAATGTATCTTTTCTCATCATCACCAATTTCTTTGATCAGTTCAAATTATATCATTATCAATACACCCTTCCTATGAGTTTGTCCAAAAGAACTAGAAAATGAAATCCTGTAACCAAGCTTTTTAAAGTTAATGTGCTCCTCGTGGGTCAAGTGTCTCCTGTAGGAAAATAATCTGCATCTTCTCTTTTCTAAATTTAAATAAAGCTTTATCTCTCTTTTTAACATTATTTAGGACATTAATATTCAGAAACACCACCATTCCATCATTATGTTGTATTGTTTGCATCCTTTGACATGATTCTTACCACCTCCACTGTAATTTTAACACTCCACATTTCCCCTGAACAAAACTTAAGCAAACACAGAAAAAGAACATCACAGCAAACATAGGCCTGGTTTTTCCTAAGCCTGGTCTCCCTATTGGTGGGAGTGCGGGCTAACATTCCTCGAACAAAGCCCCCCCCCAGTGGTCTGGGGCAGACCTGAAATAAGCATCCTCATGCTACTAGATGAGTCAAACAATCACTAATTTGGTCTGCGTGTCAAACCTTGTATAAAAATTCTATTTAGAGAAGTCATATGTTTGTGATTTCACAATTGCCATTAAAAAGTTTGTTCGTGAAGCCCTCTATTGTGATATTTTGACTATACATAAAATATTCTCCTTACAAATGACTTATTAGAAAATTGTAAACTTTTAGAGCAATTTGTTTTAGCTAAACAAAGCAAGTTTGTTTGGAAAATACTGGAAATCTCAATATCCTTTCAAAAGGATTCTACCTTCCATGTCTCTGCAGTGAAATCATGGCAAATAAATTGCACTTAAACTGCTCCACCGAGGGTGCAATGCTCATAAACTTCATGCCAGAAGCAGTTGAGAACAGCTCTCAGTACACCAGAACTCCTCCCTGCCTAATCAGAGGTATCTGGAAGAATCAGTTACAACTGCAGTGTTTTGCTCAAAATCTTAGCATCAGAGAAAGCAGCAATCATGTCCTATAATGTGTTTGAGTGGTGGATAGTGCTTGTGACTACATCCTGTGAATTATCTGGATTGTGGCTGAAGCACACCCCCATATATCAATGTCTCATTTGTATCTCCTTCAACGTCAAATATTGCAGCAAATGTAACTTCTGACTGTACTATTTAAAGCAGAACTAAGTTTTTCACCTTAATAAATCATTTTCATAGTCCCTGTGACAATAATAAGTGTTTATGGGGTGATTGGGGGTCCTTCATCCCCCCCTGCTGTCTCTGGCCAGAAAACAGCACTTGCAACTTTATTTATTTATTTTTATTTATTCAGTTTATTTCCGACATGGTTACACTTTTTTTTTTTTTTTTTTCTTTTTTTTTTCACATTTTTTTTTTTTTTTCTTTTTTGTACATGCCGAAAAAGGAGACGAGAGAAGCAATTTGCTTATCCGGTCCCGTCCCCTGTTTTACCATCGCAAATTTACATGGGTTTACATGTCTCTCTGGTTAAACATTCTTGAGTTCTTCTCATCTGTAGTCAGTGTTGTCCTCCTCCTCTCTATCTTTGTTCGTGTTGGCCTTGTTCCCTGCCAGACGTTGTTAGCATTCCTCCAGTTCAAGAATAGTTCCTCTTTCGAAGGTGTTTGGAAGGTTTTTCCCTTTTCATCCATAATGTCACCACTTGTTTTGTCTCTACATCAAGGGTAATCCAGCTGTTGTCAGCTCTATTGGCAGTGTTGTATTCTCCACTGTCATATCCAACTTGTATAAACACATTATTATATCCTAGTTCACAAGCAAGGTAGTATTTTAATGTAATATATCTTAGTTCATAAGCGTGTTTCTAACTGCTGTTGTTAGTTCTATTGGCAGTGTTGTATTTTCCACTGTTAGATTTAACTTGTATAAACACATTATTATATCTTAGTTCATAAGCAAGGTAGTAATTTCATTGTACAAGAAAACGTGTTTCTAACTGCACATATGACAATAAACACTTTGAATTTAAATTTAATGTAATCCTTTATCACCCCACCACCTAGCAATTGAAATGAATAAATGACAGACCTTTTTTACTCTTGGTTTCCACATTTAATTCAGTCTCCGTAAAATAATCACAGTCTGAGTTTTGTTTCCAGTGTTTATATAGATCTGGGTCATATCCATGATTACCATCAGTAATGTTGTTGTTTAGGTGGATCCTTCGTATTTTCCCAAGTTTTCCATCGTTTTGATGAGAACTGGTTTTCCGTCCTCTTCTTCCAAGATATAAATCCTGCAGTTTTTTGACCACGTCTTCACAATCTTTCCTTCTTTTTTTATTTGGCGTGCCTTCCATGCAATGCTTGCATTTTGTTTCGTCAGGTTTTCATTGATGTACACCTTTGTTCCCTTCAGTTTATTTCCTTGCTTGAGTATTTCTCCTTTGAATTTCACATTCGTGAAGGTTATTTTTACAGCTCTGTTATCATTTTTCTTTGGCAGGAGATGGCAGGAGTTGATGTTGTCAGGGTTCAGGACAATGTCCTTCGACTTCAGGAAGTCAATGACCTGTTGTTCAATCGATTTTGTTTCTTCGTCACTCGCGTAGCTCCTGGGTTTTATCTTTAGGCCTGTGATGATGACATCTTCCTCTCTTTCCTTTTGTTCCAGCTGTTCAACCCTCGCGTTCAACAATTTTATCTCTTCAGCATTTCTTTCATTCTTTTCTTTCAGTACCTTTGTTTCGCTTTGTAGTTTTTCCAGTGAGTTTTCCAGCGTCTTTTCCAACGACTTTATCTCAGCAGATAGGTTTTGTAGACCCTCGCGTATCATCTCCTTGACCTCTTCCAAACCCGAATTGGGTTCTGAAGGGCCTCCCTGTGGTTTTTTCACCATTTTCCTTCAGTCTTGGGCCCAGTTTTTCAGGCTGTTCAGGCTGTTCAGCTGTAGCCAGCTGTAGCCAAGGTCGTGTTATCGGAGCAAATGAAAACACGTCTGCTCTCTCCAAAGACCAGAGAATATTCCTGCCTCCGACCCGGTGGCAAGACGTACTGCTTTACGGCTGCCCAATGCAAAATAATGGTGCGTTCACCTGCTGCACTTCAATCGCCCGTGATGAGTAGCTTCAACACAGTGGTGCTTTTTTTTCTTTTTTTTGAACACAGTGGTGCTTTTTGGTCACTACAGTGACGTCATTACCAGGGAACGTGTGTGTGTGTGTGTGTGCGCAGAAGGGTGATAGGGGAGACCACTGGCTGATCACTTCACTTATCATAAACAGCTGAGTTTTTACGGTATAAATGATCAACTTACTGAGTTACTAAAGGATGAGATCACTCAGAATGTAGGCTTATTCAAGATTGACTGCTTGAATTTTGCCCCGGTACGTTTAGGAAGCCTCCCGCTGCCCATCTCACTTAAGCGGGAGGGAGGAGCTGCTGCCTCGGGGATGCAGAGTATTCACAACAGTGACATAACCAAAAGGAACCTTTAGGGGGAGTGCTACGCGAAAGTTTTTGGTCCGATTAAAGCTCTACTGTGCGCGTCCTCCGTGTGTGTACGTGCACACGTTTCCTCCGCGTGTGTGCATGCACGCATGTCCTCCGCGCGTGTGTTTATTCCATTATTACTGCAGGTCCCACTTCCACATAATACCTCATTTAATATTGAAATGTGTGTCTTGGAATCAGTCTTTTGAATAAAATGTTATTTCTTGTCTCTACAGTGTGTGTGAGTATTTATTAGTGGAGGATGATAACCAAGCATGAATAACTAATTATATTTATCATCACCTTCACCAATTCAACAAATAACTTTTTGCTTTAAAGTAAGGCTGGAACAAAGATACAAAAAAAACTACAAAAAAATCCAACTTTAGCTTATGGCTATAGGATTCCCAATCCCTCAATGGAATGCACTAAAACTTAAGTCACATGACCATATGACAAAAAAAAACAGTGGCGATCAAAGCAACCATTTTCAACCTTCGACATTTGTTGGAAAGACTGATCTATGATTTATGGTTATGATGACAACCACAACCTCTATCTGATAAAAAATTATCGTCACAAGCAGCTTTAAGTTTACAACGTAAATGCTGAACGTCAGTTAAAATGAATCAATGTGTACATACGGCTGTGTTTCCAGAGTTCCCAGCGGTGGGATCTTTGACATAGTGTGCCGTCTGCGCTTGGCTCTGGGGATCTTTGTTCTCGTCACCTTTGCAGAGAGAGTTCTGCTCCTTCTTGGATTCCACGCAGCCCATGTTGCCTCCTGCAGGACGTCAGAAGCAGCTGCAGAGAGAACAAAGGGTCAAAACTGAACCATAGACTGTGATCATAGGTTTGCTTTCAGAAGCAACTTGTTAAATGTTTTTTAGTCATTTTGTGTATTTTGTTTTTGCTATTTTTTTCAATCAAGTATTTTCATGTTTTTTGTGTAATTATTTGTAAGTTTTTTTTAGTTATGTGCATTTAATTTTTTGTATGTATTTTCAAAGTTTTTTGTGTAATTTTTTTTGTCATTTTGCATGTTGCATGATCAATATGTGTATTTTTGTAGTATGTTCTGTGTATTTGTCTGTCATTTAAATGTTTTTGTATGGGGAGAGATTTGTCTCAAAAACACTCACAAATAGGACTTCCGAGTGGAATGGAGTAGACACGGTTTGGATCTCGCTACTGTCACTTTTCTCATTTAACCTTTCAAACAACCCCTATCCTCACTTAAAGTGTAATATAAGTGGACGGTAACATTGCTACAGTGTTCAGTGCACATATGGCATCGAAAGTGAGCAGACAAGGGAAAAAGGACACCAATGCTAAACCGGACCCCCCGAATATAGGGGAGCCGACGTTAGCATGGCCTCGATAGCCACCCTTCTAGAAGAACAAGGCAGCCATTCTCATGGAAATAAGGGTGACATTTGTGTCTTTTGAGACTAAGCTCCTCCACGCTCAGCTCCAAAAGCTAACCCTCCATATATGGGCTCCTGCACAGCAGCTCATCTCCTAAAGGTGGCACATGGTAGGTTAAGAGTTTTTTAGGTGAATAGATCGATAAAATTAATAATACTTGACACTTGCAGTGTACAGACTGACTATTACTCAGTCCTACACTGTAGTGACCTTAGGTCATTGATCCCCACAGCTGTGAGACTGTACAATAAAACAGTCTGGAGCATTGTACTAAATATATAACTATATCTCCTTGCCCCCGGCTGTATATATATATATAAATATATATATATATATATATATATATATTTTTTTTTTTTTTTTTACAAGGCCAAGCTAACGTGGCTTAGTTTTTTCAAATAGGTGAAATGGAAAATCTTTGTATTATTTGTCATGACATTGAATTCAGTCACAAGGGTTAATTTTGATACCATTAGATTGTAATAACAGTCGTAACCAAGTGCGTTTTTATAATAATGGTTTCAGTTTACTCTGGGAGATATAAAAAACTATAGTTTGATTTATTGTTGTATTTGTGTGTCCATTAAAAAAGGATGGCATGGTTGGTCTTATTTAGCAGAAGTTTTTCATAAATTGAAATTGTAAATTAAAACTTAAAAATATTCTCTGACCAAATCTTATGTTTTCTCTCTTTATGTGTTATTATAGAAATAAAGCAACGTTTTCCAAATGAACCTATTTCACTCACTGATGGTTAATGTTTTCAATGTTTTTATTTTTGTCAGCAACTTGAAACCTGAGGTGAGCTGCTACACAACGTGCTGCGAGCATTATCACTGCTCCATTTGTCCTAAACTGAAGTAATTTAAGCTTTAGAAGTTGGAGACACACTCTGATGCACATGTAAATAATACAATAGCATTTAAAGGCAAGATTCACATGCACACAGACAGCCAATTGTGTAAATGCACATCTGACATCAATTCTGATTAAAAAAAAATTGCTCCTATTAGTTATACAAGTTATTTTTGTCCTTGTTCTATTCTTTGTCTGTAGTAATCATTTTATTTTGCTTCTATTTGTTTTAGATATGTGATTTGCTGTTGCACTTTACAGTGCAAAGATGTGGGTGACATATGGAAGTACACCTCAATATGTGCAGCCATGCCCAATGCCTACCTACCTCTACTGAACCTATCCTAGTCACTCCTCCTCCTTCCCAAACTGCTTCAACAGCTGCACCTATACCAGTTCCCCCCACTCTTTCCCTAAAGTACGATCGAAAATGGTCAAATATCCTCACTGTAGCCTCTTATTGTACCAAAAAATTGTTCCTACACATATCCAAAAGAAACACACCATCACCTTCAGGAGGAACCCGGTGGACTACGCTCCTCTCATCATCAATGGTGAAGAAAGTATCGTCCTTCCATTAGAACCCTGAACAAAAAATAACCTTTTTCCTCCCATGACTAAAACTACATGTGAAATATTCCTCATCAAAGTGCAATACACTGAGTCATATTTATTTATTTCCTAACTGGTAACTTTATATTTTTATATTGTGTGTATGGTAATGTATATACTGTAGTTTGCTGAGTAGTTTTTTAGTATTATATATTTATATGTCTTTCCTTTTCCAGTATTTTATTTAAGTCTGTGTTTTATGTCATTCTTGGAGAGCACCTTAACTCACTCAGTGCCATTGACGAGATAACTCGTCATTTGCTTTTTTTCACGGGGATTACTAGAAAACACCCTGGCGGAGGTCCCTCATCAATATCTAAGCTGTGGGGTGATGTAGTTACGAACTGTGCCCTGAAGATGACAGCAGTGCATCTATAGATGAGAGATTAGCCACTGATGCTACCTTTAGTTGGGGAGGAGAAGCAGGAACGAGTGAGATTATGGCACTACAGAGTGATATTGTGAGGAATCCAGCAGCTCACAGCTCCACATACTAACACAGAACATGTGTGGACCTGACTCGATTATTGATAATGTTGAGATGAAACCATCAACTAAAGGGCTAAACGGCTCATCTCTGCATAGTAGTGGCCCCTGTTACTGCCCCTCATACTGATACTATTTAATTTAAAGGGGCTTTGCTTATCTTTTTTCCCACTTTGTCTACACATGCTGTCGAAGGTCAACATGACAAAAAGTGCAATCTTTTAAAGAGAGCATTGCATGTTTTGTTATTGCAATTAAATAAATGAATGTATTTTATTGCATAAATGTGACCATCACCAGCCCTCTCTAAGGAAGGGTAGGAAACACTTTATTATAGGGAGGATATAAAAAGAGAGGGCAGTGTTACATCTAGGTGGGGGGAAGGAAACAGGGAAGAGGGAGTCAGGGTAGGATATGGAAAGGAAGGGGAAGAGTTGACTGATTTAAAGTCAGAGTGAGATGTGATGTTATAGTTGTGCATATTGTGCTTATTGTATTGTGAAATCCGTTCAGTCAGTCTGGTGGGAAGTGTTGAGCATAACTATAATGGTGGTGGCCGTGAACAGAGGGAAGGAGTGAGTGGTCACACTTAAAACTGGTATTTGGGATCAACGTGTCTCAGGTTAAGCCCAGTATGAGTTGATCCCACAGCCCAAGGCATGCTAGTGCATCCATGACCAATATTTGTGCAAGAACCGCTTCTGCGAACCCAAGCGCCGACCCGGGCCCGAAGATGCAGCCAGGCCAGCAGAAGGAGCAGGGGCCAAAGAGCACCAGGCCACCCCCCACGACCGAGCAGCACCCCAGACGCCCCCAATATCCCAAGCCGAGAGGCAGCCACTGCCCCCCACATACACACCTGAGAAAGCCCCAAGGAGCCGAGGACCCAGCGCACCCCGCCACCAACGCCAACCCCCAAGCCCAAGGCATCCCGCCAAGACCCACCCCACACTGCCCACCCGAACACCAAACCCCCCGAGTGGAGGGCCCAGAGAGCCCCCCACCCGAGATGCCAGCGGAGGAGACAAGGCCCACACCTAGTAGACGTTTTTTCAATAATCGGATAAGCGAGATCTTAGACTCATCAGATGCCTGGAAGTCTTGAGCTATGTTGCTCGGATATGGTTTGTATCAAGACACTCTGGTGTAGAACATCTCTGTCTTTTATGATCCTAATGTCTCTATGCATTGTCCCTTCAAATAAAAACTAAACTAAACTATTTTAGTGTTAATTTGGCCCTAATCAGGAGTGTGTGTGTGTGTCATTTGTTTGTTGTGGGGTTTTTTTTCTTTTCTTTTTTCTTCCGCTCATATCCTTTACAGAAGTGGGGCAACAGAGCACCTCACCACTATTGTTTTTACTCTTTTACTCGAAAACCGATTTTTTCTGAGAACCGTTCCCAGCAATCCAATTCCTAGAAATCGTTTGTTTGCTTGCTTGTCAATTCCGCTTATCGGTTCCTCTTATGTTCTAAATACCTGATGACGTCACATTTTCACGGAGCACCGCTCCGAGAAATGGACGGAGATAGTTTTTTGGCAGTTTAGAGGGTGTTTCGGGTGGTAAAGCGGTGTTTGAAGTGGCCAGGACGGGAGGGGTGCACACTTGTTTTTCTGCACAAAACTAGTTAATCTACCACAGGTGATAAGTGCATTATAAGAACAAATTAACCTTTGGTTAACCTTTGGTTAATATGTTCTTTTTTACAGAATAATTATTTGTTTTATGTCTGAATTAGTTTTGGATCAAGTTGTTCAAGTTCAAAAGGAACACTATAAATATTCTCAAATGTTTGTAGCCAAAGTGTCAAATGTTGCATATATTATTATCCAGTGAACACTATCCATCCACCTTACTTGGTGGATTAAAAGAGAGCTGATATCCCTGCAGGTAATTAAAGAGACAAATATAAATTAATAAAGAGCAAACAAATCAACTTGTATTATTTAATTCCCTCACCCAATGAGAATCGTTAAGGAATCGAATCGATAGGCAGTATCAATAAAGAAATCGGAATCGCTAAATTCTTATCAATTCCCATCCCTACTTAGATATCTATCTCCATGACTCAGCCTGTTAACGGACTTCGCTTGATTTCTTGGAACACAAAAGGCATGACCAGGCCCACCAAAATAAATAAGGTATTGGTGTGTATAATAGAACTTAAAGAAGACATTATTTCTTTAAAGGAAACCCACCTCAATGATCGGAGGTCTCCCGAGCCAAAAGGTCATGAATGAGTCAAATATTTCACTCAAGGTTTATTTCTTACACAGATGTTATTGTGACAGGCATGCTGCAGAACATCTCAGATATTCTGGCTTGTATTTATGCGCCAACATGGGATGACGATAAATTCTTTCCTATTTTTTTTCTTTAAAATCCCCAACCACCATTTACTGATTGGAGGTGACTTCAGTTTAGTTCAGAGCTAGTACAGTGCCCGTCGGAAGTATGTATTCATATAGTGGGAGCTTAATTATAGCCAAATGAGTATGTGTTTGAAGGTTGGATGTACAAAGAGGTGTACATACTCTATACTGTGTAGTGTTATAAAGGGGTATATTTGCGGGTGAAAAGTAAAATAGCATGTGCGATTTCCCTGGTTTAATTCTATGGGACATGACCATGATAAATCTGTTTGTTGTTTTTTTACTCATTTTTATATATTTTTCGTTTGGTGTATTTTTCTGTAATGTATGTTTTTAGTAGTCATTATGTGTATTATGCAACAATTCTGTGATTGCAGAAAACAGATGGAAAAAGGTAATTCACATTCTAAAATAGAAAAATCGATCTGAAACGAAAAAAATCTATCGGATGCATTTCTTTTTTTCTTTCTCTTTTTCAAAATCAAGCCCCAACATAATGCGTCAATATCGCACTTTTACTCACTATTTAAAACCAGAAAACCGGTGACTGAATGTTTAGAAAATGTAACAGACAAATATGTCCAATTCTGCCCATAATCTCAACCCACATGTAACGGTTAAATCCATGTACAGTTCATTCTTTTGTTATAAAACCAAATCAAAATAACTAATAAACTGTGTAGTTATTTTGTTTTAATGACTTAAAACCTGAAATGAATTACAGAAAAATCTAAAACCAGACAAGCAGCGTTTTTCCGTCTTAAAAAAAATCTTGCCGTTTGTGTGACATTTTGATATTTTGGGTAAACTAAGATAAGAGCTTCATGTTTTAGGCTCATCACACAGAGGGACCCATAGTCAGGGGTAGACTTTCCCTCCTGCTGAGATAAACAGTCTGAATGTGAGCGAAGACATGGTCCGGGACCTTGGGAGGGAAACAAGGTGCAGTGGACTTCAGTTCTGATCCCTTTCGCGCTGACAAAATTTCTTGCTCTAATTTTCCTGTAAATATCCAAATATCTCACAAACAGAACAAGATTTTGCCATTAATATTTTAATTTTAAAACAGAAAAATGCTGCTTATCTGGTTTTTGTGGTTTCTGCATTTCTGTTTTGGTTTTAAGTCAGTAAAACAAAATAACCACAGCGTTTGTTGTTTTGATTTGGTTTTAAAACAGAAAAACCAAAGAACGAACAGGTCAGGGTATGAAAGAATAAAATGTTGTCAGAGGATTTAACTGCTTGAAAAATGGACAAACGGTGCTGTTTGAAATTTTTTCCATTTGGGTTAAACAAAACCAAAAACGAATAAACAGATTTCAAAATACAGGTTGAAATTTATGTTAATTTTATTTATTTTTTGTTTTACCGTAATTGTTTAAGACATGAATAAGGGCTGCCACATGACTAGAAAGTAAAAGTAAATAAAAGCCCAAGGAGGGAAGATCGATAGATAATAGTTTATATGCCGTATATAGCACTTATAAAGTTACAAAGTGCTTTACAGAGTGCAAAAAGAAAACAAGATTTGAGAAAGTAAAAATGGACATAAAAAAACATTGGTATATAGAATATATAAACATGAATAAATAAATACATAAAATTTAAATAAATGCCTTCTTATAGAGTTTTAAGCAAGGATTTAAAAACTGGTATAGCGAGTTTGAGTTCCAGAGGGATGAAGCTCAAAATAGATATATAGATATTGTAGATAGACAGACAGACAGACACATGTATACATACAAGTTATTTAATGTGAGAAAGGACACATTTAAATGTATGCTGATTTTGGATGTTATTTCTGGAGCTGTAATTACTTCACCAGAGGGAGTGAGCGCAAGTTGTGGTAACTTTAGTTCCCCATTATTCACTGTCAAGGTTGTCACATGTACATGGTTGAAGTTTATCAAACATTCATCATGTTAATACTTTTACAGTTGAACTTCAAAGTACAATACCTTATCATTTCATATTAACATAGCCTAACAAAACATATATATATATAGAAATTAATATGTTTTTCAGGATCTATATAGAGGTTCAACATGCTTTGTTTTCCTGTCATTAAACATGAGCTTCTCATCTGTATATACAATATTGGGTGCTAGACAATGACCGGAATAGCAACATAGTTTATACAATGAGTCTCATTTTTTTCATTTCATTGTCGCACCATAGACGCCAGGCCTAGTGTGAGAGGTCGAGAGAGGAAGACATGAATCTGAATTCAAAGAGTTCTAGCAGTAGCCACACAGGGCACATTACAATTTTCCAAAACAAAACACTCCCTAGGACTAACCGACTTTCACATGCACCATTCCATTCACCTGGCATGTTGGACAGGAGCCTCTCCATCTGATTCCATTTCTGCTATCAGGTGAAGAATAAAGGTAGACAAAGTGTTACTGTGTCTCAATCTCCTCCTGCTGTGGCCCATTTCACCAGTGTTTTTCAGTGACTTATTTAATTGTGTTGATAACTAAGCTGAAGTTGGATCAAAAACTAAACCCTTAAATACAGCAATTAAACTGAACATTAATTTCCTCATCCCATGTAGTTCTATTCATGACACATTTACGTGTTTGGGGATTTTGTTTCACAACAGTTTATACAAACTTTAAAAATGTTTTAAATATGTATTATGGCTGCAATAAATTAATTGTCTTTGTACCCATCAACAATAGATATTGGTTTGGTGTGTGGCACTGTAAACTCGAGCAACTTTGATTTAGTTCATGTTTTAAAGGTGCAGTTTTATCTCTTCTCTGTTCTCTTTTGCTAAAAAATGTGGCTATGACAAATCCAGAGAGTCCAACCTTCTTGTACTCCATCCTTAGGAACACTGTCTCATTTTTTATTGACATCATGCTAGCCCAAAAAGCAATGAAAAAAGAATAACTGCTCCCTTAAGGATTACAGTTTTTAATGACACTCACCAGCTATTCAAAGGGCTATTTTACCACCTGATTGAATAACTGATTTAAACTACCCTCATAACTTAACAACTCAATGAATATTCAGAGGCATTTTTATGGTTGTTTAATCAAACGCACAGACCAGTTCAGGTATTTTTGTTAAACTCAATATTAAGGATACAAACAAATACAATTCCTTCACAACAACTAATGACATTAAAAAATGTAATGTAAAATGTAAAATGTTTTATGTGCGCTATGGCTGGGCGATTAATTGAATTTCGATTTCGATTTTGGCTGCCCTCGACCACAAAAACAAGATAATCGTTATAAAACGATCATTCTGCCGCCCACACGGCACGTCTTGTGTGGTAAATGCAGCGACCCTTCCAACTGTGCACTCCGCCCCTTCCCAGTCCCCGGTGCTAGTGAGTGTTTAGAAAAAACTTGTGGAAGGAGACGGTAGAAGATGGCAGAAGGGAGCCTTTGGTCGTGAAGAAAGGAAAAGTGAATTCTGTGGTGTGGAAACACTTCGGTTTCGAGGAGTCTGACTCGGAACAAACTAAGATATTGTGCAAGATATGTCACGCGACCGTGTTTGCACCTCAAGGAAACACAACCAATTTATTTAACCATTTAAAGTCCACACACAGAATAATATATGACCAAGCAGTGAAGGAACAAAACTCAAAAATGAAAAGCTCCTCGACTCCTGCCACCGCCACGCAGTCCTCAATTAAGGACACGCTTTATAATGCCACCGCATATCCACCCAGCTCCCGCAGGCATAAAGAAATAACTGATGCAGTCACATACATGATTGCCAAAGGCATGAGCCCTATTAACACCGTTAACGACCCAGGGTTCATTAAACTGATGAACACAATGGACAAGCGGTATGTGTTACCATCACGTCACCATTTTAGCAGAATTGCGCTGCCTGCACTTTATGACGAATGTCGTGGAAAAGTTGCAAAAGAAGTGTCAACAGCAGTATATTTTGCCACCACAACGTAGTACTTCAAGATGGCGCCGCGGATGGCTGCTGTGGTGTGTTGGTCCGCACTTTTTTGTCTTGTTTTTGTTGTAAAATCCGCAACTGGCTTCTCTTATTCAAGAGAAGAGCTCTTGAACGCCAGGGCAACAACCCCGAGAGATTTATTTCCCACTTTCATCGCTTCCTCTGTGGATTTACTGGACATTTTACTCAAAGGTGCGCTCACCTTTGCTCACGCAGTGAAGCGCCGGAGGAGAGGAAAAAGAGCTGGTGCGCTTGTGCGCCTCCGCCAGCGCGGCCGGCGCACACCGTTACCGGGGATATTCCTCTCTAACGTGCGCTCACTGTGTAACAAAGTGGACGAACTCCAGCTGCTGTTGGGTAGAAACAGAGACTTCTCCTCATCTTCTGTTCTGTGCTTCACGGAAACGTGGCTGTGTGGAGCGGTACCGGACTCTGCGCTGCAGTTGGCCGGCTTCCAACTTCACAGAGCGGACCGAGACGCGGAGCTCACCAGGAAGAAGAAAGGTAGAGGAATCTGCTTTTATGTGAACAGTAACTGGTGTAACGACGTGACAGTGATCCTCCAGCACTGCTCTCCTCACCTGGAATCCTTTATTATCAACAGCAAACCCTTCTATTCTCCCCGTGAGTTCGCTTTATTCATCCTGGTTGGTGTGTACATCCCACCGTCAGCTGATGTGCGCGAGGCACAGCGCACACTCGCCGACCAGATCCTGTGCATGGAGCGGACCTACCCGGACTCTTTTATCATTGTGCTTGGTGACTTTAATAAAGGTAACCTCTCACACCAGCTCCCCAAATATAGACAATTAATTAAATGTCCGACCAGAGAGGAGAAGACACTGGATCACTGTTACACCACACTAAGCAGTGCTTATCACGCCGTTTCCCGTGCTGCACTGGGCCAATCGGACCATTTGATGGTCCACCTGATTCCTTCATACAGACAGAGGCTGAAGCTCTGTAAACCTGTGGTGAAGGAATCTAAACAATGGACCAGTGAAGCAGTGGAGAAACTCCAGGAGTGTTTGGACTGTACTGACTGGGATGTTTTCAGGTCTGCGAACAGTTCTCTGGATGAGTTTACAGACGCTGTGACGTCCTACATCAGCTTCTGTGAGGACAGCTGCATTCCATCAAAGACCAGGGTGAGTTATAACAATGACAAACCCTGGTTCACAGCTAAGCTCAGAGGGCTGAGGGCAGACAAAGAGGTCGCTTTCAGGGGTGGAGACAGAGCCAGGTACAGAGAGTCGAAGTACACATTTGAAAAGGAGGTGAGAAGAGCCAAACGTTTGTACTCAGAGAAGTTACAACATCAGTTCTCTGCAAATGACTCGGCTTCTGTCTGGAGAGGGCTCAGGCAAATTACAAACTACAAGCCCAGAGCCCCTGCTGCTGCTAACGACCTCTGCCTGGCCAACAGTCTGAATAACTTCTATTGTAGATTTGACAGACAATGGGACAGACCTGACTCCAACCCTCCTCACACCTCTGACCAGCCTCACTCCAACACCTTCACCCCCCACATCAAAGCTACAGTTTCACCCCAGCTGCCTACAGAGGCTCTCTCCCCTATCTTCCCCCCCTCCTCCCCCCCTCCTACAGAGACACCTTTCTCCATCAAAGAGAGAGATGTGAATAGACTTTTCAGGAGACAAAACCCCCGTAAGGCTTGTGGACCGGACTCTGTCTCTCCTTCTACCTTAAAGCACTGTGCTGATCAGCTGTCTCCAGTGTTCACAGACATTTTTAACACCTCACTGGAGACATGCACCGTACCAGCCTGTTTTAAGGCCTCCACCATCGTTCCTGTCCCTAAAAAGCTGAGGATCACAGGACTTAATGACTACAGACCCATCGCTCTGACATCTGTGGTCATGAAGTCCTTTGAACGCCTCATGCTCTCCCACATCAAGGACATCACCGACCCCCACCTGGACCCCCTGCAGTTTGCCTATAGATCCAACAGGTCCGTAGACGATGCTGTAAACCTGGCTCTCCACTTCATCCTCCAGCACCTGGACTCCCCAGGCTCCTACTAGTTTGTGGACTTCAGCTCTGCTTTTAATACAATAATCCCAGCTCTCCTTCAGGACAAGCTTTCCCAGCTGAACGTGCCAGACTCCACCTGCAGGTGGATCACAGACTTCCTGTCTGACAGGAAGCAGCACGTGAAGCTGGGAAAAACCATCTCTGCTCCCCGGACCATCAGCACTGGATCTCCTCAGGGCTGTGTTCTTTCTCCTCTGCTCTTCTCCCTGTACACCAACAGCTGCACCTCCTCTCACCAGTCGGTCAAACTCCTGAAGTTTGCAGACGACACGACCATCATCGGTCTCATCGCTGATGGAGACGAGTCTGACTACAGGTGGGAGACAGACCGGCTGGTGTCCTGGTGCAGCCAGAACAACCTGGAGCTCAATGCTTTAAAGACAGTGGAGATGATAGCAGACTTCAGGAAGAACCCAGCCCCCCTCACCCCCCTCACCCTGGGAGACTCTACAGTGAGCTCTGTGGAGTACTTCTGCTTCCTGGGGACCATCATCACTCAGGACCTCAAGTGGGAGCTGAACATCAGCTCCCTTATCAAAAAAGCTCAGCAGAGGATGTACTTTCTGCGGCAGCTGAAGAAGTTCAGTCTGCCAACAAAGATGATGGTGAACTTCTACAGCTCCATCATCCAGTCCATCCTCTGCTCCTCCGTCACCATTTGGTACGCTGCAGCTACGGCCAAGGACAAGGCCAGACTGCAGCGTATCATCCACTCTGCAGAGAAGGTCATCGGCTGCAATCTGCCCTCCCTCCAGGACCTGTACGCCTCCAGGATTTTGAGGCGTGCAGGAAAGATTGTGGCCGACCCCTCCCACCCCGGTCATAAACTGTTTCAATCTCTCCCTTCTGGTAGGAGGTTTCGGTCCATCAGGACCAGAACCTCCAGACACAAAAACAGCTTCTTTCCCTCTGCCACCATCCACATGAACACACCCCAAGTCACCCACTGACCCCCCCACCCCCCCACCCGATCACCACCTCCACCAGCTTGATATCTGCTGCACTGTATATATATATTTATATTTATCCTATTTATCCTTTATTCTCTATCTATCCTTTATTTATCCCTCATCCTTTATATTTATCATTATTATTATTATTATTGTTGCTGGGTTGTTCTTTGTTGTTTTGTTTTTATTTCTTTTTGTTGTTTGTTTTGTGCACCAACCACCAAGTCAAATTCCTTGTACTGTCCTTAAAACTGTACATGGCAAATAAAACATTTCTGATTCTGATTCTGATTCTGACCTATGGTCGAGCCGCAACATGGAGCCATATATTAGCCTCACACTTCATTACATCGACGCGGATTTCACCATAAAGGCGAATTGTCTCCAAACGGCTTTTTTCCCCGAAGACCACACAGGGCAAAATATAGCCGATGGCCTGAGGCAAGCGATGGCTGCATGGGACTTGAACGAAGAGAAACTCGTCTGTATCACAACAGACAATGCCTCAAATATGAAGCTGGCAGCTGAACTCAATGGCTGGATGAGGCTGCAGTGCTTCGGGCACAGACTCCACTTCGCCATAGGTGAGAAGTAGGTTTCCTTCTCCTGATTGTGTGATGCAATTTACTAATAACTAAACAAATCAGGTACAACAGTCGTTCTCAAACTTTTCACAGTCCCGTACCCCTTCAGACATGTAATCTTAAGCCATGTAGCCCCTACTTCTGCACACTTAAAAATTATAATAATGAAATGCAGTTTTTTTCCAACCTTGGGGTCAGGACCCCATGTGGGGTCACCTGGAATTCAAATGGGGTCCCCTGAAAAGTCTAATAGTTTATAATAAAAAAAAAAAAAAAGCTAAATAACAATGTATTTTTAAAAATATTTTAATTATTATTTTTCAAATTTTAACATCACACAACAATCTTAAACTGTATTCTATACTTTCTCAAATACAAATCTAGTTCAAAATAAATTGCAGAATAAAAAACAAACAACAAACATTATCAAAAGCTAATTCTAGAAAGAAAGAAAAAAGTCTCTGGAGATTAAAATGGGGTCACAACCCAAAAAAGTTGGGAACCACTGATGTAATGTCATAAACAATGTAGCCCTACAGTGAAATGTGTCTCTGAAAAATATATAATAATAATAATAATAATAATAATAATAATATTCTGTAACCATGGGTTGTCTTACATCAGCTAATGTGTAATTTGTGGCAAAGCATGGAGGCTCCTGACTGCAGGTCGATTTATATTCTAGTTTCCATTTTTTTTTTTTTTATTCACATACCCCCTATGACAATTTGCGTTCCCCACTTTGGGAACCTAGGATGTAGAATATATCATGTTTGCTATCTATCTATCCATCTATCACACACACATGATAATGCATTTAATTCCTAATAATAATTCATATTTCCCAGCCTATCGATACATTGATGAAGATTATGATGATGGTAATGATGATAAATGTTTATATTTATTGTACTTTTAGAGAATGCAATGAAGGACCACAGGATTGGCCGTGCAATGGGGGTCTGCAAAAAACTGGTCAGTGCCTTCTCCTACAGTTGGAAAAAAAAGAGGGAGCTGACAGATGTACAGAAGAGGCTGAATTTGCCTGAACACTCTCTTACGACGGAGTGTCCAACAAGGTGGGGGTCTCGGCAGGCTATGATTGGCAGGGTCCTAGAGCAGCAGAAGGCCATTGCAGAAATCCTCTACAACGACACAAGAAACAGACACCTCACCCCCTCATGGCAGGACATCGATGTACTGGAGGCCATCAACAAGTCACTAAGCCCTCTCGTTGAATTTACCGATGCACTTTCTGGGAAGCAATATGTGAGTGTGTCTTTTGTCAAGCCAACTCTCCACCTTTTCAACACATCCATATTGGCTGTGCAGGAGGATGACACAGACCTTGCAAAGTACATCAAGAAGATCGTGGGCTATCTCAATGAGAAATATGATGATGCACCAACACAAGAGCTGTTGGACATGGCTTCAGCCCTGGACCCAAGGTTAAAGCTCACATATGTGAGTGAAGACAAGCATGGGTCAATTGAAGAAAGACTGTCATCTGAGATGAAGGCTGTCATGGTAATTATAATTATAATAATAATAACAATGCTATGGTACTAATAACAACCAGTAAATACAATGTAATTTAATGTAAACAAAAGTTGTTTAAGTTATATTTTATTATTTCTAGTTGTGAATAGCCAAAACCATTTAGTCAGATTAAACATTTTAATTTCTCTTCACAATATTCTCCTCCTCCTTTCCCAGGAGAAGGCCCCTGCGAGAGCAGTGACTCCTGCTGATGACACTGACGCCACCGCTGAGGGTGGTGCACGAAAGAAGAAAGCCCTGGGCAGCATCTTCAAGCCGGTCATTGAAGGCACAGCTCCAAGATCCGCTGCTTTGCAACCGGACCAGGACCACGATAAGGCCAGAGCTTTTGGGCTACAGTCCTACCTTCAAGCAGGGACACTGGACACTGAGGCGGACCCACTAGAGTGGTGGAAGGTATCCCAGAAGTTCTACCCACGGCTCTCCAACCTGGCAAGGAAATATCTTTGTATTCCAGCCACAAGTGCCTCGTCAGAGAGGGTTTTCAGTACAGGTGGTAATGTCGTCACCTGCCTGCGCTCATCCCTGAAACCAGACCAAGTTAACAGACTGGTGTTCCTGGCTAAAAACCTTTAAGAGGTTGTAGGTGTCAATTAATTTTATTAATTTATTTTTTATCTTATTTATTTGCATTTTTCTTGTTTTTCACTTCAAGCTTATGGTGTTAAAAGAAATACCAGAGTTAAAAGTTCAATAAATGCTTTTTCTCAAATCAATGAATAATCGTGATTACAATATCAATCAAAATAATCGTGATTATGATTTTTGCCATAATCAAGCAGCCCTAACGTGCGCGGCTGCATGCTCTGCTTGTAATGAGTTAATCATGTGAGAGAATCTAGTGAAGCTTTATTTCAGCCTTAGGGTTAGGGCTTAGGGCAACAGTAGTCTCACGTGCTCACGTGTTACACGTGAGCACGCAATTAAAATAAAAATTACGTGTCCGTAATTTTGAACAAAATTTTTTTGGAAAAAAATTAGAACAGCAAAAGCGAAAAAGAAATACAAAAAAAGGAAGACACACACAAGCTGAAATACAAACATATGCACAAACAGGATCCTGTGGACATTCATTAATGGAGAGGTCTCAGAGTAAATCGCCTGCACAGAGCGGGCGTTCCAGAGCAGTTTTGGGGTTTGTGCCTTTCTCAAGGGCACCTCGGCAGTGCTCCGAAAGTGGACTGGCACGACCAATTGATGGACTTGGTCCATGCCAGGACTTGAACCAAGATATATATACAGTGGTGTGAAAAACTCTTTTTTGCATGTTTTCCACACTTAAATGTTTTAGATCAAACAAATTTAAACATTTGTCAAAAATAACGCAAGTAAACACAAAATACAGTTTTTAAATGAATTGTTTTATTAATGAGGAAGAAAAAAATCCAAAGCTACATGGCCCTATGTGAAAAAGGGTTTGCCCCCTAAACCTAATAACTGCTTGGGCCACCCTTAGCAGCAACTACTGCAATCAAGCGTTTGCGATAACTTGCAATGAGTCTTTTACAACGCTGTGGAAGAATTTGGGCCCACTCATCTTTGCAGAATTGTTGTAATTCAGCCACATTGGAGGGTTTTTGAGCATGAACCACCTTTTTAAGTTCATGCCACAGCATCTCATTAGGATTGAGGTCAGGACTTTGACTAGGCCACTCCAAAGTCTTCATTTTGTTTTTCTTCAGCCATTCAGAGGTGGACTTGCTGATGGGTTTTGGATCATAGTCCTGCTGTGGAACCCAAGTTCACTTCAGCTTGAGGTCACCAACAAATGGCAGGACATTCTCCTTCAGGATTTTTTGGTAGACAGCTGAATTCATGCTTCCATTTATCACAACAAGTCTTCCAGGTCCTGAAGCAGCCCCAGACCATCACACTATAACCTCCATATTTTACTGTTGGTATGATGTTCTTTTTCTGAAATGCGGTGTTACTTTTATGCCAAAATGTTCAACTTTTGTCTTGCCAGTCCACAGAATATTTTCCCAAAAGTCTTGGGGATCGTCAAGATGTTTTCTGGCAAAAATGAGACAAGCCTTAATGTTCTTTTTGCTTAGCAGTGGTTTTCGTCTTGGAACTCTGACATGCAGGCCATTTTTGCCCAGTCTCTTTCTCATTGTGGAGTCATGAACACTAGGGATGGGTCATATGGACTAAAAAAAAAATATTCCGATAATTTCTGGTATTTATCACGATAACGATAAACATCACGATAAATTTAAAAAAATGTAAATAAATAAAACAATTCTTCAACTTAAAGAGTAAACAGGTTCCTTACGAACACAAATACATTTGACTACATCAACACTAGACACATTAAAAAAAAGGCTACAATAGCTGCTGAGTCAAAGAGCTCATGAGCTGATATTTTATGGAAGATATTGCATGTGGGTCACTCTATTAGTGTTATTGTATGTAATTCATTTATTTCTCACTTAAAATGAAATTATTTTCTAAAAAAAAAGCACATGAAAAGCACAAATAACTCCATTAGTGTTTTACTGCTGCTAAATCTTGTTTCATTTATCTTATAAGGAGTTACATAAAGTTATGATTGATAAATAACTCTGATTTCCTATAATTAAACCAGATCAAGCTGATGATCTAATCATTCAGTATATTTTGGTGTAATAATCCCAAGTTACATTAGTCTAATAGGACCAGCTTTGTCTTGCGAACACGTGAAATATAATTAAAAAATATTGCGTTTCACAAGTTGGGATGGATGAATAGTGACATCAGTATTTATGCTAACATTTATTTCACACAACGTGTGACATGTTAGCTTTTATTCTTCCATACAAGTGTTAAATCTGACCATAAACTAATCAGTGGCTCTCTGTGGCTTGATGACAGTAGGATGTGTTTTTTTTTACTTGGTATATTCCTTATATAGAATGGTTAGCATTAGCTCTTAGCCCAGTCTGTGTGTCGGTGTGTTAGCTTAGCATAGTTAGCTTTAGTTAAGTTTCCAGTTCATAATCGTTCCTGCGGGTTCATCTCTGTACTAGTGTTTGTGGGAACTTTGGGTGGATCTGACGGAGGAACTTGGATTGGTTCCCTTTGTTGGATGGTTGTCTGGTCTGAACCAAGTAGCGGTCCATGATGTACCGCAGCTCGGCAGCTTCAGGTAGCTGTGATGAGCACCGCCGTCTGTGTGTGTGTGTCGGGGCTGAGAGGCGGGAGGGGTGGTGTACACCGCGGAGGCTTTGCTGCGCAGCTGCCGTGAACACCTTTCCGCTCCAGAGAATACTAAGTTGTTGACAACAAAGTTGTGAACAATTTTGGCCCCTGGAACAAGGTTTTTATGGGCATTCTTGGCTAAATTAAGGGACAAATGGCCCGGGGCCCTCACTAATTTTCCGACATGAGCATTCATTGTTTCTATTGTGAGATGACATATTCTTATCGGTGAGAATGTTTTTGACCATATATCATGAACGACAATATCGCACATTCCTAATGAACACTAACCTTAACTAAGGCAAGTGATGCCTGCAGTTCATTAGATGATGTTGTGGGGTCTTTTGTCGCCTCTTGGATGAGTCGTTGCTGCGCTCTTGGGGTAATTTCGGTCGGCCTGCCACTCCTGAGAAAGTTCACCACTGTTCCGTGTTTTCGCCATTTGTGGATAATGGCTCTTGCTGTGGTTTGCTGGACTCCCAAAGCTTTAGAAATGGCTACATAACCTTTTCCAGACTGATACTTTTTTTCTCATTTGTTCCTTAATGTCTTTGGATCTCGGCAGATTTTGATGATCTTTTGGTCTACTTCTCTTTGTCAGGTAGGTCCTATTTAAGTGATTTCTAAATTGAGAACAGGTTTGAAGTAATCAGGCCTGGGTGTATCTACAAAAATGTAACTCAGGTGTGATCAAACACAGTTATGTTTTAACAGGAGCTGGGGGGCAAACACTTTTTCACCTTTTAGATTTAGATTTTTTTTCTTCTTCATTAATAAAACCCTTCATTTAAAAACTGAATGTTGTGTTTACTTGTGCTATCTTTGACTAATTTTTAAATGTGTTTGATGATCTGAAACATTTAATTTTTCCCCTGGAAAGCCAACGTATCTCAGCATGATACAACACCTGCAAATGTTCACTTCCAAGATCTTGGCACAGTTTCCGAAAACTTCGGCTGTTCTTTGCACTCCGCTTGATGTAGTTTACTGCTTGTATAACATATGTCATTGTTTTGTGGAGTTGTGTTCCATATCCTTTGATGCCAAGGCGTAAAAAGCGATGCTTCCAGGTTGCACTGGGAGCCTTCTCCAGTATTCTCCTCGCAACCCTGTCATGGTTTTTCCCTGTCATGGCGGCTGCTCTATCTGTTGTCACACCAACACACATGTACCAGCTTTTTTTGTGCATTACTGCCAAACTGCCGACATGCTAAGCTAACCGTGCAGTCTGTGAGTGTTGTTCTCCTGTAGCAGAGCTTCACATGCAGCTTCAGAGCTTTCAATTGTGTCTTTCTTAGCCATTTACACATATAATTTACACTGCAACCAACACCAAAGTGCTACTGTTTACCTTCCTATTTATAAGTGCAATGTTGAAAAGGGTCCGGTCTGAAACGCGGCGTAGTGTGCCGTTCCAAAAGTTATGTAATCATATACACCGATACGGCAGTATATTAAAAATTCATATCATAATGAAAATATAGACATGTATTAGGTATGAACCAGTATACCACCGAGCCCTAGTTAGGGCCCTATAAAATCCGCGTTAACGGAATCGCGGACGGAATCGACCAATGAAAACGGTTAAACGCAGAAATGGACAAAATTGGCATGAAATGCCGTCACCGAGGGGCAAAGAACGTTTTTTAGGGGCAAATGTCTCCAGGGACCGCTTATTCGTAGGACCGCTCTCCCCCTCCTGTCCTGGCTGCATCAAACTCATCTCACCACCACAAACACTAATAATAATAATACATTTTATTTAAAAGCGCCTTTGAAAACACCCAAGGACACTGTACAGGGCAGTCATTAAAATAAACACAATAAAAACAGATAAAAACAAGTGCAGCAGAATAAAACAGAGTACAGTATTGGTGTGGTGAATGTGTGTCTAGATGGAGTAGGATTGTCTGAAGAGGTGAGTTTTGAGTTTTGATTTGAAGAGTGGGAGGGAGTCTATGGTACGGAGGTCAGGGGGGCGAGAGTTCCAGAGCTGGGGGGCACAGTAGCTGAATGCTCTGTGCCCCATGGTAATGAGTTTGGCCGGAGGTACAGAGAGCTGGAGAGTGGAGGAAGAGCGGAGTGTGCGGGCAGGGGTGGCGATGTGAAGGAGGTCAGATATGTACAGAGGGGCCAGGTTATGAAGTGCTTTGAAGGTGATGAGGAGTATTATGAAGTTGATCCTTTGTTTTATCGGAAGCCAGTGAAGTTGTTGTAGGACGGGGGTGATGTGGTGAGTGGAGGGGGTCCGTGTGATGATTCGTGCTGCAGAGTTCTGGAGGAGCTGCAGTTTCTGGAGGGATTTGTTGGGGAGGCCGAAGAGAAGTGAATTGCAATAATCAATGCGGGAGGTGACGAGGCTGTGGACAAGGATGGCGGTGGTGTGGGGGGTGAGAGAGGGGCGGAGACGGGAAATGTTCCGTAGGTGGAAATAAGCGGACCGGGTGATGCTGTTAATGTGTGAATGGAAGGAAAGTGTGCTGTCGAGGATGACACCCAGACTCTTAACCTGAGGGGAAGGAAGGAGAGAAGAGTTGTTAAAGGAAATATGGAAACTGTTGGATTTTGAGAGAGTGGATGAGGTGCCTACAAGAAGGACTTCTGTTTTGGAACTATTGAGTTTGAGAAAGTTGGAAGAGAACCAAGAATTAATGTCTTGTAAACAGAGGGCAAGGGAGGAAGGAGGAAGATAAGAAGATGGTTTGGTAGAAAGGTAGAGCTGGGTGTCATCCGCATAGCAGTGAAAATGGATATTATGTTTACGGAGGATGTGGGAGAATGTAGATGATGAAGAGGAGGGGCCCCAGGACAGAGCCCTGAGGCACGCCAGCAGGGACAGGGAAAGTGTTGGACTTGTGAGAGTTGAGTTGGATGAATTGTGTACGGCCAGAAAGATAGGAAGTGAACCAAGCGAGGGGGGTGTGAGTGATGCCGATTGAGGAGAGTCTGTCAAGGAGAATGGAGTGAGAAATTGTATCAAAAGCTGCGGTGAGGTGGAGGAGAATGACAATGGAGAATAAACCAGAGTCTGAAGCTATGAGGAGGTCGTTGGTAATTTTCAGGAGGGCTGTTTCAGTGCTGTGAAGGGGACGGAAACTGGATTGAAACTGCTCGTAAATATTGTTCGTGATGAGATGATTGTGGAGTTGGGCGGCGACAGATTTTTCAAGTATTTTGGAGATGAAGGGGAGATTTGAAATGGGACGGAGGTTGCTGAAGTTGGTGGGATCCAGACCAGGTTTTTTTAGGATGGGTGTGTTATGGCAGTTTTGAATGAGAGAGGGACAGTACCAGTGATGAGAGAAGAGTGAATTATATTGGTGATAAAGGGGGCAAGTGAAGGGAGGCAGGATTTAACAATGACTGTAGGGAGGGGGTCAAGCTGACAGGTTGAGGGTTTAGATTTAGCGATGAAATCGAAAATGGCTTGGATGGTGGGGAGGATGAAGCCGGAGAATGTAGTTGCCAGGGATGAGTTGGGGGCTGAGGAGTCCACTCCAGAAATTGCAGCTCCGTGTGAGGTCAGTTGTTAGTGGATGTTGGATATCTTGGAGACGAAGAAGGACATGAGTGAGTTACAGAAGTCAGCAGATTGCATGTGGTGGGGGAGAGAGTCGGGGGGTTTTGTAATATTGGTGAGGAGAGAGAAGAGAGTTTTAGAGTTATGTTGATTGGAGTGAATTAGACCGGAGTAGTAGGCGGATTTAGCAGAGGAGAGATGATCTTTGTATTGTATGATGTGGTTATTGTACATTTGTTTATGCATGGAGAGTCCAGTTTTGTTACATAGCCGTTCGAGTTGTCGTCCTTGAGATTTGAGCAGACGGAGGGCGGGGGTGAACCAGGGTGCTGAGCGGGTGAAGGAAACAGGTCGGGTTTTGAGTGGAGCGTGAGTTTCCAAAAGGTTATGGAGACTATGATTGTAGTGGGAAACCAGGTCGTCAGGTGGGCTAGTTGGATTGTTGATGGGGAAATTATTGATGTCTGAGGAAAAGGTGTGTATGTTTATATTTTTGATTTTGCGGAAGGAAATGGTCCGGGGGAGAATGAGTTTGGAGAGAGAGAGGTTTATGTTGAATGTGATGAGCGTGTGGTCAGAGTATGGGAGTGAATGGGGTTTACAGTCAGTGGGAGTGAGACCAGAGCAGCAGACCAGATCCAGGATGTGACCTTTACAGTGAGTAGGGAAGTGGATGTGTTGTTGTAGACCAAAACTATTTAAACAGGATGAGAAGTCTTTGGAGACAGCATTAATGTTATTGTCCATATGGATATTAAAGTCACCAAGGAGGATTGTGTTTTGAGATATAGATGAAAAATGTGTCAGTAGGTGAGAGAAATCATTTAAAAACTCCTTGTTAGGTTTTAGTGGGCGGTAGATGGTGGCAACAACTGTAGGAGAAGGTCCAGGCAGCAGTGAGGCGGAGTACTCAAAGGAAGAGAAGACAGGAGCGGCAGGCAGAGGCACGACCTTCCAACTCTCGCGGTGAAACATAGCGAGACCTCCACCCTGCCGGCCGGAAGTGCGGGGCTGGCAGATGTAAACAAACCCCGGCGGAGAGGACTCATTCAGAGAGGCGAAGTCATTTGGCTGTTGCCACGTTTCGGTCAAACACAGGAAGTCCAGCTTTTGGTCCAGAATAACATCGCGGATCAGATGCCCTTTGGTGTTGAGTGAGCGGATGTTGAGGAGGCCAAAGCTGACGGTGGTGGAGCTGGTCTTAGCCACCACGGAGTTAGCCGACCTAGGACGCTGTGGTCAACATCCCGGGCAGCGTTGCGGGAACGGCGACGTGCGGTGGACCATATTGACTTTATTTGATGAGAGTCATTGTACTGGAACTTACGGACCTCCGACGGGGCTGGAAAGCAATGTCCGGGGGGATGTCGAGCCCGAGCCCAGGCAGCAGAGGAGGAGTGGAGACATGGAGCCGAAGTTTTAAAAGTACAGCAGCTGAGTATTGGAGGAGTGCATCAGTTTGCAGGTGGACGAGGGACACGATGAACCAGATGACAGCAAACCAGCGGGCTGATTGGTAGATCAGCATCTTTTACCGGAGTAGGAATATGAGAGCCAGGGGTCCCAGGTAAGAATGTGACAAAATACAGCCACTGATGCGACTGACAGCAGCAAACTAGCACAGATTTGGGTTGTAGGCCGACAATCCTTTAGTCACTGTGTGATCACAACGTCCAATACTGTAGAGAACAGTGTTTTAATCCGAAGTTTGTTTGTTTGGTTGAGCAGCGGCTGCAAAACGCTGCCAGCGTTCACTCAACACTGTCTAAAAAGCAACGCAAATCATCACTGACTCCTAACTACAGAGCCTCCAGTGCCCGTTTAACTTTGCTGTGTCTGTAAAGCTCCGCCCGTTTTTCGTGTAGCGTGCTCCGTGAGAACGTGATCAGCTTTAATCATCTTCCCCTGCTCAGTGTTCGAACTGTTGTGCCTGGCTAACTAAGAATAAATCAGTCCGTGTTGTTTTTTTAGTTCTTTTATTTCCAGCCTCGCAGGTACACATTCACAGTCAGCAAGCTACCTCAAGTGCAACCGATTCAGTGGGAACTTCCGGTTTACAAAATAAAAGTCAGTTGGAGCAAGTTATTAGAATGTTACATTCTAACATCTCATCAGAGCTACAGAAGATTGGATAAATTAAATTAGGTAATTTAAACTAAGCTGATTAAAACTTAATCAATAAACCTGCTCAAATTCAGTAAACCATTGATGCCTGAGAGGAAATTGGGTGACATCAATGCTGTTCTCATACATCTTTAAAAAACAATAAATAATTAAAAAGTAGCAGTCAGAATAATCCATGTCACTACAAATTATATCTACCTTTTAATTGTATCTTACTTTATTTTTGACATACATTTTTGTTTAATTATGAGTTTTTTTTTTGATTAGTATTTATTTTGTTTCCTCACAGAAGCGAAAAGTCATATTTTCTTTAAAAAATGATAAATATTTCTAAAAAAATGGAATTTAAAAAATGTAAGTGGAAAAAATAAAATGAAATTTGGAAAAAAAATAAAATAGATTTTATAGGGCCCTATATAGTTGACAGAGGCTGAAGGGTAAAAAATGTTTGAAGATGAAAAGGTCTATTATAGATAAGTGTGTGCAAATATGCAAACCATTGTATTATACAGTCTTGAATAACAGATATGATATTTACAGTGATAATATATTATGTGACCGTGTGTTTCTGGGTGTGCAAAGGTTACAGATGTGTTTGAGAGAGAGTCAATATTCTTTTGATATTTTTTTGAAAATATTTTCTAATTAATATTTCATCCCAAGGTGCCTTTTTCAATGCAAGTATTGTCAAAAAAATTTAAAAAAAAAAACACACCAAGATTCACAGGTAATAAAACTTTATAAAGCTCCCCCATGTGACCGAATTATAACACTGCATTTTCATTTTTTACATTAATTACTAAATAATGATGACATGTAGGCTGATCATACATCTGGATTTACCAAGACTTGTTCACTTTCCACGTGTTGTCGAGGGATATTTTACAAATTAATGAAATTGTCCGGGTTTCCCAGGGACTTTGAACGCGCCTCGAGGGACGTGTTAATTTTAAAAGTGTTCTGAGAAATTCTACCAGTTTCTGAAAGCTAAGGAGTTAGGGGGAGTAAATTCTGTGCTGGTGCAACCAACCGAGAAAGTTAGTCGCATCTTTTTTTTTCCTTTTTTTTTTGAGCAGGGGTGGGGAGAGTGTACAGCATAGTCATGCATGCTAATGAATAGTTGACTTAACTGGCATACCGTAGTTTTGTATTAAGTAAAGATTGACAACGTGGATGGCTGTTCATCATAGGAATATAACGTGGATGGCTGTTCATCATAGGAATGGGATCCACACAAGGTTCCTGCTGCTTAACAGAAGGTTTTCCTTGCCGCCATGATGAATTCATGTTGGGTGTGGGATACATATGTATGTGTATATACGTATATATGCATATGTGTGTATCCATAAAATGAAGAGTCCGTCCTTAAGACTGCTCTACTGTAAAGTGCCTTGAGATACCATTGGTTATGATTTGGCGCTATACAAATAAAGATTGATTGATTGATTGACAATGACTCAAGATATATTTGCTAAATGTTTTAATGTTTTAGTGTCAAAATTAAGTTTTTCTGCAACAAGCAGTGGCTGAAATAACAGGTAATTTGTTTCATATAATTTTGCCTCATCTCACCTGGATTAAAGTCCTCCTGGAACCAAAAAGAAAACCATCTCAATGAAGACAATACAGTGTATTAAATTATATACAGTTAAAATGATATAGAATAATGTTTGATTTAATTTGATGTGATTTATAATGATCATGTGTATGGAAACTTAAAAATTGTTTATAATAAAATAAACTGACATCAAGAAATAAAACAGTATCTTGCATCTTCAAATTCTTATGCATCTCAGTTTACATGAACACAATGTTATATAAAGATTGTTTTAGTTAATGTATTTGAAAGGCTACAAAAAGTAAATTGAATTTGATAACACATGATCATGTGGTCAACATGCTAATTACTCATTTATTGCCACACATAAAGTATGCATATTTAACTGGCACATTGGTGGTTAAATGAATCTGTTCCCACACAATTAAAATCTCTATTTTCTTCCAGAATAGTGTTTTTGTTGGTTTAATTATCTTACCAGGGATTTAAAACTTAAGGTTAGCCACAGGCGCAGGGAAAGTTGATGGTCTGTAGATGTTGCAGGAGGTGAAGTAGGAAGGTGCTGAGTCATTGCACAACGTGATTTATTTTAGGTTAACAATTTGTTATATATTGATTTTCTTTGTCATTAATCATTAATAGCCTCTGTAAAAAAATACAAGTATTTATTTATATTTTTTTTTTTTTGAGCTATAGGGACCCATTGCATAAGAGTCAAAGAGCCACATTAGGCCCCAGAGCCGCAGGTTGAAGACCTCTGCCCTGGGAGAACCTCAGCTGAACATCTGACCTGGCATCATAGTCTATCAGTTCTGGTCCCTCCATGCTGATTCTGATGAGCGTGTACGCTCTATCGCTGCACTTGGTACGTTCTTCCTTTTTACTGCTGCCCTCAATGTGAGCACGCACTCAGTGAAGGGCTCGTTATGCCTGGCTCCATTCGCGGACCGCGCGCACTCCACAGGAGTTCATGGGTGTTTATACTCGGCTTATTCACCGTTGCATTACCCGCAGCCAAGTTGCGTGCACCGTCTCCTCACCCGCAGCACTGCAGTCAAGCCAGCCTCCACTCCAAAATCCTTGGTCAACCTAGCGGCCAGCCAATTTGCAGTGCCTGTTTATAGACGGTTTTACAGTAATCCCGCAGCGCGGAGAAAGAAAGAGAAGTGCACTCTGTGGGACGTGATGAAGCACTCAGCCACTCTGTATAAAATAACGTCACTCTATACGTACTCGCACGGATGCGACCAAATAAAAATTTTTACTCGCACACACTGAAAAGATACTCGCATATGCAACCAATTTGGTCGCAGTCTCGAGCCCTGCACCGCCAGGCAATCTTAGATTTAGGTAAATCAAACAGTTATAGTCCGGTAGATGTGGCAACTCTGGACCTACTACGTAGCTTCGGATTGCTACGCCAACTACACCCAGCGGCCTATGAGGCAGCGGAGCCTCTTACCCGTAAACTAGAAACTATTTGGTCCATTTTGTATGGTTTAAGACTGAATGAAAATGGAACAGAATGAAACAGGGGGAGGCGGGGCCGCTAGCATTTTTTTTTACAAACGTTCTAACTGGATTAGAAGTGTTACCTGTTAAGGAATGTACAACTATATACCTCTGTGCCTCAATGTTGAATATTTATTGCAAGTGCAATTTTGTTTTTTGAGAGAGACTTGATAAACCCTTTTATTTATTGCTTTGGTTGTGTGTGGTTTTGCATTTGAGGTGTTTTTTTTGTTAACAGAGACAGGGTCTATTTTATTGTTTGTGATATTTATTAAAGTACAATTTTTCGCTAAAAGAGACAGTATCCATTTTATTTTAATTGTTTGTTTTATTTGTTTAAAATGCTTAAAAGTTCTTGACATTCCAATTACAATGGTAAAAAATACTAATGAGAAATACAAGTTGATTGCATTTGAAAGGGTGTACTTGCTTTATTATGATATGTTATCATTATATTAGTGTTTAAGTTGGTCTAAAAAAAATTGACAATATCGTTTATCGGCAAAAATTTGTGGGACAATATATCGTCCAGCAAAATCTGTTATCGGCCCAGGCCTAAATATAGCCAACATTTGCTAAATTAATTTCAAGGTTGTGTAACGTTAGTAGTGTATTGTGAAATAAAAATACCACCAGCATTGCTGTGTGGCAATAAATACTATGTCTATGTATTGTATTGTGCAATGTGAGCTTAAGCTCTGCGCACTTTGGTGGTGCTAGCTAACTGTGTTTGTGTTTGGTTACTGTTAGTAGCTGGTAGCTAAACACCTGTGTTTAGCTAACGTTAGCTAGAAATAGCATATAATGCTGGCATGAATGGTAATGGTGGCAAACTTACAGCTAACAAAACACAGCTATCTAGCCACAAGCACTAGGGATGTCCCGATCAGTTTTTTTTGGCACGAGTCCGAGTCCTTTGATTTTGAGAATTGGCCATTACAGAGTCCTGATTCGATACTTCTATAATACATTAAAAAGATAAAGAAGAGCAAAAAAACATTATACATTCAACCCTAAACAGGGCACTTTTGTGACATAGCTTGATCAATCAAGCAATAAATAAAGAATAATTAAAAAAAAAATCACGTCAGACTTTAGTGCAAGATTAAATAATATTAAATAAAAATTTGTAATATAAATATGAATTGTGACTCATCTTAAAATACCCAACAGGCATGTTAACAAATAAGAAAATAAAAGTGCCACAGTGATGTAAAGTAAGGCCAGTAATGTACTTTTAGGGACTGCACTCTTAATGCCTGCTCTCCTCATTTAGTTTCACAGACTGAAATGTTTTTCTTGATGAAAAGTCCATCTTCTCCCACTTAGCCGTTTCCGGCTCGCGGGGGCAGCATCCTCAGTAGGGAGGCCCAGACTTCCCTCTCCCCGGCCACTTCCTCTAGCTCTTCCGGGGGGACCCCGAGACGTTCCCAGGCCAGCCGAGAGACATAGTCTCTCCAGCGTGTCCTGGGTCTTCCCCGGGACCTCCTTCCGGAGGGGCGTGCCCTGAACGCCTCACGAGGGAGGCGTTCAGGGGGCATCCTAATAAGGTGCCCGAGCCACCTTATCTGGCTCTTCTCGATGCGGAGGAGCAGCGACTCTACTTTGAGCCCCTCCCGAATGACTGAGCTTCTCACCCTATCTCTAAGGGAGAGCCCAGCCACCCTACGGAGGAAACTCATTTCGGCCGCTTGTACCCGTGATCTTGTTCTTTCGGTCATGACCCAAAGTTCATGACCATAGGTGAGGGTTGGAACGTAGACCGACCTGTAAATAAAGAGCTTCGCTTTTTGGCTCAGCTCCCTCTTTACAATGACGGACTGGTGCAGACTCCGCATCACTGCAGACGCCGCACCAATCCGCCTGTCGATCTCTCGCTCCATCCTTCCCTCACTCGTGAACAAGACCCCGAGGTACTTGAACTCCTCCACCTGGGGCAGAACCTCATCGCCAACCCGGAGAAGGCACTCCACCTTTTTCCGGTCGAGAACCATGAACTCGGATTTGGAGGTGCTGATTCTCATTCCGGCCGCTTCACACTCGGCTGCGAACCGATCCAGTGAGAGTTGAAGGTCACGGTATGTTGGAGCCAACAGGACCACATCATCTGCAAAAAGCAGTGATGCAATACTGAGGCCCCCGAACCGGACCCCCTCAACGCCCTGACTGCGCCTAGAAATTCTGTCCATAAAAGTTATGAACAGAATCGGTGACAAAGGGCAGCCCTGGCGGAGTCCAACCCTCACCGGAAACGATTTCGACTTACTGCCGGCAATGCGGACCAGACTCTGACTCCGGTCATACAGGGAACGAACAGCTCCTATCAGGAGGTTCGATACCCCATACTCCCGGAGGACCCCCCACAGGAATCCACGAGGGACACGGTCAAATGCCTTTTCCAGGTCCACAAAACACATGTGGAGTGGTTGGGCAAATTCCCATGACCCCTCAAGGACCCTGCTGAGGGTGTAGAGCTGGTCCACAGGCCAGGACGAAAACCACATTGCTCCTCCTGAATCCGAGGTTCAACTATCCGGCGGACCCTCCTCTCCAGTACCCTTGAATAGACCTTACCGGGGAGGCTGAGAAGTGTGATCCCTCTATAATTGTAACACACCCTCCGGTCCCCCTTCTTAAAAAGGGGGACCACCACCCGGTCTGCCAATCCAGAGGCACTGCCCCCGATGTCCACGCGATGTTGCAGAGTCGTGTCAGCCATGACAGCCCCACAACATCCAGGGCCTTGAGGAACTCCGGGCGGATCTCATCCACCCCCGGCTTTTTAACCACCTCGGCAACCTCAGCCCCAGAGATAAGAGAGCCCACTCTCGGGTCCCTGGGCCCTGCTTCCTGATTGGAAGGCGTGTATGTGGGATTGAGGAGGTCTTCGAAGTATTCCCCCCACCATCCACAACGTCTCGAGTCGAAGTCAGCAGCGCACCAACCGCACCATACATAGTGTTGACGGTGCACTGCTTCCCCCTCCTGAGACGCCGGATAGTGGTCCAGAATCTCTTCGAAGCCGTCCGGAAGTCGTTCTCCATGGCCTCACCAAACTCCTCCCATGTCCGGGCTTTTGCCTCGGCGACCGCCGTGGCTGCACTTCGCTTGGCCCGTCGGTACCTGTCTGCTGCCTCCGGAGTCCCACAGGCCAAAAAGGCCCGGTAGGACTCCTTCTTCAGCTTGACGGCATCCCTCACCCCCGGTGTCCACCAACGGGTTCGGGTATTGCCGCCACGACAGGCACCGACTACCTTGCGACCACAGCACCGATCAGCCGCCTCAGCAACAGAGGCACGGAACATGGCCCACTCGGACTCAATGTCCCCCGACATGGGTGAAGTTTTCCCGGAGGTGGGAGTTGAAGCTCCTTCTGACGGGAGACTCTGCCAGGTGTTCCCAGCAGACCCTCACTATACGTTTGGGTCTGCCAGGTCTAACCGGCATCCTCCCCTGCCATCGGAGCCAACTCACCACCAGGTGGTGATCAGTTGACAGCTCCGCCCCTCTCTTTACCCGAGTGTCCAAGACATGTGGCCGCAAGTCCGATGACACGACTACGAAGTCGATCATCGAACTGCGGCCTAGGGTGTCCTGGTGCCAAGTGCACATATGGACACCCTAATGCTTGAACATGGTGTTTGTTATGGACAATCTGTGACGAGCACAGAAGTCCAACAACAAAACACCGCTCGGGTTGCGATCAGGGGGGCCGTTCCTCCCAATCACGCCCCTCCAGGTCTCACTGTCGCTGCCAACGTGAGTGTTGAAGTCCCCCAGCAGAACGAGGGAATCCCCAGAAGGAGCACTCTCCAGTACTCCCTCTAAGGAATCCAAGAAGGGTGGATACTCCGAGCTGCTGTTTGGCCCATAGGCACAAACAACAGTCATGATCCGTCCCCCCACCCGAAGGCGGAGGGAGGCTACCCTCTCGTCTACCGGGGTAAACTCCAACGTACAGGCACTAAGTCGGGGGGCAAGAAGTATAGCCACCCCGGCCCGGCGCTTCTCACCATTGGCGACTCCAGAGTAGAAGAGAGTCCAACCCCTATCGAGAAAGCTGGTTCCAGAGCCCTTGTTATGTGTCGAGGTGAGACCGACTATATCTAGTCCGAACTTCTCCACCTCGCACACAAGCTCAGGCTCCTTCCCCGCCAGAGAGGTGACATTCCACGTCCCTAACGCTAGCTTCTGTAGCCGGGGATCAGATCGCCAAGGCCCCCGCCCTGGACGACTGCCCGATCCACACTGCACCGGCCTCATATGATCCCTCCTGCGGGTGGTGGGCCTACGGGAGGGCGGGCCCACGTCGTCCTTTGATGAAAAGTATGAAAACTTAATATTGTTGGCATTGCAGGTGCAGAGCATGTACAGTATTAGCTGCTTACTAAAATAAAGTGTGAGAGGTCTGCAGATAGAAGTTGATTTAGAACAGAGGTTCTCGTCTGGTCTCATCATGGGACCCACATTTTTCCATGATGATTAAATCACGACCCACTTTTTTATCATTAAAATTTTTTTAGAATTCAACCAATTGAATTTAGTTTTTCAAAAATAGCTGTTGAAAACATACACATATATATATAATATTTTTAAAAACCTAAATCTATATATTTTTCCTTGCAACATGCATTTCACAGCATGCTTGTCAAAAGAAAAGGTTCTTTTAAAATAAAAGACAAGTCCAACATGAGAGACATTAAGTATTTCTAAATTTTTGACCAGCTGTCCACGACCCACCCAGTAAAGGTCTGCGACCCACTTTTGGGTCCTGACCCACCAGTTGAGAATCGCTGATTTAGAACACACCTGCACGTCCTACTGTAGGCGCTTGATATAGGAAATACTGCAGTAGATTGACAGGCTAGTTACCAGAGAGGCTAATGATACGTTTGGTCTCTTCCAAACAGAACAAATGTTGAACTCCTTTATTCACAAACGTCTGAGAACTTCAGTCAAACTCTCCACCTCCGCTCTGCATCCAACTTATTCTGCCGATCAAACAACCTCTTTTCGACGCAAGTTCTTCTGTGTCATCATGTTCTACTAGTTTTGCAGCTTCAGAGCTTTCTTATTCATTTACACTATAACCAGAGCGCTACTGTTTACCTTCGCAGTGCAACATTGAAAAGGCTCCGGTATGACGCGGTGCAGCATAGCGTTCTAAACGTGTACGGCCGTATATTAAAAATGTATATCATAACGCCAATATGAAGCGGTATTTGGTATGTACCGGTATACCGCCCACCCCTATAATGATATTAAATATACATACATCAGAGTCCTGATCGGGCGATGACGTCCAATTCCGATCGAGTCTGAAACCATGTGATCGGGCCCAAATTCCGATCACGTGATCGGACCGGGACATCCTTAACTCATTCAGTGCCAGCCATTTTCAAAATTTCTACCCCCCTCAGTGCCAGCCGTTTTTGAGCATTCTGACTCATTTTAAAGACCCACAGAATGTTTTCTACTATGACTATCTGAAATCTGACACCAGATTCTGAAAGATTGAAGCCTCTACTCTCATGCAAAAACCATTTGTTTCTGGCTCATTCCGTTCTTTTGTAATCAGCCGTTGAATAGAGCAAGTTTTACACAAATCTTCAGTTTCAGAGCAAAAAGCTGAGAAAACAGCCTTTTTCTAAAAAAACCCTGTCAGTGACTTTAAAGCTATTTTTTTGCTTTAGTGACAACTCTAACATCTGAACATTATTTCCTTATATAAAACATTAAAAAAAAAACACTGACAACGGGCTTTTGATGGCAAAATTATTATTATTAATCTATCTGGGTCAGAGTTGAATGGATTTCTTACTGTACTTTGTTCCTCCAACGTTCCCTCCCGTCAGTCTGCACACAGACGTAACTTCCTCTTCCTCCCGACACGCAGCAATGACCCGTTTAGGCCGGTTAGTTGATGGTTTTATCTCACGATCACAACATTATCAATAATCTACTCAGGTCCACACATGTTCTGTGTTAGTATGTGGAGCTGTGAGCTGCTGGATACGTCACAATATCACTCTGTAGCGCCAAAATCTCACTCGTTCCTGTTTCTCCACCCCAGCTAATGGTAGCATCAGTGGCTAATCTCTCATCTAAAGGTGCACCGCTGCCATCGTCAGGGCACCGTTGGTCACTACAACACCCCACAGCTTAGATATTGATGAGGGACCTCCGCCAGGGTGTTTTCTAAAAATCCCTCGTGAAAAAACGCAAATGACGAGTTTCTCGTCAATGGCGCTGAGCGTTTGGATTTGAAATGACGAGATATCTCGTCGGGGGCACTGAGTGAGTTAACAAGCACCACCAAAGTGTAGAGCTGTTAGCTAAGGTACCAAGCAGATTGTAATAACATTAGACGTATCTGTTCAACGTTATGTTTGCCAATTCGTGATTTACATTAGCTCAATCATGCTGTGGTCGCTTTCGAGTAACACAATATTAGACTGACGTTTGCCAGCTTAGTATCATGATTCACTACACGAAAGTTAGTTCACCAATGAATGTCAACTAACGCATAACACTGACAGGCCTTCCATTTTGTATAACACTGCTTTTATTTTGTGTTAAGCAGATGTTTGGCTTTAGAAAACCGTTGTATAATAAAAGTAATTTATTGAGATTTTATGGTTTTTCATTAATCGTGCAACAGAAAAATTATTGTTGGATTTAACCCTTGCAGTGCCGTGTCTGTCATATGTCTGTGGTCCATACACAGAACATCCAAAGGTTTTTCTCTCTGCCAAATCACACCATTTGCTAGTCAGCATGTCAGCATTACAGATAATGAAGTGCTTAAACAGGGCAGAAGTATGCTCTGCTGCCCCTCCCCCCCAGTGCACAGACACACAGAGTTAGCTGTGCTGCTTCCTCCGTGTTAGCGACTGTCTGTCAGAGGCTCAGTGCAGATGTCTGTCTGTCTGTTAAACTCCATCAGTTCTGAGTGTTGAAGCACTGAAATATGTTTGAGAAAACACTGCATGTGTTTCTCTTCTATAACTAACTCTGTCGCTGCGCTGCAGCAGACAGCTGCTGCTATAGCTAACGGGGCTTTTTACACACTCTTAAAGAGACAGTGTCCTGAATGTGATTTACTTTAAAAACGACTTTCAACAACTCAAAGCTGCCCTGAAAAAAGCAACACTACATAATTGAATCACAGTTCAGCCTTAATGAAGGAAAAAGTCAAAAGTGACAAAAAATGTTATTGTGCTGCTAGTGATTAATTGTTTTTCTTGTAAAACTATTGAAAAAAAAAATGAAAAATAAATAAATAAAAATAAATGGAGTTTATATCACCTATTGCCATTTTGAGGAAACATATAGAGATATGAATATTGGTCCATATCTCCCAGGCCTAATGTAACCAAAGCAGTAACGTTTTATCTTGTAAAGGATATTATTGTCCAAACTGTGTGAAATTAGGTGTTCAAACACTGCTTAATGTAGGATTTTATTAATATGCGCGTTACCCCAATAACAAATAGAAATCACTAGACTGATATGCTGCCTTGTTATGTAGCAAGTGATGCTAATGCTACACTACTTTAGTTAAACAAAGTAAAAAGAATGTGTGACTAAAATAACTTGTCAGGGTTTTTGTTTGATGTTAATTGTGCTAGGAACCAGTTTGATGGTAAATGGTAAATGGACTTGATTTTATATAGCGCTTTATCACCACACTGAAGCAGTCACAAAGCGCTTTACATATCAGCTCATTCACCCAATCACTCTCACATTCACACACAAGTGGGACAGGACTGCCATGCAAGGCGCTGGTCAACCACTGGGAGCAACTTTGGGTTCAGTGTCTTGCCCAAGGACACTTCGACACATAGTCAGGTACTGGGATCGAACCCCCAACCTCTCGATCAGAAGACGACCCACTACCACCTGAGCCACGGTCACCGGTTGATGGTTGATGAAGTGCTTACATACAATAAAAAAAAGAAAAGATAACTACATTGTCCTAAATGATATTTTATTCCATTTTTCCATTTAGGGCGATGATTTTAAGTAGGTGATTTGGTTTGTTTTATTGGTAAATAACTTTAAAATAGTCTAAATGATTTGAATGAAAAAAAACGTGATCGTGATTTCACAAAGAAAAAATCGTGATATGATATTTTTCCCATATCGCCCAACCCTAATTAAACCGCAGTGTTTGTTTTAGCTGTTAGATAGTTGGAGAGGGATGAGCTCACATTCTAGGAGGCATGTTAGGTGACGTCACCTGCCAACGTGGGCAAAATCCAACTCGACCATTTAGAGCTGACTTTTGACAAAATGTGGAATAACAAGAGAGGGAGGAAACAGAACTTTTTCAACTTTGGCCCTCTGAATGAGGCTAAAGGGGTGTATATCACTGTAGCAAAACCATTATAAAGAGATTTTTTTCATCATACCTCCCCTTTAATGCACTTAAGTTTTTTTTTGGAATGCATGTTTTGTTTTATTTAAAGGGCTAATATAAATGAAAAACTTTGTTGTGCTTTTTTTGAAAAGCAAAGGCTACTGGAATCTTAAAAAAATGTCATAATTTTCTATAAAAAGTTACTTTCTTTAAAAAACATGTCTAAAAAATTATTCTGATTCTGATTTTAAAAAAAATAGTAAAAAACTTAACAACCGCATTCGATATTCGGTAATCAGCCAAACGTTTATATTTTATTCAGCTTCAGCCACAAATTTTCATTTTGGCGCATCCCTAATATATACCGTACACACAGGAGAGAAAGAAGGAAGACAATGGTGCAAGAAAGGACATTGCACAATAAAAACAGAATATATATATTATGTACACTAAAATAGCTGACTGTCAGTGGATTGGCTGCCAATGTTCTGATTATATAGTCTGACAGCTGCAGGCGGGAAGGACAAAATATGCAAAATACATATAAATATAGATAAACAAGGTAAAAAAAAAAAAAAAGAAAAAAGAAAGAGAAAGCTCAGATGTGAGCTGGAGCTGCTGAAACAGGCTGTCACTCGTGCGCGCCCACCGAAAAAAATAAGATGTTATATATATTTAACATTATTTTGATAACAACAACAAAAGGGGGGAAAAGGAAATATATGTATTTGTTTGTTAATAATACAGTTGTTGGTTCAATTTGATTTTTGTTAAAAATAAATAAATTAAAAAAACAGTTGTATTGATGATTTACCACTATTTGTGTAACATTGAGCCTTTTGATCAGCTCTTTGCTCATTCTGTGATTAATGGTGATTATTTTGGTTTGATTAACTCAAACCTGAATGTTAAGGTACATCATGAAACACTACAGTGTTATTCAGTTGTACTACAGTACTATAAACATGGAATACCACAGTATGCATTAGTGTTTTTTTATGGAAGTGTCTATTTATATGGAAACTTATCAATAGACCTTTTCTACATAAGCGTAATGTGCCTCTATTTTCACCGTGTCAGGATGGCCGAGTGGACTCTAAGGCACCTGACTCAAGAATTCTTCCTTCTGCTGCCATGGGTTTGATTCTCACTTTTGTCATATATATTTTTTTCATTTTAACATATTCAACTTGGCAAATTCCACTTTTAGAAATACAAAAAAAAAATTAACATTTTAGGATATTTCCTGGGTTAGAGTAAGGGTTTGGGATAGAGTTAGGGCTAAAAAGAAAAGGGTTAGTGGTGTGGCTAAAAATAACAATGAGCCAACATAAAACTGGCAGAAATCTAAGTCACGTGGTGCACCTATCACATCACTTAAACTGGCCAAAAGACTTGCAGTCTATTCATACGTTTCCGTCACGGGTTTTTTTTAATTGCAATTATGATGAATAAAAATTAGCCAAATTCTAAAGTACTTTCACTTCAGTAATATTTGGACTAAGCTACTTTTACTTGCATTGGAGTAATTATGGACAAGGAATAGCTGAAATCGCGTGGTGGGCGGGGCTTAAATTATTCTTATGATTAATGTTAGCGACCTCTGGTTTAGGAGGAGCTGAAGAAAACTGAGGAAGTGAGAGCAATTGTTTCAGACACTGAAGATAAAAGCCGTAAAACTTTTTTTAAAAGTCTGAAAACGACATTTTAGTGATGTTACCTCAAGTAAAAGGATAAAACACTTTAAAACACTTTCAGCCACGTTCGTAGAATGACTACACACAGAGTGAGCCAGTGATGGACGCGCGCGCACACACACACGCGCGCACACACGCACACACACAAACACACACACACACACACAATGAGACAAAGGAAAACACTCACCGCTGTGTACGTAGGAGTTAGTGCAGAGAGAGTGAAGAGTGTCCGTGGTTTCGCGCTGCTGAATCTCCCATCACCCTCGGAGCTGTGGATGGGTTCACGCGCACTGAAGAGGAGGAAGTCCGCACAAGGATGTGAGAAGAGGAAGAGGCAGAGCTAGCGCGAGCAGTAGCAGCTTCTCATCCCCACTGACACTGACAGACTCACTGTCCGTTGTTCCGTGTTCAGAACACGTTCATGTGGTGAGGAAAAGCACGCGGAAAAATATGAGAACTTCATGCGTTGCCAGATACAGAAGATGATTTCCTGCCAGGATTTACGAACTCTTAATGAGAGAGGGTGGGGCGGCAGCACATCCAATCTGGCAACCTTGTATGTAATTTGACAGCTGGACACTTGCGCTCACCACTGTGACGTTTAGGGATCATTCATCTGTTCCACAGCAGGAGGAGAGTTTATGAGAAGAGAAACTGGAAGATCATCATCTGTAATCCCTAATCCAGATTGGGATCACACGCACACGCACGCACGCACGCACACGTACGCACACACACACACACACACACACGCACACACACACACACACACACACACACACACACACACACACACACACACACACACACACACACACACTTCCTCATTTACCAGTTTAACCATTAAACAGGGCTAACAGGGACAACAGCTCTTTGATACAGACACATTCACTCAGGCAAAAGCATTGGACATTATACTGTCATATAAATGTGTAATCAATAAAGAACACCAATACCTTTATATCATCATGTCACTCTCAGAGCTAAGAGTAATCCTTAAAAACTGTTTTACTTTTAAACTTTGAGATACATTTAATCGTTTTTTTTTCCTTCTTTCTGTTAATCCCATTTTTTCACTGAAGTTAATTTTCTTAACAAAACACAGACATCTAGTCTCTCTCTCTCTCTCTCTCTCTCGCTCTCTCTCTCTCTCTCTCTCTCTCTCTCTCTCTCTCTTAAAAAGTTGCAGTGAAGGCAGTGACGTAGTCTACATCCATGCGTTGAAAGGCCTTTGTGCACTGACAGATGGCACCAAAGTGGGGAAAAACATTTTGTTACTTAATTCTTACTGTGATTCTCAACTTTCTTCAGAAGACAATTAGGGAAGACGGTAATTTAAGTTGAATTCACTGGCCCAGCCATATTTGGAGCTGCTGGGCTCCCTCTTCTGTCCTCCTCTCCTCCACAGACGCAGCGCTGACAGCTCAACTCTGTCGAGCTGATCGATGATCCTCTGCCTTTTCTTCCTACCTGGATGTCTGTGTCGGAGATTGGTGGCATTTGATGTTTTTGCTCCTCCTTCCTCTTTCAACAACTCCTCCGAATTCAGTGGCGGCTGGCCAACAGAGGGCACTAGGGTGCCGCCCCGCCACTCACCACGTTCGTTCGAGTAAGACATCAAAAAATAATGAAAATTAATAATGAATTCAAAATACTACAAAACAAATTTATATCTGTATTTAGATAAACAGAATAAATATTATATAGATAATGATGTTGAGTAAAGTTGTTTCATTCATCTGTGTCTGATTGGTAACGTGTTTCACTTTGGGACGCAACAATCTTTACCATTGTCACGGCAAATTTGCGGTTGCCCTCATTTGGAAACAGGATTTGTGCTCCGGTCATGATGGTTTTATAAAAAAGGATTTATTATCAACCAAATGAAAAAGTGTACAAAAAAAAAGCTTCCATCCAGTAGGAAGGGCATGCGGCCAGCAACTACCTGGAAAGTTCCACAGATTAAACTTTATACAGATAGATGAGAGGAAAAGGAGGGGGTCAGATGCCACCAACAGTGGAGACGTTGGAGCAATGATATCTGTCTTGATAATGTGTGTGCGTCAGTTGGTGTGTGTGTATGTGTGTGTGATGTGAATGTGAGTGAGTGAGTGAGTGTGTGTGTGTGTGTGTGTGTGTGTGTGTGTGTGTGTGTGTGTGTGTGTGTGTGTGTGTGTGTGTGTGTGTGTGCGTGCGTGCGTGCGTGCGTGTGTGTGTGTGTGTGTGTGTGTGTGTGTGTATCTGCATGTGAGTCCACATGTGAGTTTGAGTTTAGCTTTGGTCAGATGCAGTTTATTTTTGTGCGTAGGTGACAGAATGAGAGTCGGCCATCTAAACCCTGTGAAGGCATAAAACAATAATCACATCTTAGGCACTGCTACAGAGCTCTGTTTATCAGAGCTTTGGTATGAGACCTTCAGCAGAGACTGTTTGTTGCTGGCACTGTGAATACAGCACAATTTGTCTGTACTGCGGGTAATCTAATCTAACATGACTCAGCAAAGGAGCAATGTCTCTGTTCAAAAGTACAACGATATAACAGTCATTGTGTATAAACACATTTGATGGTATGATGATTAATATAATAATTGCCATAACACCATCCACTCTCGTTAAAAGTTCTACATGCGCAGTAATTCCTCTTCAATATGAGTCAAAAGACTCGTATTGAAGTGGGTGTCAGTGCCCAATTCTTTCACAGGCCTGATAGATTCAGATCCTTTCAACGCATTCTCGTAGACTATGTCACTTTCTTTACTCACAATCCTTACGACAGAGCTGCAGGGACGTGATATTTGAATGTAAACCGGCCTCACAATGTTTGTTAAATATTTTAGTAGTACACATCAATATGTGACTGTTTTGTGGTGTTTTTATTTGTTAATTAAAAAAACATAAAAACACAATACACAACATTGACAATGAAAAACCAAACAGAAGAAGAGATACAAACCAAAATAAATCAGAATTCACTCAAAACAAAAAAAAATCTGAAAAACTAAATTCAAATAAAAACAAATTAAATTTCAAAAAGTACAATAGTCCTTGACACACACTCACTCACTCCATTGTAGTTGTTCTTGCTTGTTTATTGGTTCTGTGGCAATATATTTGGTTAGTTTGAAAGCAGTTCTGTGACTGCAATTTACCTTACTTATTTCTTCAAAGCTACACAATCCCTGTATTTAGTGTATGTCTATTTTGTTTCAATTGTAGGTTTACGGTTAGGTTTAGTCTTAGTCACGTGACTTAAACTAGCCAATGACTGACCTTATCACGTGTACTAAACTGGCCAGTGAGGGGCGCTATGTACAGATAGAATGTTGGTATATTGATTTGGCACTGCCATAAAAAAAGAAATCAGGAAATCACATTGTATGATTTTTAAATAATGTATTTGTACTTTTTTTGCTGCACTTAAGTATTTGAACACCTGAGAAAATCAGTGTTAATAATTGGTACAGAAGGCTTTGTTTGCAATTACAGAGGTCAAATGTTTCCTGTAGTTCTTGACCAGAGTTGCACACACTGCAACAAGGATTTTGGCCTACTCCTCAATACATATCTTCTCCAGATCTGTCAGGTTTTGGGGCTGTCACTGAGCAACACTGAGTTTCAGCTCCCTCCAAAGATTTTCTATTGGATTTAGGGCTGGTGACTGGCTAGGCCACTGCAGAACCTTGATATGCTTCTTGTGGCGCCACTCCTTGGTTGTCCTGGCTGTGTGCTTCAGGTCATTGTCATGTTGGAAGACCCAACCACGGCCCATTTTCAATGTTCTGACTGAGGGAAGGAGGTTGTTGCTCAAAATCTCGCAATAGATGGCCCCATTCATTCTCTCCTTAATACAGTACAGTTGTCCTGTCCCCTTTGCAGAAAAGCACCCCCAAGCATGATATTTCCACTCCCATATTTAACAGAAGGAATGGTGTTCTTGGGGTACTCATCCTTCTTTTTTTTCTCCAAACACGGCGAGTGGAGTTTAGACCAAAAAGTTCTATTTTGGTCTCATCTGACCACATGACTTTCTCCCATGCCTCCTCTGGATCATCCAGATGGTTATTGGAAAACTTCAGACAGGCCTAGGCATGTGCTGATTTGAGCAGGGGAACCTTCCATGCCATGCATGATTTTAAACCATGACGGCGTAGTGTTCTACCGACAGTAATCATCAGTGATACACCACGAGGTGAGATCTTGCATGGAGCCCCAGTCTGAGGGAGACTGACAGTCATCTTTAGCCTCTTCCATTTTCTAACAATTCCTTCAATAGTTAATCTATTTTTACCAAGCTGCTTGGCAATTGCCCCGTAGCTCTTTCCAGCCTTGTGGAGGTCAACAATTTTGTCTCTGATGTCTTTTGAAAGCTCTTTGTTTTTGCCCATGGTAGTAGTTGGAGTCTGACTGACTGTGGGGTGGACAGGGGTCTTTAACAAGCTCAAACAAGTGCTACTAATTTAGAATAATAAGTGGAGTAGAGGTGGACTTTGAGAGCCAGAATTCTTGCTGATTGGCAGGTGTTCAAATACTTATGTGCAGCAATAAAATACAAATAAATTGATTTAAAATCATACAATGTGATTTCCTGATTATTTTTTTATTCTGTTTCTCACATTTCCGACCCCTCCATAATTTCTGAGTGGGAAAACTTGCAAAATTGCAGGGTGTTTAAATACTTATGTTAATTACTCTATATCTGTGTCAATTGTGTTTTTCAATGGGGTTTTCTAGGAAACACTGAAGAGGAGCTCTCCCATAATTATCAGATTTGATTTTAACATCAAAAGCCCGGTCTCAGTGTTGTTTTTGTTGTTTTATAGAAGGAAACCAATGTTTAGATGTTTGAGGTGTCACTAAAGCAAAAAAACATTAGCCTCAAAGTCACTGTTCTGCTAAACAGGTTTTTTTTTTCACAAAAAGCCTGTTTTCTCAGCTTTGTGTTCAGAAACTGGCGTTTTGTGTGAAACCTACCTATATTCAACGACTGATTACGGAAGAACGAAACAAGCTAGAAATAATCTTTTTTGCTGATTAAAGTAGAGAGTCTATTCTTTCAGAATCTGGTTTTAGATTTTACATAGTCATAGTACAAAATGTTCTTAAAAGATCAGTCAAAATGTTCAAAAATGGCTGACAGTGAGGGGGGTATCTGTTCTGAAAATGGCTGGCAGCCAATAAGTTAAAGTTGTAATTTTGAGAATAAAATTGAAATACAATGTTGAGATTAAAGCAGAAATTTTGAAAATGAACTCAAAATACAATATCGTGATAAAAGTTGAAGGTTTGCTAGTAAAGTTAAATCTACGGAAGCTGGCAAGGGCTAATTCACCATATGACAACAAACAGCAGATTGTGGCCATCTACAAAATGCCGTGTATCAATGAATGTGTTAAACTATACTTCAAAGTTGGGTTTAATAACAAAGAGATTATTCCTTTTTTGGCTGATAAACACGGTGTAATCTCTTTTAGGACTTTGAAGAAATATTGCCAAAAACCTAATCTGTTTAGAAGGAAAAACCAGTCAAATTTGGAGGAGGTGGCTCTGTGGTTATTGAGGAACTGTATGAAAACAGATTAGGGCCAGTTTTGATGGAGATTGTTGTTGTATGCGGTGAATTGGCCCTAGTCCGCTTCCGTAGATTTGACTTTATTAGCAAACTGTTGCATCTTGTATACAGTATAATTGAGAGGCCACAAGCAAAACTTGGTTCACTTTGTCTTTTACTTAACTCTTAAAACACTGTCACTTCTTCTGCAGTCTTCATGAACAAGGCATGGCTTTTTTTAACATATGTTGTTAGTTCACCCTCTGCTGGACTCCTATGTACTGCAATACCACATCCTCTCTCTCTTAAGTTGACAACATGTACTTTTCAAACGTACATGAATATACTGAACAATAAGCAAACTTTAACATGGGACAGTAGAACATTTTCTTTTTTTTCTCTTTTTTTTTTAAAAAAGTCTTTTAAGTCTCTGACTAGTAAGGTACGTCCTTTCAGTGAGATCCAGAGCGCATTGTTGCTCTAGTCCTGGAAAGATCTCACTCTAACAAAGTCCCGAAGATGCACAGGTGGGCGTCTCTCCTTCTGCTATCGTCACATCTCTGATGTAACTGATGCACCCGGTGAGCTGGGTTGAACCTGAGTGAGAGGAGCAGGTTGTGGTTCCCGTGGCTCATGTGACAGAGATTGCAGTGTTGTGTCCATCCTGCGACCCTCAGAACTCACTTCCACATCAGGCAGCATCTCCGGTAATGGATCCGGCTGGCTGTAAACAGTGTCTATCAATCTGGCTTAACTTGATCCACACGACGCTTCACGGTTTGACCACTTCTGTTGGTGACGGTGTACTACACTGGACCCGATGAGCTCACAACAGCAGCTGGGATCCACTTTGGAGCATAGGAGTAGTTTCTGATAAACACATTGGCCCTCATTTATCAACCGTTCCTACGCTCAGACCTGATGTAGGGGCTGCATGGGCTCGCGCTCGCAAGCCAGACTTGTCTAAATAGGAAGAATTGTCTTAATAAAATAGCAGGGATTTACGCTTTTAGGCTGTGGATGAGTAATATTTAATTTAAACCATAGTTTGCCGTTATTGAAAATTTAATTTAAAACCTCAGCCCGAGTCCGTTCCAATACGGAAACGCTGTTCCCTTCCTCCGTTATTCTCTTCCACAGAGCATGTAAAATGAGCTCCTTAAATTCCAGTTTTCACACAACTGAAAAGCACATCTTTGTTTTTCTTCACCTCAGCTGTGAGAATGCGATTTTCATCTCTAAAACGTTGATTTCCTTGTCAATGGTTGTTTGACCTCAGTGGACGGGGCTTCCGAGCCAGGAATATTTGAGGGCGTAACATGTTAATGAAGATCAAATTCAGCCACCGCATTTATCAACATCTGATCATTGGTGCTGTAGGATTGGTCAAATACGAATGTTTCATAAGTCCCACGGTGGTCTTGTCGGACGACCAAATGTGTACTCAGATTTGCACCCGTTTTCATGCAAAGTTGATAAATGAGGGCCATTGTCCCCTGGGGCAAAGCTTCTCAGTCTTTTCTTTGAGTCACGATTTTCTTTCTGTTTCAATTGTTTTTGCTGTACTCTTGTTTTCACATCAAGCATGAGCAAGTCCAAAGATGATCTGAGTCTACATAACATCATCAGTTCTGCTGGTGACAAGCCTGATGCATGCGGTGTAATGCGGTAACCTTGACAGTTTCATCTGCAGTGAGTCACTTTTTACCTTCTTCACCCCCTCTTTGAAAGTCTTCACCGCCCTCTCTTCCAGACCGTTGGCGTAAGGGTGGAAAGGTGCCGACCACACATGATCAATGCCATTTTGTTTCATAAAAGTCCCAAATTCAGCACTTGAGAAACATGTCCCATTGTCTGATACTAACATTTTGGGAAGACCGAACACAATGAAACTCTGCTGCAGTTTCTCAATGATTGCATGTGATGTCTCTGATTTCACAGGGTAAATGTCCATCCATTTGAAATGAGCATCCACAATGAGCAGAAACATCTCACCAAGGAAATGTACTGCATAGTCCACGTGGATCCTGGACCACGGCGACTCTGGCCATTCCCAGGGGTGTAAAGGTGCAGTTAGTGGTGACTTGTGGTGTTTTTGACATTCTTCACATGACTGCACTCCCCTTTCAATGTTATCATCTATACCAGGCCACCACACATATGACCTTGTCAGGCCCTTCCTCTTTGAGATGCCTGAATGAGTCTGGGGTAAAAGCTTCAGTATTTTGTCTCTGCCTATGGTGGGAATGACTACTCCATACATACATCCATCCCTCACACTCAGTTCCATTTTTCTTTGTTAGGACATCCATCATTAAGACTTTTGTTCGGTCTTCTCTTTTCAGGTGCTGTTTCCTGCACAGGTAACTTACTGAGTGCTTTTGCATTTGCATGGGGTTTTTCCAGCCTGTACATAATGTTGTACTCATAAACACTGAATGTTACAGCCCATCATTCCACTCTTGGTGAGCCCATCGTAGCTATAGGCTTCTTCATGTTGAAAACTGTTTGTGGTCTGTAAAAATAGTGAAAACTCAGCCATACAAGTATTTGTGTAATTTCCTCATACCGAAAATGACAGTCAAACCTTTCTTATCAAGTTGAGAGTACCTTTTTTCAGCAGGTGATAGTGTGCGTGACATGAACCATAGCGGTCTCTCACTACCATCATCCATCTTGTGTGACGGTATGCCTCCCACATCGTATGGTGATGCATCACATGAGAGTAGTAACTCTCTGTCTGCAGAATAGTGATTTAACACATCCGTTGAGTTCAACGGCAACTTCCTTCCTCAATGTCCAGTTTACATTCTTTCTTAAAAGTTCATGAAGGGGGCCACCTGGATTGCCAGATTGGGAAGAAACTGTTATAATAGTTCAACAAACCTAAGTATGCTCTGAGTTCTGTTTCGGATGAGGGAGTAGGGGCATCGCTGATGGCTTTATCTTTCTTCTCCACAGGGTAGAGCCCCTGTTCATCTGCTCTGTGCCCCAAGTACTCCTCTTCCTGAAGGCATGGTTTCTCCAGCTCAGTGCCGCATCAAATTCGTCATCAAAGTGGGAACACGTCATCAAATTGGAGCACGGTGTTTGTGCTCGCCCTGCAGTAAGAAAGTAGCAAATCACTCTCTAACTAACAATTGAGGGAATCAATGAAGAAAATACTTTGGGTATGTGTATGAAGCCCAAATAGCACTTTTATCTATCTATAAAAGCAAGGAAGGTCTGTGTGTGTGTGAGCGTGCGAGTGTGCTTGAGTCCGTGTGTGCATGTGTGTGGAGCGAATATCTCCCCGACACGGTATGAGTTCGACCTGAAACTTATGTCAATGGCTTTAAATACCCCGAGTGTCTGCATCTGTTATTTTGGAGTAATTTGGTGTAGCAAAACGTTAAAAACTTTATTTTGAGATTACGGCCCTCTCGGTAATGAGCGAGGTAGTGTTTAAATGGGGTATATTTGCGGGTGGAAATAACATGTGCAATTTCCCTGGCTTAATTCTATAGGACATACGCATGATAAATGTGTTCGTCTTTTTTATACTTATTTTGGTATTTTTTTTGTTTGGTGTGTTTTTCTGTAATGTATGGTTTTTGGAGTCAATGTGTGTATTTTTGTATCTTTCAGTGGTCTTTTTGTGCATTTTTGTATGATTATTGTTTTTGTTGCCATTGTAGTGTGATTCTGGAGTCATCTTGTGTGTCGTTGGAGCCTTTTGTATATTTTTGTGCATTTCTGTTGTCATTTTGTGTACTTTTTGTATAAATATTGTTTATTTTGTTTTACTCATTTAGTATATTTTTATTATAAATACCGTATGTGTGGTGAGGGCGTGTTTTGAGATGTGTGTGTGTGTGTGTGTAAGACAAAAATAAGAAAAATCCAGACAACTTTGTTTTTTACCACTGTAATGTGTGTGTATCTAATCCTTATTTTTAACAGTATTTTACTTAATTATAACTTAATTATACACTTATTTAGCGTTTATTCTTTGTTTCCTTTTTGTTTAATGTTTCTTTTTTTATTTGTGATATTTTCTTGAGTGGCTGCAACAAAAGCAATTTCCCCCTAGGAATGAAGGAATTCTGATTCTGATTATTACTATTAGCATTTCACATTTCCTAGTGCAGGATTGATTATCATCCAAGGTTAGTAATTAATATACAAACAGATGTAACTTAGCGAGCAGACTGAGAATAACTTCATCTATAAATCATGTGTGTCTCACACTTTAAGAGAAAACATGGTGTGTGTGTGTGTGTGTGTGTGTGACTCGCTACTCCTTCGCGGCTCACAAACATGCATGTGCTTCAGCCGCGCACGTGCACACATATCAGTAACTCACATCAGGCCCAATGAGTGAGACTTGAGAGCTTTGCTAGTATATCAGTGTGAGCGCAGCTGCTCAGACGACCCTCTCCCCTCTTCGGTGTCATTGCCTGAGTTTACCTCCGTACTGAGATTATAAGCCTAACCTAACCCTAACCCTAACCCCATAATCCAATAAACAAAACATTTCCTTTCACTTTGAAAACTAAAATAAAAATGAATTGTTTTTATTTAGCAAAAATTCATTTCTCGGTTGTGCGCATATGCGTGCATGCGCATATATGCGCATATACAATCTCTGTACGATGTGAACTCAGTACATGACACCGGTCTAACCCACGTTGATTCCATTGTGATTTCAAAATAAAATGAAAATAAACATTTTGAAACATAATCACCAAATGAGGAACAGTCAAAAAGTATGTTTCCTCAAAAGAGAAGTCCACAGGAGCTCAAAACTTGTGAAAATCTTCCTCTCTCTCACTCCTGTTTCTGTTTTGCTGTGTGCACAGCGATTGGCTCTTGCCACACGCATGACTCTGCACCAGACCAGAGCTGTGCAATCAAATAGATATATATGGTGCGCTAGCGCCCCCTCACACTAAGGTCAAAAGCTGAATAGGTTTAACTTCTGGGTGAACATGAATGTGCTGTCTGGGCAAAATAAAATAAAAGAAACATTTTTAAATCACCAAATTACTCTAAAATAACAGATGCACACACTTGGAGTATTTGGGAGCTGTTGACAATGTTTCAGGTCGAACAGATACCGCGTCGAGGAGATATTCGCTCCACAAACACACGCACACGCACACACATGCACGCAGAACATTCTTGCTTTTATAGGTAGTATAGCTTTTTGTCTGTGTGCATTATCACTTTCATTGGCAGCAAAAAACTGCTCGAGTATACTCATCCCATGTTTGATTCTTGGGGTTAAAAGCTGCTACCGTGCTAATCGTAGCCATAGCTTTCTTCTTAGCCGGAAACTAATAAGAGTCCTGTGCTCACCCGCCTTGCACTCAACTTCTAAAATGTCCTTCCACTGCCGTTCTCCTCAGACAAATCCTTGTTGCCATGATTTAAATGAGAGGACACGCAGAACTTAGTTAACGTTGTATTTTACCTAACTCTTATATCTTCTCTGTATTTTCCCCATTTTCCCCCAGGAGCAGCAGGTGTTCAGCATCCCACAGTGATGGCCCGGGTGAGATTTCGGACCGGTGACCCTTTGATTACAAGTCTGATCCTTAACCACTAGGCCACCACTACCCTATTGTATTTTAAGTTTATTTTGGAATTTTTGACTTTAATCTTGACTTTATATTCAATCAATCTTTATCAATCAATCTTTATTTGTATAGCGCCAAATCATAACCAATGGTATCTCAAGGCACTTTACAGTAGAGAAGTCTTAAGGACGGACTCTTCATTTTATGGATACACACATATGCATATATACGTATATACACATACATATGTATCCCACACCCAACATGAATTCATCATGGCGGCAAGGAAAACCTTCTGTTAAGCAGCAGGAACCTTGTGTGGATCCCATTCCAATGATGAACAGCCATCCACGTTATGCTGTGTTGGGTATATTCCAACTTTATTCTTGAAATTTCGTCTTCATTCTTGATTTGGCGAAAATTATTTTCGGCATCAAAACTGGCCCTAATCCGCTTCCGTAGACATCAGCAGTGGATGAGAACAACGTTTTGATTAAATACAGGTACAGTGTAAAAACTGTACCTGAGGGGTATTCCATAAAGGAGGGTTAACAAACTGAGTCTATCCATAAACTCTGGGTCAACATACCCGGCGATGGGAAACTCTGTGTATCGGATTTCATTACAGCTGGTATGAAGTGGGTCAATCAACCCTGATTATGTAAACCTTGGGTAACTTACGTGCACGCGCGCAATAAACAGCCATCATCAATGGATCAAAGATGAGTCGAGCTGCCATGGCAACCACCCGGAAAATAGTGATTTATTCACCGTAATGGGTGCGTTCAGTCTTCAGTGATTATAGTGGCTTAAATCATTCGTAATTAGTCACACTTTTTGGTCGCTTCATCACTTTATTGCTTCAGTGACGTGACGAGTGGTGAATAAAATGAATAAAATGTGTCTGAGGAGACGTGTCAGCAGCATAGAATGGCTGCAGAGAGCCCTCCCGTTACACTGGATATTAAAACAGTAAATGCCGCTTGATATTGCATCATTTATATTGATTTTTAATGTAATATTATCGCCAGAGTCATTCAACATCCTAAAAAATGTCATAAAAAAACACTGAGGCGGGATGCGAACCTGCAACCCACCGCTTCCACACACAGCATCACAACTCAATGCGCCATCATACCTTCAAAGAGCCATGATCTACAGATTTAACTGTATAACAATATAAAACAACAATCAAGCCTTAAAAGTGGATTCATTTAAATTATCATCTCCTCCTTTACATTATCCACAGGTTTGTATTCAGGGAACTTTACGACAGACGTCAGTAGATGTTTTAATGCAGATCAACCTCAACCTACATCTACAATGTTATAAAGAAAACTACCGTTTGCACACACACAAAAAAAAAAAAGTAAAGCGACACATTAGTAATGATGTGAGCACGTCTGTGGTGTGTGATGTTACTAAAGTGTTTGAGAGAAGAGTTAAGGTTCAGAAACGGTGTTCAGGTGGGCGGAGCCAGGTAGTAACCCAGGGTTTCTTTGATAAAACCTGCCAGCGACCAGGTTTAGTTCACGGACAATGTTGCCACGGTAACATACTCAGAGAAGAACATACCTCGCGTTTAGGAATGAGATACTCAGAGTTTCCCTCATTTGAGCCTGAACATACTCAGAGTTTGAACATAACCTGCTTTATGAAATACCCCTCTGCAGCTTTAAAAATGTCCAAAAAAATATTATTTTTGTGTTTCCTCAAAACAATTGTTTTATTCAAAACACATTTGTAAAAAGCTGTGAACAACATTTGTTTCTGTAAAAATCCTTAAAAAAATGCTACTTATTTTATGTGCTTAATGTATTAAAGAGCACAGTTAAATGATGTGTGCAGAACATTTAACAGTTACCATAAATGACTGCAGGCTGTTGTTTTTTCATCACATCCACCACACTAGAGCACAAGCCGTCACAGCTGTGAGTGGAAAGTTAGAACTTGCAAAATTTGGGCTTCTGAAAATAAGTAAAAAGGGGAAGAGGAAACCCGTTTGTTTTCCCTTCTGTGTCTTTGTTGGCCACATAAAGCCATTTATGGCAGCTGCGGTTTGAGGGAGGAGGTGTGAAAAGACTGACGAAAGGCGAAAAGCTTAGCTCTAGTGTCAGGAGGAGATCAGATGAAACACTCCATTAGCTTTGCATTGGACAGCAGTTCAGCTCAGAGATATGAAAACCCTTTCTGTGTGTTTTGTTCTAATTTGTGGATTTCAAATACATTTACACAATGAAATTCTCCAGTAATCTTAGTTTTCTCCCTTCCGTGACTACCTGTTTTCTCAATAGAGACTCGTGACAAATCTTAGGACTTTATCTCGTGTTATTGGAAAGTTTTCTGATGTTTTAGAGCCTCTGATATGAAAGCATGTATCACTCTGTAGTTACTGTCCTTAACGTGAGCATGTTCTCTATACCTTGAATATGCTTGTATGTTGGACAGACGTTGGCTTTAACACCACACTGACCTCTGTAGAGTCTGTTCCGTGCGAATATGTTTGTACCTTTAGATTATTGCTTCTCCACGATGGTCTAACCTTTTCTGTTTTCTTTGCTGTGTAACTGTTGTGTCTAATGCTGAGATGGAGACTTTTCCTCCTGTAATGCCCACCATTGTGCTTTTACTACAGATAAGAAGTGAATGCGCATCAACTTTAGTCGAGCAGCCAGTAGTAACACCCAAAACAGCTCATGAACCACTTTGTTTGTAATATGATCTCTGATTGACTGAAAAGTAGTGTCACGCTCCTAGATTTTTAAAGCTTAAATACAGAGCTAAGAGAAGGAGCAGAAGTCTAGTGTCCTCTCAGAACACTTTAAATTAAAATATGCTCAAAGGTTGGGATATATTTTTGACCAAATGAAGAAATGTACTCTTTTTTGGTCAACTTTTTATTCCTTAAATTTTCTAAAGAAAATCAATACTTTTACTTCCCTTCATTTCTTAAGGGCAACTGAACTACTTGTTGATAGTCCTTAGTTTTTGTTCTGATTCATCGGCCCATCGTATTCAATCGCAGTGAAAGACTGTGGCTGACTGGGTGAAATGTTTGCATTGTTTGAAATTAGGCTCTGTTTGCACACATATCATTTTCTACAGTAATTATTTTACAATAATTAATAAAGATTGAATGGCCTGTTTTCATTTAAAATAATTTAGTCGTCATTTTATTATGTGAGCAGAGAACATTGTTTGCCAAACGGCAGGAATCTTTTCATGTGTATTTGATGTTTGAAATCTACTTCACGTTCACTCAAAATGAGTCTCCAAGAGACAAGGATCTAAGAAAGCAGGTGGCTAAATGATTCCAAAATATGGATAAAATATTTTTAATGGATGTAAAGATCCTGGACATTAGGACATGAAGCCGTTTGATGTGAACATTTGTGATGTTTCTCCAGGAATGTGATTGCTGCTGTTCATCCAAGCCTTCCTTGTCTTTAGTAAATGATCAGACTGAACGATAGTTTACTGTCACGTTCTAATGTGAAACATACTACAGCACCCCCATCTGACCGATCACAGTAATGACACCCTGAGCTCTAAAGGCCTGCTAAAGACAATGTAAGCAGCAAATAATATTCAAATCCTGAGCGTTTTAAGGTTGGGCCTCAGTTAGAGTGCTAATGCTAATGTGAGTTTAATGTCTCATGTGCAAACACAATGAGTTTTAAAACACTAAAGTTTCTGCCACAGATGCTACGGCAGAGACGCTCAGAACCTAAACCTGTTCATAAATTTAAAAAAAAGTCAGTATTTAGACTGGATGGAAAGAAAAAAAACAAATGGTTTGTGTTTTTGTTGATGTTTTGTGAGTTTTTTTTCATTTTTTGTATATTCTTGTTTAGTTTAGTGTGATTTCTTTCATTTCTGCTAAAGCAGAAACTAGTAGTTTGTGTGAAAAAACAGGCTCATTGGCCATGGTTGCATGATGTTTTTTAATTTGAAATTAGTTATTCCGAATTAAATCATTCAAAATAAAGTGTTCTGCTTTGTGTTTACATGAAAATAGTAATTACCAAACTGAGGTTTACATGGAAAACCGGTTTATTTGGCTTTAGTTAATTCCGCTTTAGGTCTGGGGTTGAGAAGGCTGATTGGACAGGGTGAGAACATAACATATCACGTTATAACACACAACAAACCTTTTATTGTCGGCTGTAACACAGAGGATCACACATGATAACTGTTTTCACCTTTATTTTGATTGTAGTTTTGAAGCAGCAGCTCAATAATAACACACTTTGTTCCACGGAGCGTAAGAGAGATATGAACTAATCACCGGTAAATAAAGCCCAGTAAACTCCAGAAAACAATAGGAATAAATAGTTGCTCCCTGATAAAGATAGTAGCTCTAACAACCATTCCAATGATAAACTTGGTGATATTACAGCCTGTGCAGCAGTATGGGGATGCATTTACTCCGTCTCTGTGTTTTAGTATTAGTTTGCTGATCTCCATGTGTCCGTGTTAATTTCCGCCCGTTTATGCCTCCGTCCATCCACTCTTTTCATTAGAGCCATGTCTTTTAAGGCTCTTATTATTATGTCAGCTCTAGTCCGAGCGGCCATGTTGGATTGTGTCATCACCAAACGCTTCATCACTGCAAGTTGCACATGCGCAAAACACGGAATTAACTTAAAGTGTTGTTAACTGTTTACAATAAAGAGGAATTATTTAATTTGGAATTAAAAATGGAATAAACCAGCCACTTAATTCGAAATTAAGTTTAATTAGGAATTAATTTAGCACGAGGAATTAAGTGTTTAAAGCGCCCATGTAAACGTTGCCACTGAGTCCTGCCTGCTGCTTTGGCAGATTGCCAGATTGCACCGCAACCGAGCAAAAAGAAACAATCACAGCCAGGATTGTAATTTATGGACTGTCTGACAGCTGTTGCTCACAGCCCCCGCCCCTTTTCGCCATGGCCAAAACACAGCAATGCTCATAGCAAGGTAGTGCCTGGTGCGCCGTCTTTTTTTACAGTGTATGGTCTGGAGGAGTAGAAGATGGAATTGGCGACCTTTCTGCTTGAAAGTTAATTACTTCTGCTTGATTTACATTATATTTGATTTGTAATTGTTACACTAGTACTCTGTAGTGCATGTGGTTGTTTGTGTGCTCACTGCTCTCACTGCAGCCTCCGTGTGGGCTGCTGAGTGATACTGTGTTGTTATGCTGCTGCTGATAGATTGGTGTGTGCACATTGAGAGAGAGAAGCGCTGCAGTGATATAGTGATATACTTTTAACAGTGCATGTTATATTACTGTGATGTTGCTGTCGGGCTAATGTTAGCTTGTTAGCTCCTCTGAGGGAGGGACTTTGGAGGCAGGGCAAGAGAGCAGTAGAGAGGGAGGGGGAGGGAGGGATCTGAAAGTTATGGACTGCACCTTTAAATACCTACTGGACAAACAAAGAGACGATGAGTTAATTGGTTAATGAGTTAGCGCACAGGTATAGTTCTGAACCCATAAGTTGGTTAACAGAACTGTACAATGAGTCCATCTGTACAACAGTCTGAGGAAAAGCTGAAGGTTCTTGTGCTTTGATAACTGTTCCAGTGTGTGTCAGTTCAGGTTCACAGTCTCATGACTCTTTGTCTCCTTTTTTCCACTGCTCTTCTCCTCACTTCTACCTGTGATTTTAATCTTCCTCTACTGGTGAATGCCTGTGAATAAAAGACAAGAAAAGCTTTCAGGTCAAACTTTTTTCCTCACAGTCTGAACAAATTCTAAACATGGGAAAAATAGTGATAAACACACACACTGCTGCTTCGCGAGAGCAGGAAGCTTGAGAATCTGCCGTCTGAAATCATTAAAATGTCCATATTTTGTGTAGTTTACGGCTGCTCCAATTATTCAAACCAAGAAAAGGAAAATATATTTTAAATAGTACCGAAGATTACAATCACAAGGGTGAGAAATGTAAAAAGCTCAAAGAACAACTCTGTAAAAAGTGGATTTTAAACCTACTAATGCTGTCGGGAGGAGCAGAGTCTGCTGATGCTGTAGCGACCACTTCATGAGGTATGTTAGCGAGCTAACTTTGTTTTAGTGGCTGTGTTTATATAACATTAGGAATCCGTGAACCCTTCGTTCTTTGGTTATTCCGTTTTAAAACCAAATCAAAATAACAAATAAACAATGTGGTTATTTTGTTTTTCTGATTTAAAACCAAAACAGAAATACAGAAAAAACAGAGAGAACTGAAGTACGCTGCACCTGGTTTCCCTCCCCAGGTCCTGGACCAGGTCTCCTCACACAATAGGACTGTTTAGGATTTATTTCAGCAGTTTTCTGGTTCTGCCCATGTTTTCATTCAGTCTGTGGATGTTTTAGCTGGAAAAAATCTGCTCACGCTGTAGTTTTGTTTCGCGGTGTTACGGTCCAAATAGTATCAAAATAAACTGGTCACTGGCTATTAACTGTGAGGCTGGTGTGAGGAACAATAGGTGTTAGAACTTCTACCATTTGACACTTTTGCAAAAAAAAAAAAAATACAGCTTTTTTAATGGTAGTAAAAAAAAATATATTTTGCACGTTATAAATACCGCTAACAGCAGCCGTCAACACACACGGAAGTTGATCATAAGAAATGAGACGCACCAGTAGATTTATTACATCGAATTATTACACCACATATGTGCATATTTTACGTAACATCCATTCATTGGTTTTGATTTATTTATGTATTAATAACGTTTCAATTCACCAGTAAAGTGATTTATGCATTATCTGGATACTATTTGGACCATGACATTGTTCGGTAAAGTTGGCAGATATTCACAGATTCAGACTTCCAGCATCAATAACTTTTTAACGAAGCGTCGACACAAAATTGACACCTCTACCATCAGTGTGAGGTGTAAAATATGATACAAGATCAATTTAATCAAACGTAGCAGAGTAAAAGTCCGTCCGTCGGTCGTTCTGTGTGGTGAGATTAAAACATCAAGCTGTCGTCCTAGTTTCCATTAAATATCCAAATATCACACAAACAGAACCAGATTTAATTTTAAAACAGAAAAATGCTGCTTGTTTGTTTTTAAACCTAAAAACCAACCCGTTTTTTCAATTTTTCAGGGGAGGGGGGTTGTGTACTCGGAATGGAGTGTTTTTGTGCCCCCCGCAGTTTTCTTAATGCCCCCCCAGTTAATGCTGCCTGGCGCTGACTCTGTATATGGGTTTAACTTTCTGAAATGAGTGACCAAAAATGTTAAACTTTTCATGATATAAATTTGCAATAATTGCTACAAAATCGCAATATAAACTGTGATAAAATTGAATCATCCCAGCCGTAATATATTAATTAAAATTAATTAACCAGATAAATACTAGGGATGGTTAATCAGCACAATTTCATGATTTGATTCGTTATTAGATTACAAACCAATTTTCGATTATTCATAATTATCAATTTGATTTTTCAATGATTAATCTTCCATTTAACATCATTGAGCTGCTGAGAATCAATACTAATATTGTAAAGTGTCATTTGAAATATCCAAATTACGAGGACTTTCCTGGTTTGAAATACAGTTTCAAAAATGTAAATAATGGTTTTTTGGACATTTAAAAAGCATTCATAACCATCAATAATAAAATAATTGATTATTGTCTATTTTTAATGGTGATAAAGAATACCTAAAGAATTCTGCTTCATGATGAGAGGAGGAGCCAACCCAACTAATGAGTCACACTGGGCTATAAGGTCTGCGTCAGTGTTAATTTTGTTGACTAAAACTTTTCGCCATAGTTTTCGTCGACTACATTTTTTTTTAAGTAACAATAACTAATTTAAAAAAAAACATCATGTGAACAAAAACTACATCAAAACATGTTTATATTTTCATCGACCAATAAAAACTTAACACTACTTTCGTCACATTGGATGAAATCCAATCAGAACGTATGTGATCATGTAGTGTTATTGATTATTGATCACAGTAAATCTGTCTGTGTGTGTTTACAAACATTAATACTATTCAATATTATGAGTTTTGACCATTTTTTTTTTACATTTTTACCCATTAAGTTTAAATTTGTTTTGAACTGATGGAATGCTACAGTAGCAGCGATCAAAAGGGAGACAGGACATCTGCACAGAGTATGGGAACTTTGCAAACCTAAACTGAACAAACTAAGAAACATCGGAGGTGTATTCCATAAAGGAGGGTTAACAAACTCTGAGTCTATCCATAAACTCTGGGTCAACATACCCACAATGGGAAACTCTGGGTATCTGATTCCATTACAGCTGGTATGAAGTGGGTCAATCAACCCTGAGTATGTAAACCTTGGGTTACTTACGTGCGTGCGAGCAATAAAAAGCCATCATCAATAGATCAGAGATTTACTCGAGCTGCCATGGCGACCACCCGGAAGAGAGTGATTTATTCACCGTAATGGGTGAAATAAGCCGGTGTTTGATGAATATGAGCCTGTTCTAAAGGTGCGTTCAGTCTTCAGTGATTATAGTGGCTTAAATTACCCGAAATTAGTCACACTTTTTGGTCGCTTCATCACTTTATTGCTTCAGTGACACGACGAGCGGTGAATAATATGAATAAAATGTGTCTGAAGAGACGTGGTAGCAGCATAGGATGGCTGCATAGAGAGCCCTCCCGTTACACTGAATATAAAGACACTGACTGCCGCTTGACATCGCATCATTTATGTTGATTTTTAATGTAATAATGTCGCCAGAGTCATCTCAATGTCCTAAAAAAATGTCTTTATTTATCCCTGAAGCAGGACGCGAACCCACGACCTATCGCTTCAAAAAGCAGCGTCACAATTCACTGCGCCATCATACCTTCAAAGATGTGTGATATACAGTACATATTTAACTATATAACAATATAAAACAACACTCAAGCCTTAAAAGTGAATTCATTTAAATTATCATCTCCTCCTTTATATTCTCCACAGGTTTGTATTCAGAGAACTTTACTACAGACATCAGTAGATGTTTTAATGCAGATCAACCTCTCAGTGTCTTTAACTTAATGATCTGTATCCACAATGTTATAAAGAAAAGAACCGTTTGCACACACACACAAAAAAAAAACGTAAAGCAACACATTAGCAATGATGTGAGCACGTCTGTGGTGTGTGATGTTACTAATGTGTTACAGAGAAGAGTATTATGGTTCATTAAAGTGTTCAGAAACGGTGTTCAGGTGGGCGGAGCCAGGTATAAACCCAGGGTTTCTTCGATAAAACCTGCCAGCAACCAGGTATAGTTCACGAACAACGTGGCCATGGTAATATACTCAGAGAAGAACATACCTCGCGTTTAGAAATGGGATACTCAGAGTTTCCCTCATTTCAGCCTGAACATACTCAGAGTTTGAACATAACCTGCTTTATGGAATACCCCTCTGGTAGCATAGTCTCCCAACATCTGTAGCATCCAGCTGCTGTCACACCTACAGATCAATGAAACATAACAACAACGCTACGGCAAGGCGAAGCCACAACGCTATGTCATCACCCAAACTGGGAGAACCAAAGTGAACGTGCTCACTGCCAGCGTCTGAGTCTCTGTCGCTCTCCGTCTCCCTTTTCCTCTTGCAGTTCTGCTTCACTTCCTGTCCTGTGTGACTGTCTTTGTTGACGTAAGCATCTGCGCTGCTCTCTGGCTCCTTTGCTGGCGATGAGGACTGTGACAAAATAAGAGAGAGCTTTACTCTTTATTCCAGAGACTCAAGCCTCGCCCTCTGCATGTGTCAGTTTGAATTACCTTTCCATTGGATGATAAGGACTCCTGTTTTTGTAGAGCAGAATTCAGGCTCTCGAGCACAACTACTGTTGCACACACGCACACGCACACACACACACACACACACACACACACACACACACACACACACACACACACACACAATCAATAGATGTGACTCTTTGCCCATCACGTTGAAATTAAGGATTTTAACGCCCCCAATAAAATGATTGTGATGTTGTGATCTATTCTTGGTTCATGAAAATAAAATGTTTTCATCTCACACAAGAGGTCAGTGTTTGTATTGATCAAATCAAATGTCAGAGACCCCGTGAATGATGATAGAAATTATACATTTCCTCAGTTTTTGTCCTTTGTTCACCTATTTTATATAAAACTAAACTCAAAATAAGATTAGTAACACTGTGATCAAATGAAATAAAAAACATGAATCCTTGTGCGAAATGGTTAAAATATAGTAAGTGCTTTAAAAGTCAGTCATTAGCAACACCTACTGATTTATTTACTGCTAAAAGGAGGATTAACTAATATGTCATTATAATTCTAATATATATTATGTATATTTTAGAGGTGGGACTCAATTAAAAAAATAAATATAGTTAATTAGATTCTGTGTAATTAATTAATCTTGATTAATCTAAATTAACTGCATGACAATATTTGACACAAGAAGCAATGCTTTTCAATTTAAATGGTATATGGTAATGGTATCTGGTATATGACTGAATAAATGAAAACAATAAATAAGCTTAAACAAAATTATCTTTATTATTTCCATCACTGAGTGCTAACATAAAGTGCAATATAAATAAAGAATATTATGATTGCATTGTTGACAAATCACAATGTGTTTTTGTGTATTAAAATAAAAAAACAGCACTCAGTACATAACATTCCAGAGAAATAGAAACTGAACAGTGCTGAATAGTTAGAATATCTGCGGCATGAACTAATTAGACTAACTGATGAAGCTGATGTAGCACCACTTCAAGCCCCACGTCCTCTACCACCGGGAGTGGTCGACTGTCCAATACGATCATTATCCAGTGACTTTGTCCATTTGTCACTTAATTTTTGCTCTGAACCCTGTCATCTAATCCACACTGCCTGCTCGGACTAGGACCGTTGTCCGTGCATTGAGGTGGAAAAGCTCTGCTGGAAGGCTGAAAGCGAAAAAGCTACAGTGATCGGCAAACTCTTTCTTGCACAATTTGCACACAATTGTATGTAGCCCCTACGGAAGAGCATTCTGGCTAATTTTGATGGAGAAAAATCATTTTGGGCAAATCAAGAATAAAGTCGAAAAGTCGACAATAAAGTCGAAATGTTGAGATTAAAGTTGAAATTTTGAGAATAAAGTTAAATCATAATGTTGTGCAATAATAAAGTGCCGCAATATTCACAAACAAGTACAGATACAGACGGGCATTTATGTGGTTTTGTTGTTGGGGGCCCATTATGGACGGGCCGAGGTTGGCCCCATTCTATCCAGGGTGAGGGAGCATGGTCATGCACTGATCCTGGTGGCCCCTCACTGGCCACCCACGCACTGGCTGGCAGAGATTTTCCAGCTGCTGTGAGCTCCTCCTTGGTAGCTCCCGCTGCGCAGGGATCCGCTGTCACAAGCCGGAGGAACAATCTTCCACCCACTCCCAGAGCGACTGGGACTGTGGGCTTGGCCCCTGAATGACTACATCTGTCAGCATTGGGACCTTCACAGTGTGTGATCTCCAGTTTACAGGGCACCCGGGCCTCTTCCTCTAGCTCTCTGTATGATTGCAAGTGGAGGGTTTTTTTGTCATCAATATGAGTGAGACATCTCTTTCATATTACTCATGACATCGGGGTTATGTAAATAACCTACAGTGTTTCGAGGGTTGGTTCCTCCTGGGGTGTCACATCCCTTTTCAGGGCTCGTGGGGAGTGATCTTATCATCCTTGTAGGGCCTGATTGACAAGCACGTAGCTTCTTCCAAGTGTATCTGGCGGTGATCGCAGCCTGTCTTGTGGGCTTTGGGGATAAAACGGTGAGTCAGCTCCCACTGATCGGCTGTTTTTTATGAAGGGAGCACACGGGCTCCCCCCAGCCCCCGTGACCAGACTGCTGGTTCCACCGTGGGATCTGGCGGTGGTTCTCATTAAAACTTAATAATAATTAATTATTTTAATCAATAATGATTATTATTGGTTGGAGGTTCTATTTTATAATATGAGTGAGACATCTCACTCATATTACTCATAGAACCAGGATTATATACTGTACATAACCTAAAGATCTTAAGCGTCCTCCCTTAAGCTGCTGGGGGAAGCTAGCCTTAGGGTTGCTTCCCTGTGAGCTGTGTTGTTTCTGACGCTAGCTTCAGCTAAGCGGGTTAGTGACATCCATGCGCTCTCGGTTCACGTTCATGCGCTCAGCGCTTCCCGGGTGATGTGAGGATGATTTTGGAGCCCAATCCAGCCTTTGTGCCGATGGTGGTGGACTCTTCATCTCCCTTTGACCTTTGGTCCTCCTGCTTCACAGGATGAGCAGCGGTCTTGATTGTCGTGTTCAGTCCGTGCATTACGTATGTATATGAACATGTAGGTGGCCTAAGGAGGAGCAATCAGCTGTTCGTCTCCTGGGCTAATTCCCACAAGGTGAAGCCTATTGCTAAGCAACACCTGTCACAGGTGTTGATTATGGGGCAATGGGGGCCATTGTTTTGACCTACAAGGGTTGGGGTCTGTGGCTGCCTGAGGGCCTGCACGCACACTCTATGTACTGCCACGTCCTGTTCAGGGGAGTGTCTGTTCAGGACATTTGTGCAGGCCTAATGTAACCAAAGCAGTAACATTTTATCTTGTAAAGGATATGATTGTCTAAACTGTGTGAAATGAGGCATTCAAACACTGCTTAATGTAGGATTTTATTAATGAGTGTGTTACCTGAATAACAAATTGAAATCACGAGACAGATATGCTGCCTTGTTATGTAGCAAGTGATGCTAATGCTACAGTTAAACAAAGTAAAAAGACTGTGTGTGACTATAAGAACAAATCAGCCCTTTTGTTTGATGTTAATTGTACTTGGAACCAGTTTGATAAATTGCTTACATACAATTTAAAAAAAATATTTGAAAATTACCTTGTCTTAAATGATCTTTTATTCCATTTAGGGCAATTATTTTAAGTAAGTGAATTGGTTTGTTTTATTGGTAAATAACTTTAAAATAGTCTAAATGATTTGAATGAAAAAAATTGTATTGTGATCGTGATTTTACAAAGAAAAAATTGTGATGTGATTTTTTTTCCCCCATATCTCCCACGTGTGTGTGTCTGTGCTAGACATTAACTTAAATTAATTAAAACTGTTATTCAGCTACTACCAGTGTTATGAAAGTGCTAGTAGCTGAATTGCACTTGGAGGTTATATCAGCATAAATACATAGTAAATGAAACAAATGCCTTGTTTAATCTAATGTTCATTTGAACAGATTATTTTTGTACGTAATAGTGTATTTCTATGGACATTGAGTCTGCTGCTAAGACATTCATTCAATTAAAAATAACTTGATGTTTTAATGTTTTTTACATGATTTGCTTTTTAATGACCTCCTTTCTGTTGCAGACAAGGCGAGCTGAGGTAAAGGTAGCACTGCCTTGAGCCACAGTGTTTTAAGTGAGAGCCCCCTGCCTCTGTCATCAAGACATCAAAATCTGTGACAAGCTAAATGATGGAGAGTTGGTTGAAATGAAATATTGACAAATAAATGTATTTTGTCAAAATTCTTGTTAGTTTTCATTTCTAATTTCTGGTTGATATATAGCCTCAGTGTGCTTCAGGTTTTCGTCGTCGTAGATTCCAAATGCATCTTGAGAAACTTGGAAGTATATTTCAGTGGGAACAGTCATCATCCCAAACATACATTTTAAGAGTGAAAATGGTATTTCTGAGACTGTTTACAGTATTGTTTTGTGTGAGGATTACGATATTGTTTTATGTTCATGTTCTGATTTGGCGTTGGCACGTTGTTACCACTAGGGGTGCTAGAGGTGAGTTAAGGAAAAAGGCAGGAGAAGAAGAGAGCTCTCTGATTAAAAGAAGTTATGAGCAGAACCTGTGAGTTTGGACTTAACCATTTATTCCACACACCCATGTTGCTTACACTGGTGGCAGCGGTGGGATGTTCAAACTGTTGGAATATCATCTGTTTGGATTCAGCTCAACTTTAAGAGTCTCAGAGGCTAACGTCAGCCCACGGTGCTAACTGCTAGCTTAGCTTATCTCAAGACACAGTGAGTTAGTTAGATGTCCACCATCCCATTTTTTTTGTTTGTTGGTTTGTTTTATTAGCCATATAAAAGTTTAGAAGCCGTGTTTCAGCTGTCTTACTGCGTTTGAGGGCTACAGAAGACTACAAAGAAAACAAGATAAAGCAGACATGTTTGATGAGGAGCCAGTAGCTGCTGGACAGCAATGGCCAGCTGGTACGCGCCGAAGCGGAGCAGTTGGAGCACCACGGGGCATTCCATTGCCGCAGCCTTTTTTCAACGATGGCCATGAGTCTTTTCAATTGTGGGCTCGCCGCTACGAGGTGATACAAGAAGACAGTGATGTGAATTTGGCTACAGTGTTAGCTGCTGAGTTACCCACCAGATTACCGCCAGAACTGTTCATTGTTTGGGATAATCTGCCCCTGGAAACTCAAAGCTCTTATACTGAAGCAAAGAAACACTTACAGGTAGCTTTTGGCCAAAAGGATGTAATTGCATCATTTTCATTTCACCGACTGCCTAATGAAGCCATGGAAGTTTATGCTGCAGATGTGTGCAGGCTTGTTAAAAAAGCTTTCCTGAGTTTGAGCAAAATGCTTCAGAGTACATGAAAATGTCACGCTTCATTGGTGGTCTGGATCATGAGTTCCAAGTAAAGTGCCGTAAAAGAGGTGTGAAAACCTTCAAAGAAGCATCTGAAGTTGCCTCCCAAGCTGAAAGATATTCTCATTCCTATCATTCTTCTCCAGAACGTTACTCTCCACAGGTGGCTCGCCATCATCGAGACTACACCAGCAGGGAACATGACAGGTACAGACAGCCCCACAGGGATACCCACTACCCAGGCTACACATCTCCCCTTTTGGAGAAGAAATAGGGAGACCAAACTCTCCTAACAGACACTGTTATGACTTTCAGCGTCGTAGCCCCCGTCCCCATCGCAAACATGCGTCCGTCCAGGAGTATGGGGATCATAACCAACTACGTAATCCAAAAGAGCAGGACCAGCAGTACCATACTAGGAGTGGCTACAAAGATCAGGGCTGTTCTCAACCGGGAAACGACTACTAGCTGATGTTGTGGGGCAGTCATGAGCTTCTTCCCTGGAAGCCCCAAATCTTTGCTATACTGAAACAATAGACAACCTTAATGCACCACTGATCTCTAGTGGGGTTAGTAAAATAACTGTTCCCATGGCTTTGAATGAGGAAACTGAACCCTCGGTGGAAAAAGATTTCACCTCATTTGTAAGGGGCAGCGTTGAGGGCTCTGATATGCACATAATGCTAGACACGGGTTCCACTATTTCCTTCATCAGCGAAGAAATCAAGTTGTCAATGCCGTCCCTAGCAACAAGACCCATAAAAAAAAAAATTCATCGTGTCACAAGCTGTGACCGGCCAAAGTCTGGACACTTTGGGAACATTAGACATCACTTTTAAACTCGGGTCTCAAACATTACAACATGAAGTACAAGTCATCAGAAATGTCAGTCAGGGTTTCCTCTTAGGATTTGACTTTCTGACCCCTCATAAGGTCATCATGGATATGGGGAGAGGGTTGTGCTATGTTCGTGATGAGATACTGCCATTGCTTAAGAAAGATGAGCTTGTGCCTGCCAGTTGTACAGCCCGAGTAATGGAGAATACCACTGTTCCTCCACACTGTGAAATAATTTGCAAAGTTGTTTTGATTTCTCCTGTAATCAGCGCAGGCAATCCAGGCAACTACATTGGCTGTCTTGAGCCCCAGCAAACAGAGATGGAGGAGATTGCTGTTGCTCGCACACTGTCTGCTGCTGTAGATAGTTGTACTATCGCACGGATCATCAACCCTACTCACAGTCCAATGACGCTTCGTGCAGGTATGCAATTAGGACAGTTTACCCCTATTTTTGACACAGAGATAATTGAAGATTCAACCCCTGCTCATCCAGTGTATCTCATAATGTCACATAGCCAAACAAATTGTCTTTCGACATAAAGTGTGGAAGTCTGACTACTGCAGAGAGGGCTGATCTTTATGAAATGCTTTCATCTTACCATGATATGTTTAGTAAAACAAGCACCGACTTTGGTAATACCGATGTGGTCAAACATAAAATTTACATAAACAATGCACCACCGGTCAGAAAACGGGCGTATCGCACTTCCCCAAAAATGCAGACACTGATTCAATCACATGTTGAGGAGATGTTGGAAAAGGGAATAGTAGAAGTGAGTCACAGTCCCTGGGCTGCACCTGTGGTAATGGTTAGAAAAAAAGATGGAACTTGGCGTTTATGTGTGGACTATAGAGGTCTAAATGTAATTACTATAAAAGATGCACACCCGCTGCCCAGGACAGATGACACCTTTGATGTACTCGGAGGCTCATCAGTGTTCAGCACCATGGATCTCTCATCAGGTTACTGGCAGGTGCAGCTTGAGGAGCAAGACAAAGCAAAGACAGCTTTCACCACTGGTAGAGGACTGTACCAGTTTCGTGTGATGCCTATGGGACTGGTAAATGCTCCTCCCACTTTTCAAAATCTTATGCAATTAGTATTACAAGGACTGTCAAGGAAAACATGTTTGGTATATCTGGATGACATTGTTGTGTACAGTCCCAGCTTTTCTGTTCATCTTCAGCATTTGAGAGAAGTGTTTGACCGCCTCAGAGCTGCCAACTTAAAACTCAAACCTTCAAAGTGCAACTTTGCACAGCAAGAAGTGGCATTTCTGGGACATGTAGTCTCATCAGCAGGACTAAAACCTGACCCAAAAAACATTGAAAAAGTGAGAGACTGGCCTTTACCTAAGAATCCCACGGAAGTTAGAGCATTTCTGGGGTTGTGCTCTTATTACCGACGTTTCATTTACCAGTTCGCTAAAGTGTCAGGTCCACTGCATTCCCTCACTCAGAAAGGAAATACATTTATGGTGACTGAGGTTGAACAGTTAGCTTCCGAAACCCTCAGCCATGCACTGTGTAACACGCCCATCCTCTCCTATCCAGATTTCTCACGAGAGTTTCTGCTCTTCACAGATGCATCTAATGCGGCCATCGGGTGTGTGCTGTCACAAAAGAAAACAGAAAACCAGGAACATGTCATTGCTTATGGCAGTCAAATTTTGTCAAAAACCGAGAAACGCTGGCCTACATATGACAGGGAATTGTGGGCTATTGTGTGGGCCATTCGCCACTTTCGCCAATATTTAACAGGCCACTCCTTTCGTATCATTACAGACCACAAGCCCCTTCTGTCTCTGGCCCTGGATTGTGATCCTGCAGGTCGTCGGGCACGTTGGGCTTTGGAAATTGATCCCTATGACTGGACTGTTGAATACAAACAGGGCAAAGCACATGCCAATGCTGACTCTATGTCACGTCGTCCCCTGTCTGCTGAGGATATTACTACACAGCCTGCCTCTTTAGATGCTATAACTGTGGACACGGGCGATTCGCTTTTGACAACCAACAAAAAGTACTTGGTCCATGCTCAGAAATCAGATCCTGTGTTGCACAAAGTTAGAAACTGGTTGGTGAATGACAGTAGGCCACCATTCTCACATTTTGATGTAACCTTGCCTTACCTGAGACATTACTGGAAAGAATTTTCTGGACTCACTTTTGTGAATGATCTCCTGTGTCGCAAAGTCAGACTTCCACCAGGTGACCCAGTTTTTCAGATTATAGTCCCTAGTAGTCTGCAGAAAGAAGTGTTTCAAACTTTACATGAACATTCACTTTCCGGACATTTCAGTGCACAAAAGACGTCTAGAATGCACAGCCTGTGAAGCTCGTCGACCACAAACGCCACACTAACAGGCCCCTATGCAAACCATCGTTACATCTAAGCCTTTTGAAAAGATTGCAGCAGACCTGACTGAACTTCCCGACAAGCAATGGGAATCGGTATGTACTTGTTGTGATGGATTACTGCACTAAATACATTAACTTGTATGCACTCTCAGATCAACGGGCAACCACTGTGGCTAAATGTTTGTTTAAAGAGTACATCAGCCATCATGGCGTGCCCCAAAGTCTACATACTGACCAAAGTTTGACTCTGATTTTGTCAAAGCGTTGTGTTCCCAGCTGGGAATACACAAAACCAGGACATCTCCTTATCATCCCATGTCGGATGGCATGGTGGAGAGGGCCAACAGAACTATGAAGGACAAGTTAGCAAAATGTTTGTACACGAGAGGAGGCAAATGGGATAATCATCTACGACAGGTGGAATTTGCTTACAACACAAGTGTTCACTCCTCAACCAAACATACTCCTTTTTTCCTGGTCCATGGAAGGGAAGCCCGCCTGCCAGCTGATCTTCTGCTTGGGGATCCCCCAGGAGGTTCAGGTGCCACAAAACGCACTCCCAGTGCTTATGCTAGCTCTGTGTTAAAGAAACTGTATGCTGCTTTTCATTCTGTTGCAGATAACCCAGCAAAAACACTACTATGATCGCCGGATGAAACATAAAGCCTATGAGCCAGATGATTTGGTTTGGGTTGACCTTCCTTCGCTTGCCAGGCAAAAGCTATCACCTAAGTGGACTGGCCCCTTTAAGGTGTTGAAACGACTGGACTCATGGTCAGGCGAGGTCGGAGTCAACTATGAGCTTGTGGACCAGCGTGACCCAAGAGCTAAACCTAAAGTCATTCACTACAACCGCCTAAAACCTAATCGCTCTGCCTGGTCGGTTACTTGTACTCCTCCATCACCTCCAGGATGTGGTTCTCCAGCAACCAGTCTTGGCCTTTCACCTTTTACAGCACTTTCAGGCTGTAGGCCTCATGTATACTTGGACCCAGCTGCTCAAAGTTCCACTCCAACTATGGCTCAGACGGCGGTGCGTTCTGTGCCTTACAGGGCTGCTACTGCTTCAAAACAAGAGGGTGACAATGCTGCATCAGCATCTTCCACTGTCCTTTCTCCTGCGGTTCAGCCTTTTGCAGGGGTGAGGACTAAGTCGGGACATGTGGTTCGTCCCTCAGCACGCTACAGGACTGAAAAATGACCTGTGTTGGCAATGTTTTGTTTCTTATGCTTTGTGTGAATTAGCAAATCTGTCTACATGGTCTGTGAGATGGGTTATTTGCATACGAGTTAAGAATAGCAACGGAAGAAGACACAGTAACACGACAGAGAAATAAAAAAATAAAAAAAACTTGTATTGTTGGCAGATATGCTATTTTGGTATGATGTTTGGGCGTCAGTTATTTTGAAGCGAGGACGCTTCTTTTGTAAAGGGGGGAAGAAATAGAGTGAAAATGGTATTTCTGAGGCTGTTTACAGTATTGTTTTGTGTGAGGATTACAATATTGTTTTATGTTCATGTTCTGATTTGGCGTTGGCACGTGGTTACCACTAGGGGTGCTAGCGGTGAGTTAAGGAAAAAGGCAGGAGAAGAAGATAGAGGGAGAAAAAAGGAAAACAACTAGGAGAGACGACTGCGGTCCGTGATTTTTCTGAGAGCTCTCTGATTAAAGGAAGTTATGAGCAGAACCTGTGAGTTTGGACTTAATCATTTACTCCACACACCCACGTCGCTTACACATACTGTATAGTATATAGTAGACAGCAGTGTTGTGTTCAAGACCACACTATCCGAGACCAAGACTTGCCCGAGACCAGAATGCACCGAGACCAAGACAAGACCAAGACTTTCGGGAGCCGAGACCGAGTCAAGACCAAGACCGAGACAAGCCGAGACCGAGACCAAGACCAAGACCATAAACATTTTTTTTTTTTCAATTTAAAAAAATATATAAATAAATAAAATTATGACAAGGTTCGACAGTTAAATAACATTCTCTCTTTAATTTTAGTTTATTTTCAATACATTTGACAGACAAAAAAGGTGCCTGCAAATATATTTGAAAACAAATTTTTTATGTCAGCTGAATGCACAGCATTCATTGAGTTGTGCAGGTCAACAGGTCACAGAGTTCACAAGATAATTTTTTAGTTTGAAAAAGCCTTTACACGGGCCATTTTTATTAATTCACTTAGTTGATATAGTTTAATTTGGTTGCTGTAATGTAACTAGGATATTCAATTAACAAAGGTTTCCAGCTGTAACTATAAAAGTGAAACTTTCTGAAATAAAACTACAAACAAGTTGTCAGCAGTCTAAAAAACAAAGAGCTACAGGTAGATGTGAAACTAAATTAAAAAAACTCAAACCCTGGAACAGTCATGTGACAAATCAATCAACAGTTCTTGTTGAGAATTATTATTATTATTCTGGATACAGTGGAAACAGAAACTATAAAAAATTATTATATTGTGAACCTGTTTATATTGTGGGGAACATATTATATACATAAATGTAATTGAGTATAAAGCCACAATAAAAACACCACTTTAAAAAGATAATAGACTAATATGAGACCTCTTTACAGTTATTTGAGTCATTCAGCGCATGTGCAACTTGCGGCGATGACGCGCTAGTGACGACATAATCCAAGATGGTGGCGGCCTGGACTACAGCTGACACTATTTAATAAAAGCCTTAAAAGACATAGATATAATGAAAAGAGTGGATGGACAGAGGCATAAACATGCGGACTTTCACACGGACATATTAAACACACACAGACTTATTAGCCACACACGGACCTCGGTAAACACGGTAAACGGAACCGGCTGCACCGGACGGCTGGCACTAGGACCCAGAGGTGGAGTAAGTGCGTCCCCTGTACTGCATTCACAGGCTGTGATATCACCAGTTTATCATTTTACCTGTTGTTAGAGCAACTATCTTTACCAGAGAGATAATATTTATTAATGGTGATTGTTTTCTGGAGTTTTACTGGGATTTTTACCGGTGATTAGTTTATATCTTCCTTGCGCTCCTTGGTCCAAACTGACACTGTAGCCAGTCAGACACACACACACAGAATGAATAAAAGATTGTTTTATTCCGTTCTTCTCCGTGTTATTATCACATTATAATTTTTTTTTTAAAATAGCAGGAATAAGTGCTGGTCTCGAACGGTCTTGACGGAAAATCCCGAGTCCGGGCAGCCCGAGTCCGAGACAAGACCAAGTCAAAATGCTTCAGAGTCCGAGACAAGACCGAGACCTTTAAAATTTGGTTTCGAGACCAAGACCGGTCTCGACTACCACAACACTAGTAGACAGTATATACTCATTGAGTTTTGTAGTATAGTACGGAGTGTGACATTCACAACACATTTTTGGCCTTGTTCTGGTCTTGACTCAGTCTTGGTCTTGAATAATTTGGTTTTGATTGCAACACTTCATCTGAGACACCTTAGATTAAAGAAAACTGCCTTGTCTTGGTTTTATTTAATATTCTCGCTTCCAGAATTAATTTGTTGTTCAGAGTATTGAGTGGGCCCAACACTTACCTCAGGATCTCCAGATTCTGAAAACCTTTATTCCAGCTTTGAAATTGTGTTTTATTCTTGTTGTAATTTAATGGTATTCCCTCCAAAGCGTGGTGTTGTAATGCATTGTGAGTTCTCTTGTGGTATGTGTTTGAGTTTTTGACCCAGTGTATCTCACCTGGACGTAATGATATGGTGAGAACGGGAACCTTCTTCTTGTTGTTGCTTTGGTCCATCCCTTCATCTGTGTCTTCTTCCTGTGACCATATTCAGGTAATTATGCTCAACATCTGTTGTTAGTTGATGTTTTTAACATATTGTTAAGGTCCTGGATTACCTGGTGGTTTCTGGGAGAGCCCTGTTCCAGTTTGGCTGCTGGTGTGCAGGAGGGTGAGGAGAAGCTGTGGTCCGGTGAAGGTGGAGTCACTGGGATCTCTGGAGAGGAATATATTTCTGGGCTCTTTTGTGCTTTGGATCCACTTTGTAAAGCCAACGGAGAGTTTCCTCTTTGTGTTGGGCTGAGTTTAGATTTCCCTTGATCTGATAGGTCCAGAGGCCCATCAAATGCGTCCCTCAGACCTTCTCCAGGAGTCCTCCCAGCTTTGGACCATTCGCTCTGCTTTCCTTCAGGAGGCTTGCTTTGAGTGTGAACATCTGTGTAGTCAGGCAGAGCGCTCAGCCTAAACACCACCGTGGGCTCCTTTGTCATGCCGCTGCTCTGCTTCTGCCAGCCCGATCCAAATGCGGGCCTCCTGGGGCTAAGCTGGTGGTCGCCGGGGGCCAGGGGGGGAAAGTGTGGCAGGTGTATTCTGGGAGAGGTTTGTATCATCGGGGAGGAGCTGACGGCAGTTAAAGTCACCCAGTCGGTAGATTCTGCTAAAGGCCATGGGATGGGAAGAGGGCTGGCTTTGATTGGCTGAGGATGGCGAGGGACCGGGGCGTAGGGCACATGTCGGCTAGGCTTCACCTCTGCACTCAATGACGAAGACAAGTTTTTTAAAAGTGGTTGAGGAGGAATAGAGGAATGCTGGCCGTGTCCTTCAGGAGCTCTAGGACAGAACCAGAGCAGGTTAGCGGTTAAAACAGTTTATTTTAATCCTAAACAGGGTAAGATGATCCAATCAGATAATCCGATGATCTGAGGTGTATTCAGTGGGAATTTGTCCTGATAATCTAATCTCAGAGTTCAATCAATATTATCTCAAACATGACTGACCGCTATAATGTTAGACTGTTAAAGGTCACTTTTTTAAGTAGGAGATCTGAATGTCCTGGGGCCTCATTTATAAACACTGCGTACGTACAAAAAAAGCGTACGCCAAATATAAGCAAAGTTTGGGATTTATAAAAAACCTGGCGAGATAATATGAAATATAAAATCATGAGAAATGGGAAACTCCGACGCCAACAGGAGAAGGATGAAATAAAAGACAGATCTGTGAAATTAATAGAAATTGTGTGAAATAATCGAAGACATTGAATATTTCACAACACATATTATTTGAAGGATGCATTTGCAAAAACGGAGGAGGAAAAAATTATACTGACCCCCGCAGGGAGTGAGTGACATGCGCGCGCCTACAAATACAGTTTTATATAATTAATTAATAATAATTGTAATCAAAATCACATGATCATTGCGCAAAACTGCCGATCAATTGGCTGCAACACCCGTAGCTGTTATAAAAAGGAATACACTCTAATGCATAAAGACGCACAGTGGCTTATTTGGCACTGCTGTAGGACGAGATGCACGCGAGACTCTGGAGGGAGAGGATCTACGGAGACCAGCAAAACCTATAGGCAGAACCCCCGTGAGGACAAGGTTGGGGAGGCTGCAGCGGGAGGAAGACGAGCTGCTGCGGAGTTTAATCCCATGTTTTTGGCGTATATATATAGTGGATCCGTGTGTGTCCCCTCCCTCCACAGAGGGGATCCCCACTAATACTAATGCTTTTTGTGAGGCTGAGCTCTGGTGCTTTTTCCTCCACCTGTTGAACAGACATTCTTCCTATGGAGAGTGATACACATTTTCTCCTCCGCTTTTGTGTTTGATCATTTATTTTTCACCTGTCAGTCTTATGAGGCAACGCAACGCGATCTGCCTTTCTATCATTTGTAATACACACTGTGTCAATTGACGCTCTCCTGCGTGTGTCCACCTCAATAATTAATACCTCCACCACACATTGAGTGAAATTTGTTGTATTTGCTTGTTTTCCCCCTCGATCCACCGTGGAATTCGTTATAGTGAATATTCATTCAGGGCGTTCACCGGACCATTTATGGGCCCCAAATCGGCAGAGCAAGGTGTTTCTTCAGGTGCGCCAACCTTCGAGTTCATTGTGATTTATAAACGGAAACAGGCATGGGATGTACGCACTCGTTTATAAATCTTAAAAAAAGGATTTGTACGCACTTCCTGGTTTTTAGCGTACACCAGCTGAAGTGTGCTTACCTATGCACACTTTTATAAACGAGGCCCCTGGAACGCAGCTCAGAACTTCTCTCTCTATTCTATGCCTTGTTTTAAACCCTCTCATGAATTCATGCTTTGGTTTGACATTAAAAACTCCACTCTAGTGTCAAATCATGCAAACTCAATATTTACCTTGTGGCTGATTTCCACCCTTTTTGGCTCAATGATCTGAGCATGCTGCCGACTCTCATTCCTGTTTGTGAATTAGCTGCTACAAAATGACCGAAGACTTGTTTTTCTAGGTCCTGTTCAAACACGAGTTTTTTGACTATAAACATGTTCACAATGTTACTGAAGAATTATGTAAATTTAAACATTTTAAAACTGTCGCCAAAGGTCGTAACACCTCCTCTTTAAAGAGTCATTATTTAGTATTGATCTGGGGGAGGAGGGACTTTCTGGAAACTCCCAAAATAATTTATTTTACAGGCACACCTAACTGTGTGTTTAACACCTTTCAGCAGAAATGGGCAACTTTTATCACATGGGGGAGGGGGCACAAACGTGATTATATCTGATTTGAGGGTCACATGATTCACACAACATTCAGCATTTAGAATAATGACCAATCAGAGCTTTAACACAGGAAACAACAAAGAGTTTGTTTGTTTTGGGAGTCATTTTGTAAAGATTTCTATTGTTTTTGAGAATTTCAGAATCCTTTTGAGTGTTTTTGAAGTAACGCTGTTGGCATTTTATGTATTTTTTTATTAATTCATTTTGTGAATTTTTTATTAAGTCATATTGTGTATTTTTGTTGTCATTTTGTATATTCATGTCCCATTAGAAGTTTTTTGTTGTTGTTTTGTGTGTTTTTGTTATCATTTAGTGTATTTTTCTCTCATTTTGTGGGCCTGTACTACAAAGTTGGATTTCTCTCATCCCAGTGTATGTGTAATAAATTGAGGAGGACTACGTGAATAGAAACTTGTCTGTGATGTAATAAAGTGGAACTGGCTGACCAGAGAGCTGTCCGTTTATCATCTCATGGTAAATATTGTATAATCTCACGCTTTTACGCATTAAAGGGGGGGTATCATGTTTTTTTCAGGCACATAGTACAATTCTATAGTATACTCAAATACTGTAACTATGCTACCCAAAATTGTTCGGAAAATAAACCATAAAGATAAAAAATAACTTTATTCCCTCTTTAGCAAAACTGTTCATGACGCTTCGATTTCGCCTCTGTCTCTTTAAGAAACTCCTTCCTCTCTGACACTCCCATGAACACTCCCCTTTCAAACATGGAATATTGTATTATTTTCAGTCATCACTTTATAAACCATTCTAATGTTTTGTAGCATGTTTACACTGTACCATTCAATACAATGCTTGAACTCCCTCACTTCATCGCTCCAGTGAGTGACGGGAGAGAGAAAGAGAACTTCTCCTCCGTGGCACTAATAGACAGCGCCACTTTTACGGTTTTACTGATCAACTTACGAGGTTACTAAAGGATGAGTTCACCCAGAATGTAGGCTTATTCAATAAGTTAATCGCTTTATTTTTGCCCCGATAGAAAGTGTCAACCACAGCCCTCCACTGCAGCCGTCCCATAGTAGGAGGGAGAGGCTGCTGCCTCAGCTTTACAGAAAGGAACAAGGAGGGAAGTGAGTTTTTAAAAAAATGTTTTATTTTTTTATTCATGCGCACATAAATGAGTAAAGACAACCTAAGCCAGGGGTTACTTAGAAAAGTATTTAAAATAAGTAAAGCTAAATCTGCAGAAGCGGGTGCTGAACTAAGGAAGAGAACATAGGAGGGGTAGGGGCCCCGTCCCCAAGGCCGAGCCTTGTCCCCTCAAGCAAAACAGCAGGAAAATGGCTGCTGGCCGGAGAATTAAGGATTTCTCAAATTTACATGAACCAATCTGAGAAACACTGGAGGTATGTTTTTCAGGAGGGAATTACATAGTAACATGATATGAAGCTTAAAAAAGTGATTTTAACATGATCCCCCCCTCTAACTGTGCCTGCAGCATCCTGCCAGCAATCCTTTCTTCCTACTTTTTCTGCAGGAACTGTGTTGTTTTTGTTCTGAATTATGGATTTTTGTTCTTCATATTTTTAAGAATTACTCTTTAATTGTGATGCAAATTGTTCTCCATGGTTTCTCTGTGATTGTGATTGGTTGTAACTATCAACGGTGCCAATGGTGCAGTGCACCAGGGCCCAGGTGCCATAAGGAGTCCATGAAAAACGGAAGAAAAAAAAAAGTAAACACTGTCCAGAAGCACCAGATATGCCCCTGTTTTTGTGAATGGAATAGCTCAAGGCGGGACGGTAAAAAATGCTTAGTGGCTGGTATGGGAGGGGGGAAATGACAATTTGTTCAATCACCTTGACACCTTTCAGTAATGTGGTGGCCGTGAACAGAGGGAAGGAGTGAGTGGTTACACCTAAAACTGGTATTTGGGATCAACGTGTCTAAGGTTAAGCTCAGTACGAGTTTATCCCACAGCTCAAGACATGCCAGTGGATTCATGACCAATGTTCGTGCAAGAACTGCTTCTGCAAACTCAAACATTGCCCCAGGCCCGAGATGCAGCCAGGTCAGCAGAAATGAGGGGGCCAAGAAGCCCAAGGCCACCCCCCCCAAGATGGAGCAGCCCAGACGCCAACAAGATCCCAAGCCGAGAGGTAGCCACCGCCCCCCACATACACACATGAGAAAGCCCCAAGGAGCCGAGGACCCAGCGCATCTGCCAACGACCCCCATCCCCAACCCCAAGGCCCCACGCAAACCCCCCCCCCCCACACACACACACACATGCCCCAGCACTTAACCCCACCGGGGAGAGGGCCCAGAGATCCCCCGCCCGAGATCGAGATCCCAGCAGAGGAGCAAAATGCCCACGCCCAGCAGACGACCAGAGCCGCGCCAAACAGGCAGTCAGCGGGTGATATAGTAGCCCCCAGCCATAGATGCCCGGACCAACCCATCGGCCCGCAGATAGCAGGACAGACCCACCAGGCGGTCGATAACGACCCCAACCACTGGAACAGGGAGCACCACCCCCCAGCAAACAGCATAATTCCAAAGTGCCATGAAACCCTGCCCCAACTCCGGCACAAACACCAGCACCTCCCCAGCGCCCCCACTCCCGACACTGGCGCGGCAGGCTGTGCCGGGCCCACAGACCACGGTGATTGCTCCCAAGGCAACCAGTAGAAGAGACAAGCACCAAGCCATACCCGAAGGGAAAAGGTACCCCGTGCTCCACAAGGCCGACACACTGCCCGGAGAGATACCGCGAAGAGAGCACCCAGCAATACCCTCACGCCCCCATAGGAAACCCACGCCGCGGCACCCCCCCTGAACCATGCCAGCCCCATGAAACGTGGCGGCACCCTCACCCCCCAGACACTGCAGGGCACCAGCCACACCCACCAGCGATCCAGGGGGCACGCACGCCGGTCCCGAGCAGCCTGTCCCACGTGACAAGAAGCGGCCGTGCAGCAGTGAAGCCCGCACCAGCACCAACACAGGCACGCACGGCCCCACGATACAACATTGTCCACAGGGAGGCGGCCTCGCACCACCCCGCCAGTCAGGGACCAATAAGCAGGCAAACCCAAGCACTCCAAGTCAGCCCACCGACACGAGACACCCCCGACACCAGTGCGACAGCGGGCACCAGGCCACCAACCCCACCGCACCCAAAGCAGCGTGGCACCACATCAGGCTGCAGCCAGCTCCCGAGCAGATGGTAGGAGAGCACACCCCGAGAGGCCCAACCCAAAGACCCACTCCCGAGACACCCCAGCCCCGGCGTGGCGCTCACGGTGCCCGGCGCACCCAGCCAACAGTCCAGCCACTCTCAACGCGGATCAGCCAGGCCAGAAGCCACAGGCCGCATCCTCACACGCCCACCCAGCACAACCCCTAGGGTGCCCCATGGCACCGCCCCCCGACGTTGCACACGCCACACACCGGCCCACAAGATCCCCCCAAGTGAGCCCCAGAGGGAGCCCGACCTGGCCCACTGCACCAGCAACATCCCCCGTGAAGGTACACCCCAGGGGACAAAGCCAAAGTGCCCAGACAAGGCTGGAGGAGCAACCCACAGCAACCTTATGCTACCCAGCTGCACCACGCAGTCAGGGTGGAGGCAGTCAGTGGGTTTTTAAAGTAGTTGTGACGTTTGAGGGTTGCAGTGATAAAAGGGAGATCGGAAAGTTTAATATGTTTGTAGTCTAACTGTTCTATTACTAGCCAGGTATTTTAGTATTCTTTTGGTTTTGTTAAATATAATATTTGGTTTGCAAGGTAGTAATGCATGAAGTTAGGGGCTTCTAAACCACCCTTGCTTTTATTTTTCTGAAGGGTTGAAAGGCTAATTTGGGTTTTTTTTATTTCTAGTGTAGAATTTTGTAATTGCTGAATCTAGGAATGACCAGTTGACTCTATCAAATGCTTTTTCTGCGTCGAGTGACAAGATTATAGTTCTGTGTGCCATGTTGATCAAATTAAACAGTCTTTTCACATTGTCTGTGGTGTCTATTTTTAATAAATCCTGTCTGGTCCTGGTATATAATTGACTGTACTACTTTCTCTAACCTGGAAGTGAGTGCTTTGGAAATATTTCTGTGTTAATAAGTGAGATGGGACGGTAGCTAGAGGGTAACATGGGGCTCTTGTCTGGTTTAAGTAATAATTTAATGTTTGCTGAATTCATGTGACCTCCTATATAACCTTTATTTTTAATCTTTGTAACTACTCTGACCAGAAGTGTTTTAAGTATTCAGCAGGGAACCCATTTGGACCGATTGCTTTGCCTGCTGACATGCTATCCAAAGCAATTTGTAGTTCTTGTCTGGTTAATGGTGAGTCTAAGGTGGTTTTCTGTTCTATGGTGAGTTGTGGTAGGTTTAAGTTGTTGAGGAAGGTTTTTAATATCTTCAGGATCAGGGTTTAAGTTTAATGAGTATAGATTTTGACAATAATCATGAAAAACCTTCTTAATTTTCTGAGTTATTAGAAATTGCCGCTATAAAGGAATTTTCTTTGTTGTGTTTATACTGATTAGCTAAGTATTTGCCTGATTTAATATTGTAGTCGATGTTTTTGTATTGTAATTGTTGCAAAATAAAATCAGTTTTTTATTTTTTTAGATAAGATGATATCCAGATTAAGTTTTGTATTTTGGTGTTTTTTCCATCGCTTTTTCTGCTATCTGTTCCTGTTTTTTTCTAATAAGAAGAGTATGATATAATCTTCCCTCTGATGACAGCTTTGTTCACAGAAAGACCTTCCATTCTTTCCTCATAATGTTTCAAATGCACTGTCATTAAGTAATGAAGTGTTAAAGCCCCATAGTGAGGATAATTTCTGATTAGAGTCACAATGCAGGGTGAGAGATCGCTAATAATTATAAGATGTATTTTAGAGGAGATCTTATGTGCGATGGGATTGTTTGAAAGAAAGAAGTCAATTCGGGAGAAAGATTTATGCACAGGGGAGAAAAAGGTGTATTATTTTTTAGTTGGGTTGTTCAGTCTACATACATCATACATTATTCCAAGATATTCCATGTATTCCATTAATACTTTAGCAGATCGGGATGGTTTTGTTTGTGGGCACTTACTAGATCTGTTTAAAAAAAACCTTCTCTTCAGAAAATGAAAGGCATCTCTCTGTTTTATTTCTCATTGATTTGGGAAAATTTGACAAAAAACTAATTTGTAAAAAATGATAGCTTTGAGAAGCATTGATAAAGAAAAGTAAAGAAGGACTAAGATAGCTGTGTAAGAGCAAATCTTGTAATAAGAAGGAAGTTTATCTCGCTGTGCCTGTGTGTGTCCAAGCGTGTGTGTGTGGGTGGGGGTACAAAAAAAATAGCACAGGGGCCTATCACCATGATGTTACGCTACTGGGTCTGAGGCTGTAATCTTCTCCGCGCACGTAGTCTGGCTGAAATTACCTGTCTTGGAGGACAGGTGCACTCTGACAGAGAATTTTTGGTTAGGTGAATCTCGCTAACTAAGATATACGTATACTTATCAAGCTTTGTAGTATAGGCCTTTTTTGTCTTTTTGTTGTACTTTTGGAGTCATTTTTGTTGTTTTGTATATTTTTCTGTTATATTTGGAGTTATCTTGCATGTTTTTTTTTATATTGTAGTCATTTTATTTGTATTTTTTCAGTTGTTTTGTGGATTTTTCTCTAAATTTGTGTTTGTAGTTGTGTGTATTATTGTCATCATTTTATATATTTGTGTGATATTCTTGTTGTTTTGTGTGTTTTTGGAGTCACTTTGTTATCATCAGTGACGTGCCGTGAGCACTAGGGTAGGGTAGGCAGGGCGTTCCAAATCGAGACCACCAATGTCAACACCAATGACAATTCCATATGTTTCTGCTGGCAAGTGTTAATTCAATTCAATTCAATTTTATTTGTATAAAGCAATTTACAACAAAGTCATCTCAATGCACTCATCAAAATATAAAATTCATAATAAGAAAGGAAAAAAACCCAACAAGATCCACATGAACAAGTATTTAGCATCTAACAAAATCAAGATCGTAAAACACCATTAAAGAAACATAAACAATTATTCAATGTAGCCTCCATACTCTCCCAACAAGATATATCTCATGACACGGCAGCACATCTGTTGTTTGTGTTGGAAACACAGAAACATGGAGAAAATGACAACAACAACAACAACAACTCCTACCATCCACTGTGGAAAGTACGAATACTTTTCTGACCTTACCTTTGCTGAAGGTCTGGTAGCTCAGGTGTTGGTCTCCCATCTTTTAAAAGCTGTCGCTTTTCCTCAAAAGAAAGTTTCTCTATCGTCTCCCGCGCTGTCATCCTGCCTGTAGTGTTATCCCACCCACTCGCTAGAAAATGTCGCAGCAGCAGCCATGCTCTATCAATTCATTAATGCACTGTGAACTAACGTATAGCATTTAGCATAGCACAGTTACGATATATATAATTATATAATTTTTGAGGGTTTTTGGGGGTAATCTTGTGCGATTTTGGAGGAATGCTATCATTTTTGTGTATTTTCTTTCAGTTTCTTTTTGTATTACTCTGTCATTTTGTGCGTTTACTTCGTAGGACAGTGCAACATTAAACGTGTTGCCCAACGTCTGCCTCCCAGAGTTCTTCATCGTCGATCAGAAAACTCACCTCCTCTCTCTAACTCTGCCTACACTGTGATCCATCTTCCCCGGTGAGGATGCAGACAGAGTTGGCAGCAGAAGTTGCTTATAGTCCTGTGAAGGTGAAGCGCAGTGAACAAGCAGTGAAACAGACAGATTCATGGATGGCACAGGAAATGTTTGATGGTTCAATAGTTACATGACGAAATGTGTTGCTGATGTTTGCAGTGCTGACACAAGCTGCTGTAAGACTTACCAAATGGTTTAGGCCTGTCCCTCTTGGAGTCCTGCCTTCTGCTTCTGTTGAATAAAAAAAAATAAGGCATAAATTATTAACATAGAACACGTGTCAAAATCATGTCATTTTTTATTTCAAATTGTTGCACGATCTCTCAATTTTTCAAAAATCCTACAATTTTTCTTAAACTACTCAAGACAATTTCCCTAAATTAAAAACAATTTGGAAACAAAATTCAGGAAATTGAAGTTTAGGGTCTCTGGTCCTTCTGCTTACCTTCAGCTCGGTGTTCTGCCTCACTCTTTACCAGCACTTCTCCATCTGCTGACTGCTCTTTGCTCCTGCCTGTTGCAGCAGTGAGCACAGCTCCGGGTCCGGAGGATGGTGATCGCTCAGGGGAGCTCTGAGGCTTCACCTCCACCACGCTGTTGCTCTTTGATTGGTCGTTCTGATCTCTGATGCACACAAGCAGTAAAGAGAGATTTACTGATTCACATGTGTAAAGTATTTCTACTTTACATGTTTATACGATTGAACTAAATATTTAAAAATAATCTGCAAGACCAATTTTGTGATCATTTAACTGATTCTCTTAAGACTCTAAAATAAATAAAGACGCCTCTAGCTTAGACATTGGCAACATGTGGTTTGGGGGCCCCAAGTGGCCCTCAGCTTAATTTTGTGCAGCTCTCAAAGTAAATGCACAAAATGAGTCCAAAAACAAACAAAATAGAAAAATTATACAAAGGGCCTATGCTACGAATCTAGATAATTTAATCCTGGATTAATCTCTGTTAGCGGGCTTCAACTAACCAAACATTCCCTGTCAGAGAGAAGCTGTCTTACGACGGTCAATCACAACACGCTAATTTAGTGTTTTTAGCCTCGGTATGTGCGCGTTCACATAAAAGGGGTTTGCAGCGTCTGGTCAATCAATGGAGAACCTGGCATATGAAGACACAGGCTTCATCAGCTGACTATAGATCAGTCCATTAGATATAAATCTATATCTTTCCTAAATTATATCATCGATAAATGAAAGGATTGCATCGATGTCCAAATATTCTTTCTCCTGTCAGCTGTTAGATCTCGGGCGGTAATGCTCCTTGCCTTGGTTGCCAAAACTAAAAGTAAAACTACACAGAAGAAGAAGCTGTCAGATCAGATCCAAACAGCCTTTTATAGGACAGCTCGCTTTCTAAGAGATCTGATTGGTCAGGAGGCATGACTTTAGCAGTCGCTAAGATCCTAGCCAGAGCAAAACCTGGTCCAGACCAGGCTAGGATGTTCAGCATAAGATACCATGGTGATTTAGCTCCGTAAGAGGTAATCTAGCTTCATAAAATAGGCCCAAAATGACTTTCAAAAGTAAACAGGACAGGAAAACAAAAACACAAAATGACTCAAAAAACAAGCAAGACAACAAAAACACAAAATGGCTATTAAAACGCAAAACAGAATGACACAAAATAACTCTTACACACAGACTCAATGACTCAAACACAAAACAATAATGTAAAGAATGACAGAAAAATATGCAAAACAAAAACAAAAATATACAGAACGGCAACGAAAAATACGCAAAACGACTCCCAAAAGCATAAATCCCAACAAAAACACAAAATGACTCATAAAACATAAAACAGAAATTAACAAAATAACAGAAAAATATACAAATTGACAACAAAAATAGACAAAATGACTCATAAGACAAAAATATACAGAATGACAGAAAAAACTAAATGACAAACAAAAACATACAAAAAGACATAATGGCTTACAACAAAATTGTACAAAAGGTCTTCAAAAACATGAAATTACAATAAAAACATACAAAAACACACAATTAAAAGAAAAATGCATAAAATAACAACAACAAAAAAACACTTCCTTTGTTGTTTGCTGTATTAATGCTCTGATTGGTGATTATTCTAATGCTGACATGAATACGATTGCATGTTTGTGGCCTTGCTATTGGATGTAAAAACATGAAAACAAGAACTCACTCAAGGGCGGCTTTTAAATTCCTGATGTCTTCTCTCAGTCTCTTGTTCTCCTTTTTCACGTTACTCATTTCCGTTGCTACAACACAGACATTCAATCACAATCACAGCATTGACAGCTTCACACTTCAACTGGTCAAGGTCCAGTATGAAGTGGTTTACCCAGCAGAGAGATGTGCTGCAGACTCTGGATCTGTGAGGATTCAAACTCCTGCTGTCGTCTTTTGGCTACTTCCTGTGTGACCGTACATCTGTCACACAGCCCTGCTCTCAGCCTGCACAAGAACATACACACACCTCCACTCAGACAGCCAGTAATAATGTGTTGTGAACTTTAAATGTTGTATGGACAGAGGTTACTTGTAATAAAAGAAGAAGTGATTGGTCCTTAAATAATTGGGTTCAGCGCCCAGCTGTGTGTTTTCTTGCTTGAGATGTGTTAGCATTTCGACTTTTTTGGAGTTTAGGATTTTTCTCTGCTGCTTTGATAAAAGGTAAAAGAAAAAGGTAAATTTGTCAAGTGCATCGAGATGCATTGATTCATAATCCAATCAAAGTCCCGATAATTGTAATTAAATGCCTAAAGATGTATGCCTCCTCCAGCTAACTGTAGGTCTGTCCATCAGATGAAGAAACAAAATTATTGCATCTAGGTGCTGAGTGATATCGACCGAAACTCATATCTGGATAATTATTCTCAAATAGTTATATATACAATATAAATGTTGATCATTTTAATTCAAATAAAGTCTTACCAGAGAGATAATCCTGGGTTAAATTTGCTCATGCAAAATGCCACACAAGCACATATATTAACAAACTGCTGCACAATACTGCACACTTTTGGCTTTTTCTCCTATAAGAGACAGCATGTTTGAGTGAGTTCTGTAGTGTGGCTTGTGTAGGGGAAGGTCTGGGCTAAGAGAAGCTATTATGAGAAGAAATGAAAGCAGTGACTTCTAAAACAAGTGTTTTAATACAAAATAAGATGCAAAAAAATATACATAGATTGATAGGTGATATTTTTAATTTTCTTAATCGCCTAAATAGAAAACGATATATCTTGAATCCCAATATATCACCCTGCCCTAATTTCATCCATCCTTAAATACTTATTCCTCTCACGATCCGCACACAAACCAAGATTTTCTAAGAATATGCAGGTAATTTTGTAAGAGAACTGATTGGTCAGGAAGTGTAGCTTGTATACTCACTCCGATCTTATCCTAGCATTTAACCTACCTCCGACCAGGTTAGCCGTTTAGCCTAAAGGCTCAAACATACTCGGGCAGACACCCTCAAAACGAAGTCCGCCAGGCCAATTAAATGCAAAGCTTAGATTTTACGAATGCGAGGACTTCTCCACGTTGGTGTCACACAAAACACTGCTCGGCATTGTATTGACCCGCATTTGTAGTCATAGCGGCTAGAGGTCGATCGATATATCGGCCAGCCAATATATGGACTTCATTCGGAATTAAAGTATTCTGCCTTGTGTTTACATGGAAATAGTAATTCCCGAACTGAGGTTTACATGGAAAACTGGTTTATTCGGCTTTAGGTAATTCCGCTTTAGGTCTGGGGGTTGGGAAGGCTCTGATTGGACAGGTGGAGAATGTGACGTGTCACGTCTATCAGGAAAAACACACAACAAACCTTTTATTGTCGGCTGTAACACAGAAGACCACACATGAGAACTGTTTTCACTTTTATATTGATTGCAGTTTTGAAGCAGCAGCTGGACAATAACACACGGTTTCAGTTTGGATTTTTTGGATACTTCGCCTCCGGGTCCTAGTGCCAGCCATCCGTTGAAGCCTGTTCTGTTTACCGAGGTGTGTTTAATAAGTCTGTGTGTGTCCGTGGGAAAGTCCGCATTTTTATGCCTCCGTCCATCCACTCTTTTGATTATATCCATGTCTTTTAAGGCTCTTATTAAATAGTCTCGGCTGGAGTCCGGGCTGCCGCCATCTTGGATTATGTCGTCACCAATGCGTCACTGCCGCAAGTCGCACAAGTGCTAAACGACCAGAATTAATTTAAAACAGATTTAACCAAGTGAAGTGTTTACAGAAAAGAGGAATTATCTAATTTGGAACTAAAATTGGAATAAACCAGCCACTTAATTCGAATTTAAGTTTAATTCGGAATTAAATTAGCATTTGGAATTCACTATTTACAAGGTCAGGTTATAGAGGAATGAACTCTTATTCCGCTTTAAAGAGAAATTAAAGCTCCCATGTAAATGTGGCCATTGTGTCGTTGGGGAAGACACTTCACCCACATTGCCTAGGATGAATGTAGTGTGTGAGTGAGTGTTGGTGGTGGTGAGAGGGAACGATGGTGCCCAAGGACAGCTGTGGCTACAATAGTTGCTTACCACCACTAAGTGTGGAGTGAAAGAATAATGCCTTAATTCTGTAAAGCACTTTGAGTGTCTATGATAAAACGCGATATAAAATCCAATGCATTGTTATTATTGTCATTAAAAGTAACACCGACCTGCATTTCACCCACCTGGTGAAACAGAGCAGGAGACATGAACACGAGCTTAGAGGAGAGTCTGGCAGATGAACTACGACTGTAGCGGCAGCTTTAAAATACATCCTAGGAGTACAAGGACTACAGCAAAGCGCTAAGAATCATTAGACAAGTAGAATTTTAATGGAAACTACTACGCGGCGGTACGCCCATGTATGTAAGCTCTGAGGAGAGCGGACAGTCCGCGCTGAGTCCGTTGTGCAGGGAGTCCGCCCGAGTATGTTTGAACCTTAAGTTACCATGGTGATTTACCCAGTAAGAAGTTAACCAGCTTCGTAGAACAGGACACAGAATAAATGCTTTTCATAGAAACACAGTTGAGTTGGATTCAGAGACTGGAGATAGCATCGATCTAACCGATGTGAGGATCTTCTGTGAGAACAATCAGCTGTAAAAGTGAAGCAGCAGGTGGTCTCACCTGTTCTCCAGAGTCTTGATGTTCTCTGTGAGGGTCCTCTGCTGCTCTTTCATCTGCTGGTTTCTGGTAAACAGCTCCTCCATTCGTTTGGTATCACTGTTTACATGTAGCATTACAACACAGAACACCACGGACCAATCAGAGGCAAGAGAAAGAGCTGCAATGTGTGTAACATACTGTATAAAGTCAGGCAGAGAACCGAAACACATGGAGCTGCTCGAGAAGCTGCCAAAAGAAAAAAATGGGATACTGGAAAAAACAACTCCCCTTCTGTGCTGATGCATAGATTAGTGGGACTGGAATTCCCCACATGCAGCTCAGTGGTTAGCACTTTGACCCCCCAGCAAGCCTGGTTTCCCTGGGTGGAGCTGGAATGTATCTGCGTGAGATTTGTATCAGAAAAGGGGAGACGTAAATCTGCTTCTGACCAGATGATGTTAATCCTTTAAATATTTCAACTTCAAGCTGCACTAACTCATTATTCCCAGTTTTAACAGAAAACAAACAACTAATAGTGAGTTTCCTTTAGGCTCAATGTACTTCAAAACATAACCAGATCCCTGACTCTGGAAATAAATAGCTCATATTTTCACCTTTGTTTATTTTTTTATTTGTATGTTTGTTTGACTGTTAGCGCGATGACATTAAATGTACTAAAATATTTGTTTTAACCAAATATACTGTAGACCTTATGTCATGGAAGATTCCATTAAATGTTTGAGGTGATCCAGATTCATCCACCGATTGTAGATCAGTTTCAGATATCGTAAAATCCCAATTTCTCATCAGCCCTAGTTAATGGAATTGAAAGATTCATATCTCAGTTTATAATAAAGCAATCTTGATAAAATTTGACTCAGTTGTGTCAAGTTGGTTTTTCCAATTATTCCACCAAGTTTCATCTGGATCAGATCCAGATTGAGCATTTCATTGTAATTTTTCAAAAGAAAATTATGATCGCCATTAATTATTATTAGTTGTTTGTTTGTTTGTCTGTTAGCAGGATTACATCAAAAGCACAAATGGATTTTGAGAAAATTTTAACCAAATATAAACCTTATGCCATGGAAGATTCTATAAAAGTTTTGAGAGGATCTGGATAAATAAAGTGATTCTGGATCAATTTGAAAAAATCCAAAAACCTGTATTTCTTATTATTGGCGAATATTGAAAATTAATATCTCAATTAGTTATTGGCCAATATTTATGAAATTTGACTCACTTATGTCAGGTTGGTTTCTCATTTATTCCACCAAGTTTCATCTGGATCGTATCCAGATTAAGCATTTCATAGAGATTTAAAAAAAAAAAAAAAAAGGTGTGGATCTGCATCAAGCAGTCTGATGGAGAGTAACGCATCTGCTTTAGATCAACGCTGATCACCTGCTGGGACTCGTCATCAGCGCCAGTTTGTTCATCTTCCTGAGTGGTATTTTGACCGTCTCTCTCTCTGGAGCTCATGAGGTTTTTCATCTGTGCTAAGTTTTTGATCAATCCATTAAAGAACAGGAGCCTTTGAGCCATCTCTCATGGCAAGGCAAGGCAAATTTATTTGTATAGCGCATTTCATACACAAGGCAACCCAATGTGCTTTACATGATAAAACATTCAATTGTTTAAAATCAATACGAACAATTAAAATTCATGTCAGTGTTTTTACGAAACCTTATTGGGGAGTTTAAAGTCAAGCTCACAACTCGAGACAAGTCTTCCTCACTCAAGCAGGTAATTTCTTTAGTCATTAAGGTTGATGGTCAGCTCAGGGAATGGAGAGCTAGGGTCTGTAGTATAGCAACTCCCACTGAGTCTCAAACTATGATACCGGTCACTGTTTTGGGGTTAGGGTTTTTGATGATTAACTCGTCATCAAGCTCTGCAGAAGCCTGATAACGATCCTGGTCATTTCAATCAAGTATGTTGGAAGAGGGAAACATCTAAAACATACTAGATAGTGGCTCTTGAGGGCCAAGATTGGACACCTCTGTACTCTGTGTGGACTGGACCTCTAACTGGTTTTACCATCCATACTGGGATTTTAACACATAATACAGAATAAACTGGACTTCTAACTGGTTTGACTGGTTTTTCCTTTCATCCTGGGATTTTATCATATAATTCTGTGTAGACTGGACTTCTAACTGGTTTTATTGGTTTTTGTCCAGATGCCCACGAAGCTTTCGGGAAACTAAAGAGTATTTTTACTGGTGCCCTGGTGTTGAAACATCCTGACCCTTATCTCCAATTTGTGGTGAAGGTATTTGCCTTTGACTCTGTTGTGGGGGCCATTCTCTCTCTCTTGACACTCTCAAGCTACACCGGGGCTGCTTCGAGGAGTCTGCTGGAGGGCAACGCACCTGCCTCAGATCAGTACTGATGAGTTGCAGCAGGATTTAAGCCCTACTGGAAGTCGTCTTTAGCGCCCGTTTTTCACACACAAATTGGACTGAGCTGCCATGCAAGGCGCTAAACAACCCAACCATTGGGAGCAACTTAGGGTTCAGTGTCTTGTTCAAGGATACTTCCACACATAAATGGATAAAGACTTGGATCGAACCCCCAACCTCTGGATCAGAAAATAATCCCCCTACCACTTGAGCCACAGATGTTTGTATGTTGGTATCATTACATCTCAGTTATTGGCCGAACTTATAAAATTTGACTCAGTTATGTCAGGTTCGTTCCTCAATTATTCCACCAAGTTTAATCAGGATCGGATCCAGATTGTGCATTTCTTTGACCTGATCTGTACAAATCATATTGAGTAGGGATCAGCTGGATTGAAAAGTTAAAAGTTCCTGACTGAGAATGATGAAGAATAACAAACTGTTGCAGGGTAGTTAGTTGGATAAGATGATTCCACTGTTGAAGGTGGAGTCACTGTTTGATCACAGGCAGTACTTTAATTACTTTGCTTTAACTTCAAACATAGAGCCTGCTCCAGATGATATTCAGTCATCACTGGACTTGAACATCTCCTCTGTGTAAACATGACTATCCAGAGGCGTCAATGTGGTGTACGATCCACTCACCAGCCTTTCTTGTTGGACAACTCCTGGACTTTCACTTGCCACCCTACACACGCACACAAACACTCTTGAAATACTGAGAGGGACTCTTTCATTTAAAATCTGCTCTTCATTGAACTCACCTTCCACTTCTCTCTCATGGACCTCTCTCAGTTTAAGGAGAATATCATTAAAGCACTCCATCATCATGGAGCTCGGCTCTGTCTGCAAAACACAAGCAAATAAAGAAAATGAGTCAAACACAAATGAGTTAAACCAGGATTAAATGCACGGGCAAGTTATAGCTTGAAGTCACTGCTATGCATCTTTGTGCTGAGCTCAGATCGTGGTGCTGTTAGTCACAAGTAGTTGCACATTTTTGTTGTTATATCAAGAGTGATAAACCTTGTTATACCGGCCCTGCCACATCTGAGGCTCATGTCTGAGCTTTAACTATCAAGTGAATGAAAAACAACAGATGGTGTGTAAGCCTGGGCAATAAAATGATAACAATATTATATTCCAATAAAGATGTAATCAATAGAAAATATGTGCAATAGAATGTTTGATAATTTCACTGAACTGCATTAGAAAAAATCCGGAAATAAACCCTGTCCTTAACCGCAAGGCATTCTGGGGAATGTAGGCAGATGAACGGCTTTAGCCACTCTAAAGTAGCTTTGTACATTAGTAGTTTCTAGTTTCATCACCTGAAATGATAACCCGAGCAATGCGCGCTAAGGCTGTAGCGGTATTTGGTATGAACCGGTATACCGCCCACCCCTATAATGATAATAAATACACATATATATCCGAGTCCTGATCGGGAGATAACGTCCAACTCCAATCAAGTCTGAAACCACGTGATCGGAAATCGGGCCCGATCACATGCACACACACACACACACAAAAAGTGTTTGCGTGTATGTACGTATGTTTGTGTGTGCGTGTTTGTGTACGCGCACAAGTGTTTGTGTGTGTGATTTGCGTGTGTGTGTTTGTATGTAAGAGATACTTTTTTTTAAATCTTAGATTAATCAGCTTAAGCAGGGTTTAAATGTGCTTTACAAATACACTTAAAATGTACACAATGGTGGTAATAGTTTAAAGATTAAGCCACAAGTTTTAATTTTTTGACTTATAAGTGTTTGTGAGGACACTGGTCTATAATGGAGTAAGGCTGGATTAAATGCATTTAGACAGGAATTAAAGTAACTTATCACATCTACTCAAATTTGTTTGATGAAGTATTTTTCAGGTACTTGTACTTTATATCTCTATAAAAGCAAAGAAGTTGTGTGTGTGTGTGCGTGCAGAGCGAATTTCTCCCCGACGCGGTGTCTGTTCGACCTGAAACTTTTTTAACAGCTTCTACGTAGCCCGAGTGTGTGCATCCACTATTTTGGACTTATGTGGTGATTTCAAAACGTTTATTTTAATTATATTTCTCCCGGACGGCACATTCATGTTAACACAGAAGTGAAACCTCTTTGGCTTTTGACCTCAGTATGAGGGGGCACTAGCGCACCAATCTGTTAATTTACAACCTCTAATACAGGGGTCTTCAACGTTTTCCAGGCCAAGGACCCTCAAACTGATGGAGAGATGGAGCGGGGACCCCCTACTTATATATATTGTATAAAATTGTGTTTTATATTAAACTGGTCCTATAGTGCCATGTATAAATGTACTATTGTGCATTCAATACTAAGATATTCAAATAACACACAGGTTTATATATTCTTGTTTTTAGTTTAAACATGTGCAAGGTACAGTGAGTAGGGTGGCCATGCCACTGCCATTCATACACATAACATAACATAATAAACTGATACCTGCCAAGATCAACAATGTCTGTCAAATTGCATGTAACAACATTTTGCATAAAAGCTGTTCAAATGGACATTTTTGTTCAACATAAATGTGGAAACAAAAATTATTGATGCTTGTTAGTGCCACTGGCATGCATAAACATACCTTTTATCTTGCATACAATACTGAACTATTAACATAATTGACAGATTCATGTTTTAATTTTAAACATACATGTAGTATGGGTAGTGAATCCTCAAACCAGCTATGGATGGCATACATTAGTGAGATGTCTGACCCTGATGAGTAGCACACAACTTGTCTAACCTTGGACTTATGGAGGTTGTCAGGCAGAGAGTCATATCAGCCTCAGGCTGCAGTCTTGACCTGAATTTGTTTTTCAGGTAGGTGAGTGACAAAAATCCACTTTCACAAAGATATGTTGTAGCAAAAGGCAACAGGCTCATCATTGCTTTTGCTGCCAGTTGTGGAAAGACTTTCTGGCAGGATATCCAGAACTGTGTGAGTGATTTAGTTTCATATATGTTTCTGAACGTGCTGTCAGTGGACAGTTCAATGAGCTGATCCTCCTCCGTCACCGTCAGGCGTGCGCCGTCTGCTGCGTTGTCTCTGAATGGAAACTGTATCCATGTCTTGTCCCTGCGCCAGGAGTCGGCCTCAGAAAAGTAGGTCCTAAATTGACCATGGAGTGCCTCCAAGTGTGCAAGAATCGCGTGTGTTATGGGAGGCGAGAGCACAGCAGAATCTCCCAGCTCATCCACTGATGGAAACATAGAAAAGGTTCCCTCCTCGACACGCTCCTTCCATTTTTTCATCTTTTTGACGAAGCCTTCCATCCTGTCATACAGCTGAAAGGCAAGTGTGTTGCGACCTTGCATAGAACTGTTAAGTTTGTTCAGCTCAGCGAAAATGTCAGCAAGATATGCAAGTTTGGTGATCCAGGCATTGTCGCTGAAAAGTGCAGCCAGCTCTGTGCGCTTCTGAAGAAGTAAAAACTCCCGAATAGACGTGCGTAATTCTAACACACGTGCCAACACTGTTCCGCATGAAAGCCTGCGCACCTCAGAATGGTACAGTAGCCCAGTGTGCTCTTCTCCTTCGGCAGCACAGAGATTAGAGAAGAGTCGTGTTTGCAAAGCACTCTTCTTGACCATATTTACAACTTTCACGACAAAGTCCATGACATCAGACAGTTCAGCGCTCATGTCCTTGGCAACAAGTGCCTCTCTGTGCAACATGCAGTGCGTCCAAATCACCTCTGGAGCCACATCCCTGACAAGCTCGATTAGGCCACTTTTTAATCCAGCCATGGCTCTTGCGCCGTCGGTGCACAGTGCAACACATTTTGCCCATGAAATGTCATTTTCTCTGAAGAAAACGTCAATCACTTTGAAGATTTCAGCACTTGTTGTGCGTTCAGGAAGGCGCTTACAAAACAAAAATTCCTCCTGCATTTCATTTTGATCCACAAAGCGCACAAACGCCAGAAGCTGCGCGTCCTTTGACACATCCGTTGATTCGTCCAGCTGTAATGCAAATGCATCTGCCAATCTCAGCTTCTCTATCAGTTGCACCCTCACATCTGATGCCATCTCGTCAATACGGCGAGCAATGGTTGTGTCCGACAATGGAACAGTTTTCAGTTTATTAATGTCAATATCATTCCCATACATTGTTTTACACATGTCAGTTGCTGAGGGCAATATTAAATCCTCTCCAATTGTATATGGCTGTTTCTTTTGGGCAATCCGAAGAGCAACTTGATAAGTACATTTCAAAGCTAGCTCACCAACTTTGGCTGATTTTTTCATCAATGTCTGTTGGCCTTGGAGGGATTTGAGACAAGTTTGGAAGTATTCAACGTTTTCGTCTTTTAAGTGGCCGTGGGTTGTCTCCAAGTGACGCTGCAGTTTTGATGGCTTCATAGACTCGTTTGACAGCACAGTAGAACAAATGACACACATTGGAAATTCAATGCCATCTCTCTCCTTGAAGGTAAAGCCAAACTTCAGATAATTGTCTGTATATTTTTGGGTCTTCTCTCTTTTACGCTTACCCTTTACAGCTGCGGGGCCTACAGCAGGTACACTGTCACTTTCATTTTCACCTGCGGTTTCTGAGGTGGAGGGTAGGCCTATCTCTTTTGCTCTTGTGGGTTTTTTTTGTAGTGTTACAAAACGATTAATTTTTTATTTTTTTTGATCCAAACATAAACACTAGCTGCTAGCATAATAGCTTAAGAGTGAGCACCCACGTTTTTAACCTCACTGTTGAGCTCCAGAAGACTGGGCTCTCGGCCAATCACGGGGAACCTGACAGAGATAGCGTGTCAACTACGGCCTCGTGATTGGCACAGCAGCTATAGGGGTGGGTCCTCCTCGTTGATGGGACAGGTGAATGAACCAGTGCCCAGCTTGAAAGAGCTCCTGTGTGTTGCTGAACGTGTGCATTGCTGACTGAAAGACATCTTCTGCCTCCATTTATCTGTTCACTACAGTGTGTTGGATTCATGTTAATGTGTATTTAAAGTCATTTCAATTTATTGAAAAAATTGCGGGGGGGAATATAAAAAAATGTCTAATCAACCAAAACTTTCGCGACCCCCCTGCAGTACCTCCGCGGACCCCCTAGGGGTCGCGGACCCCCTGTTGAAGACTCTGCTCTAATATTCAGTAGAAGAAGACCACATGGCTCCATGGTGTGCATCCATTATTTTGGACTTATTTGGTGTTGCAAAACATTTATTTTTCGTGGTACTTCCAGGTCCAGTCTCACGCATTGGGAGTGAGAAAACGCATTTCAACAACCTGTAACGGACTATATGCATGCACGCGGATGATGCGTGAGAGAGAACCCACGGAAGAGATGGAGAGAGTCCCACACGGCAACCAGGAGTAGCGAGTCTCTCTCACACACACACACACACGCACACACACACGCACACACACACACACAAAGTATTTATAATCAGAATCAGAATCAGAATCAGAATCAACTTTATTGGCCAAGGGTGTATGAATACACACGAGGAATTTCTTTTGGTGACCTGTGCTCTCTCAGGTAGTGTAACATTAAATAATAACAATCAACTAGAATAAAGAAAAATTAAAAAAATAAAGAAAAATAAATAAAAAAAAGAAGTATAAACATAAATATAAGAGTAGTTAGACTAATATGTGCAAACTAAATAAAAATAACAAGATAATAATAATAGTAATAATAATAATAATAATAATAATAATAATAATAATAATAATAATAATAATAATAATAATAATGAAATAAAATAAAAATACAATAATAATAATAATAATAATAATAAGATAATAGTGCAGTAGTGCATTGATGAGTAGTGCAGGTGAACATTTAAATGAAAAAATTATGTCCATGAACATTTCGCAGTGACAGGTTGTTCCAGGGTTGTTATGTTTAGTTCCAGGTTATTTCACAGTAACAGAAACAGGTCTGACACTCTTTGACTGTATAGTGTTGATCAGAATGACAGCCTGGGGGAAGAAACTGTTTTTATGGCGGGTAGTTTTGGCGTACAGTGATCTGTAGCGTCTGCCGGAGGGGAGGAGTTTAAACAGATTGTGTGCAGGGTGTGAGGGGTCTGCAGTGATGCTACCTGCCCGTTTCCTGACCCTGGACAGGTATAAGTCTTGGATGGAGGGCAGATCAACACCAATACTAAATATTTATACAATAAGTACACAAAACGACAACAGAAATTCACAAAAATATACAAAAAAACAAACAAAATGACTCCAAAAAACATATATTACAGAAAAATACACCAAACGACAACAAAAATATGACAATGACTCAAAATACACAAAGGGGGTATGTTACAAAACAAGATTACCTCTTAATCTAGCCAACTTCCAGGATTTAATCAGTGTGTGCTGGACTACGAACCTCGCTGGAGCTTAATCACTATGACAATTAATGCTGAATGACTAACCTTTTCTCTGGCTTGGATCTTAATGAGTGCTAAAGCCCCGCCTCCTGACCAATCAGTTCTTTTAAAAAACGACCTGCCAATTGATAGAAGATCCTGGTTGGGGCAGATCTGACAGCTGCGTTTAGGAAAGAAGATTATTAATGATAAATGCAATCCTTTCATTTACCGATGACATCCTTTAGGAAAGATATAGATTTATATCTAATGGACTGATCTCCAGTCAGCTGATGAAGCCTGTGTCTCAATCGTATGCGCGATGGGTGAAGTCATTCATTCATGCATTCATTCATTCATACGCTGAATGCCTCAGCAGGGACATGCTACTGTTAAACAATTTGCTCTCATCTCTCATCTCAGTGTGTGTGATAAATAGGTGTCCTTAAAAGAAAAACGTGTGTGCTGTAATAAAGTTTAACTGATTAGAGCGCTGTCCGTTTATCATCCAATGGATTAATAATCACAGGCTTTTAAGCATAAACAGTGTCAGCAGCTTCCTGTCTGGGTTCTTTCATACCTGCCTTTTCTGGAACAACAGTGTTGTTTTTATCTGAATTATGGATTTTATTTATTAATCATTTTAAACTTAAGCAACACTTAAATTGGTTGGGACCAAGATATGAAGTGGATCAGATCTGAGCGATGTATAAAAGCACCGCCTCCTGGTGCGCTGCACAACAGCAACACACTGTTGCTCTTTGCTGTCATCATTAATTAATATTCATTATATTTGTTTAAGATCATAACCTGTTCCTCCATTCATTGTAATGACGCTCGCTCTGCCAGTTTTCTCCAGTGATTGGTCGAACGCTGTAATCTCACCCCTTTCATCTCCACGTGCACGTACCGAGGGTGAAATCACTTAGCTTAAATTAGCGTGTTTTGATCGACGGTCGTAAAACAGCTCCTGTCTGACAGGTTAGTTTGGTTAGTTGAAGCCAGCTAACAGAGATTAATCCAATCTAGATTTGTAATATAGGCCCAAAATGACAACAGAGACGCACAGAACTACACCAAAAAATATACAAAAATACACAAAATGACTCCTGAATCACACTACAATTATACAAAATATGTAAAAGACAACAGAAAGATATAAAACTACACAGAATGACTCCAAAAAACATACATTACAGAAAAATACACAAAACGAGAAAAAAAATCAAAATGAGTAAAAAAACAACAAACACATTTATCAAGTGCATGTCCCATAAAATTAAACCAGGGAAAATGCACACGCTATTTTACTTTGCAGCCGCAAATAAACCCCTTTATAACATTACGGAGTACTGAGTATGTACACCTCTTTGTACATCCAACTTTCAAACACACTCATTTGGCCATAATTTCCCCCATATTTTTTTAATATATACCTTGCTGTTTTTTACATATCAGAGATGTTAGTTCTACCTCAGGTGTGTACTGATTTAGTATTTACAAAATGTGTTGCACATTTTCTTTGATTAAGCATTTATTTAATGTCTATATTTGTACATTTAACAGTTTTGTTTTTTTTGATTGAGGTTGTTTAGATTTTTTTCCATAGTTTTGTTGACCTCTTTTTAAATGTTAAAGATTAAGTTTAAAATAAAAGTATTTAAACTTGGCCTTTTTTCTTTTGGTCCTTGATGATTTTTGGAGACACGATGCAGGAGGCTTGATCATGATCTTCTGCAGGGACAATGAGTTAGCTGCGGAGCAGTCCTTTGTCCATCAGAGTGTTGGTCTATTTTATTCTTTTTAGGCCAGGCTAAATGTCACTCACTTTGTTCTTCTTGCTGTTGTGTACACTAGTTAAAATTTCTACTCCTCTGTTATTCATGAATGGATCGGGCTGAAATTTGGTAGGTACAATCTAGGGATGGGCGATATGGGAAAAAAATCAGTTGTATAGCATTAGCAACACTTGCTACATAACAGGGCAGCAAATCAGTCTAATGATTTCCATTTGTTATTGAGGTAACACACTCATATTAATAAAATCTTACATTAAGCAGTGTTTGAATGCCTCATTTCACACAGTTTGGACAACAATATCCTTTATAAGATAAAACGTTACTGCTTTGGTTACATTAGGCCTGGGTGATATGGACCAATATTCATATCTCTATATTTTTCCTCATAATGGCAATAGGTGATATAAACTCCATTGATTTATTTTTCAATAGTTTTACAAGAAAAACAATAATGGGTCAAAGTCAGTGGAGAAAAATGCTACAAAGACTCTTTTATTAATCACTCGCAGCACAATATCAACATTTTGTGTCACTTTTGACTTTTTCCTTCATTAAGGCTAAAACGTGTGGTTGAGTTATGTATTGTTGCTTCTTTCAGTTCAGCACTGAGTTGCTGAAAGTAGTTTTTAAAGTAAATCACATTCAGGACACTGTCCCTTTAAGAATGTGGAAATGTGGCTCTCTGCTACTGCAGAGCGACAGAGAGTTAGTTACAGAAGAGAAATACATGCAGTGTTTTCTCACACGTCTCTCAGTGCTTCAACACTCAGAATGGATGGAGTTTAACAGACAGACAGACATCTGCTCTGAGCCTCTGACAGACAGTCGCTAACACGGGAAGCAGCACCGCTAACTCTGTGTGTCCGTGCACTGGGGGGAGGGGGAGCGAAGCATACTTCTGCCCTGTTTAAGCACTTAATAATTTTTCGGTGTCTGTAATGCTGACATACTGATGGTGAATGGTGTATATATTTCTATAACTTTGCCTAAATTGGTCAATTTGAAACAAAATAAATGCTTGATTGCCTTTGATTTCTTTAATACCAATACAGAAAGGAGCTCGGATTTACAACAACTTCCATCACATTTTAAAGGTTTCAAGTGCAGAGAACATAACATAGACAATCAGTGTTTGTTTAAGTTCATGTAACAAAAACGAAAACAAAAAAATCCTACAAAAAAACATAATTATTTTACTGTAAGAATCTCATGGACTTCAGCCCCGTTGTGCAGCCGAATATACTAGGCTTAGTCAGATTGGTCAAAATGTTGCGATGATTGCAGGTGCAGTTGCGATCCCAACATTGCCAATTCCTAGAGGGTGTGATACATGGTGTCTCTCCGAAATGATCACATCATGAATATTTGTATCGATCAGAGCTCTGTAGCATCTGGAATGCTGTAAACATTCTGACCAATTCTTGTCATTCAGTCCGAACCTGCAGAACCGTGAGATGCCTTCATGTCTAAATAAATAAACAAAAATGTTTGATCTTTTCTGTAATATTGTGTAGATTGGTCATTATTAAAAACCCCAACATTAATTCTGATAAATTGGGGAGGAGGTTTATGTCCTTGAGAGCATAAGTAACAGAAGTGCATGTAAACACATGCACTGAATACCATTGTGTTGCGTTTTAATCAGTGTTGATTCAACTCTCAACATGTCAGGATACGTCAGACAACTGACTGCTCAAATTGGCCCAGCAGAGCAAGAGAAGACCTGTCTACCTTGAATTGCCACCTCTGCTAACTTCTGATCATTATTACACACACACACACACACACACACACACACACACACACACAAAATAATGCATCCTAAGCAGTGCTAATTGTATTGACTATACATTTTTGTCGACAACATTTCTTAAATGACGATAACCAGAAGACGACTAATGAACAAAAACTAAAACTGATAAACATCAAACTATAATTGTGTCACATGATAGGACAAAATCCAATCAGAACTCGTGTGATCACATCAAATCTGTCTGTGTGTTACCAACAAAAACTTAACACAGGTGATGAAATTATATCAGAACTCGTGTGATCATGTGATTTTAACACTGATCACATCAAATATGCCAGTGTGTTTACAAACATTAATACCATCCAATTCTTGGTTGATCAATGGGAATTAAATTTTTTTTTAAAAATGCATAAACTCTTATGCTTTATATTTTAGTCGACAATATCTGTAACAGATTTAGTCATTAAAATCTTCATTACAAACACTAAGTTGAATTTTAGTAATTTTAAGTGTTTGTCTAAAACAAATTCCAAAATGACCAGTGAGCCCAACATTAGTTATATTAACTGTCTTGCATCGATCTATTTGTTAGATTTTTCACTAAAGTTTTTGCACTCAAGTCATTAAACAGACTGCACTGCATCCACATTGTAATTAGTAACATTTAAACAACCACACCCATCCTTGCCCTCATCAGAACCATGCAAAAACCTCGTCCTCGCCATATTTAAGGTCATCCGGTGCCCCGACCACCTGTCTCATTGCACTCACCGCACGCAGCAACAGCTCTGAGCGGGTCCGAGTGGCCAAATGACAGCAGCACGAGAGCATAAAGAGTTGAGAAGAACGCCCTGATACACCCACTTACTTCTCTCCCTCCGTCTCAATCTTCTCTCATCTCTCCACCCCAGAAAACCGGTCGGAGCAGGAGGAACACAAACACAGAGGCCCGGGCAAGTTCTCCCTTGATATTCCTGTTCTGCTGAAATCCCACCTAACTGGTTATACCGGTCCCTTTAAGCCCTGCAGGGATAGAGGGAGAATAAAACGGACTGTGAAAGAGAAATGCTCAGCACAGAAGTGATGAAACGCACACATATTGAAGATCCACAACTTGTTTGTCTTCCTTTAGTTTACCAGGACACAAACATCATGTATTCGAACAAGATGAAATGGTTTGTCTGAGGCAGATTTAGGAGAACACGTTTCATATGTAAGGTCTGAACTGGATTTTAAGCACTTTAATGCAGCAGTTTAAGTTCACAAAAAGCAGCTGCCTGTTTTCCTATTACACTCATTGCTACCATCACACACATTCAAATCAGATATTTGCCTGTATGGGCTTGGCTGGGACACTAATAAGTCTTCAGGCTTCCCTTATGAGTTTTGTATTTTAGTTAGGTGACTGGTTAAGTGGTCACAACATTTTGCTGGTGATTAGATCTAATAATATTATATTCATAATCGTCAATATATATGGTGCTAATGTTAAGGCAACTGCTATAACTGCTGCCAGTGTTCAGCCTGGGATGTGAACAGATTAAACACACGTGACAGAACATTTTTGTAATCTGGCATGTTTACGTCTGTTTTTGTTGTTTCAATGCAGATGTTCATTAAAGGTGCAGTCTGCAACTGTCAGATCCCTCTCTCCCCCTCTCTCCTTGCCGCTCTCTTGCCCTGCCTCCAAACTTTCCAAAGTCCCTCCCTCAGACGAGCTAACAAGGTAACAGCAACATCACAGTAATATAACATGCACTGTTTAAAGCATATTACTACAACACTTCTCTCTCTCAATGTGCAAGCAGTTGTGAAAGGGGGCCAAGCCTTCCCGCGCAACTCGGCCCCAAGGTTTTGCGGAGCCAACGGAAGTATGTCACAAAGGATGACGGGCTTGGGGCGAGCGTCAGGACACAGGCCAACGTGCCTTTTGCTGTGAACAGGTGGATATGAAGTTTTGGAAGATGTGATTTAAAATGTGAAAGTTACAGGTCAAAATGCATTTGCACCCATTATAGCGCCACCTAGTGGCGCACATTGTGATATGAGTGATCTGTGTGCTCTTATATAGTTACCCTGTAAATTTCACAGCCCTCAACATAATACTTCAGCTGAAATAAAGGTTTGTTTAAATATGTTATGTTGTAATAAGCCAGACCCACTTTAACCAATCGCAATTAACTTTGAGATATGGCCCCAGGAGCAACCCAAGGTCATACCCAGCAAATTTGGTAAAAATCAGTCTTTGCATTTAAAGGTATTGTAGATGATGTTTAGCTTCCGGGTGGATCATCAAGACTATTGCTCCTCCTAATTGTCAATCATGTTTACGAAAGGCCGTCGTACGTGCTCATGCTCGTGCCCGGTGCGCACCGGGTCCTTTGAAAATGGATTTTCACTTACCGGTGGCGAGTCTGACATAGTGGGAAAAGTGCAAATCTTCTTTTGTATGGTAAGCTTGTATGACCGATGTCCACACCAACTTGTAAACAGAGCTGTGCACAAGGAAAACGGGGCTCGTGCACATTCTCCCGCACACTCATTCTCAACATTTTTTTCAAAATGTGGAGAGGGCGTTTTTTTTTTAAACATCGTCCACAATACCTTTAAGAGATATAAATATCCCATATTTGCAGTGCCCCCTAGTGGTCTACATTATTCAACTTTGGCGCATACCCTCATCACATGCCAACTAAGGATCTCAGATTTCGTGTAGTTAGCATTTATTTTGACCGAGATGTGCAGCAGTTCGCGTTTTATAGCTATCTAGAAAATTTTACTTGTTAATAATTTGCGCATATTTTGCCCGAAAAAAATTGTTCCCTGAACTTTAGATCAGGTCTAACTGAAGACTCTACGTACCAGGTTTCACGCTGATTAGACAGAATACCAAGGAGTAGTTTGAAAAAGAAGGTTTTCCAGTTTTTGCAATTTTGCTCTGACAAAAGTTAGGTGGAAATGGGCGTGGCCTAGCCCAGGTGATTCAGTGCTATTCAGGGAATCTGGGGATAAGTTTTTGATTGTGCAACATACGGTGTGGGAGTTATAGGCCAAAATGTGTTGACCTTGGAATAGCGCCACCTGCTGGCGGACATATGTGAATTGGGTTTTGGACCCACCCTCTAAAGCAGTGGTTCCCAACCTTTTTTGGGCCATGACTCCATTTTGCTATCAACAATTTCTGCTGACCCAAAAGATTTTTATTCCTTTCTTTCTAAAAGTTTTTTAATCATCTTTATTAAAGTGTGTTACAATTAAGTAGCCACATGATTAGTGCACAATTTTATACTGCATTTTATTAGATCTATTATTTTTGAGAAAATTTAAGTATAGAATACATTTGTTTGATATTTATTGTGTGATGTTAAGTTAAAAATAATATCTATCCATCCATCCTTTTTTAGACCCGCTTTGTCCTATTTCAGGGTCGCGGAGTAAAAACCAAATTAAAAAGTAATGTGTGTGTGTGTTTTTTTTTTTTTTTTCTTTTAAACAATTACTAGACATTTTAGGCGACCCCAATTTAATTCCAGGCGACCTCACATGGGGTCACGACCCCAATGTTGAAAAACCATACTCTAAAGGGCATCGCTTTACCTTGCACGGTTTAGCCTGCAGCACCACTTTTACCGGGATAAACATAATAATAAAAGAAGAAAAAAAAAAAAAAAACAAGAAGAGGATGAAAAGAAAAAACATGACAGTGATAAGTGAGAATGTGTAAGCAATGTGTTAATTGTAAAAAAGTTTGTCCCAGTTAGTCTCAGACACTTTGTCCCAAACTCCCAGTCATCCACCCAGCACCAGAAAAGTTAACTGCACATTTAAATCTGTATAAAGTGAGTTCAGCCATTTACTTCTAAACACATTCATAAAGTGTGTTTATATGTATATATTAATCATTCAAATTTGACAATGTGGTTAACAATAAACTTCTGTGGTATGACAAACATATTTATTCTTACTTTATACCAATTTTAACAGCTTTATGTTAAGAAGTATACCAGCTTTGCTTACACATCATAAGTCTTTATATGTTAATTATTTAATAAAATATTCTTTACTAATCTGTCGTCCTGGACTTCATTCATCATCATTCTGGGGCCCGGAGGCCCCATAATCCTTCTTGCCTAGGGCCCCCAGGGGTCTGGAAACGCCCCTGCGTGTATGCTTACATGGTTCCCTGGCGCCACGGGCTTGGCCCCCTAATGAAAAATCAGAGCAATTACAATAGGGTTCCTAGCACCGCTGGTCCTAGGAACCGCGTATGCTTACATAATACTAATAATGTAAATCAAGCAGCAATAATTACCTTTCAAGCAGAAAAGTCACCAATTCCATCTTCTACTCCTCCAGACCATACACTGTAAAAAAAGACTATGCTCCAGCCCGGGAAAGGGGCGGGGCCTGTGAGCACAGCTGTCACACAGTCCATCAAACACAATCCTGGCTCTGATTGGTTCTTTTTGCTCGGTCACAGTGCATTCTGGCAATCTGCCAAAGGCTGCAGGAGCAGCAGGGAGGACTCAATAAGCCTGTTTTTTTTCACACAAACTTCTAATTTGTAAAGCTGTCCTTACATAGTGACAGCTTTAGCAAATATGACAAAAAGTCACTTTTTTAAGAGTTGCAGACTGCACCTTTAATGTGCATTGTCCCTATCAAATAAAAAAATACATAATAAATAAAATTATTTATTTATTTATTATTAAATAATAAATACAATTATTTATATATCAAAACCAGGAAAACAGAATACTTCATTGATCATTGATGCAGCTGCGGCTTTCTATTGGCTATCTTACAAGCGCAAAAATTCCCAGAAGAAGAGCTCGGAACTTTCGTTCCCAAGGGTTTTGTCCAGTTATCTCTCAATCCTCCCACATGGCATAAGGCATAACTTTCAGCCTTCTGTTGCAATGCGAGCAGGCTTTCACTGCTCTCTGCATTGTCTTATGTCTTCAGCCACCAGATGCCGTGCACTATGTTCTAAGCGTGGTGTTGAAATACAACTAGTCTTCGCCGCAGTGGTCATTTACATCACATGATTTGTAGAAAAAATAAAGGAATCACGTTTGTTGTAATTTCATTTACAGTGTAAACACCCTCAAGTTTGTCTCCGAAGTTGAGTACAGAGAGAACATTACACATCTGGGATCTTCTTTCATTTGAATTACAAAAATCATCTTAACATTAGCAAAAACACTTCAAGGGCATTACAAGCATTATGCATCAGTATATCTGCATAGATATACTAGGTGCCTGTCTGCCACGAGTACAAACATGAGCTGGAAAAAAACTAGATTGAGAAGGACAACTTATTGGTGCTTATTATAGATATAATTTGTAAGAAACATTTGGATTGTAAAATCTTAGGTACTTTTCCTTTTGATTAGAGCAAATCTATTACGTATTAGTATAAAGTATAGTTTTCCCTACTGTAGATGATTGTTGTACATTTGATGTTCTACTACTAATGCTAATGATCTTATTGTTTTCTGTATTGTTTTATTATTTCCAGAGGCATTTCTAAACATGTAAAACACTGATTTACCTTGCATGTTGTTATATAATTCTTAATTTCTAAGATTAATTATTCTAAAGTATGTGTCATATGTATCACTGTCTTTATTTTAACCGGTGTTTTGGAATGTGGTGTGCAGGATTATCAAAGGGGTTTGATTTCTTTTAAAAGCTTTTGTAATGTATTTCGGGCCGTTTTCTTTGTATGAAGATTAGGGATCGACCAATATGGGTTTTTACCGATTTTTTTCCATCATCCTTAGCCGATGACCGATACGGACTGCCGATTTTCTTGAGCCGATATTTGGAGTCGATACTACTTTTGCTCCCTCAATTTACATCATAAAAATTACACAATGATGATAACAAATAGTACAAGTCTCAATAAAAAAAAAAGGAAAGAACAAAAGAACAGGGCAAAATGTACATGGGGTGGTTCTAGACAAAAATTCCTAGGTGTGTAAAATGTAAGATGTACCTTGTCTTACCTAATTCTACACATTACCACCACACCGAGAACGAAACAAAAGTGAGGCTGCAGAGGCTGGACAGCTCTCTCCAGATTGCTCATCAATCAATCAATCAATCAATCTTTATTTGTATAGCGCCAAATCATAACCAATGGTATCTCAAGGCACTTTACAGTAGAGCAGTCTTAAGGATGGACTCTTCATTTTATGGATACACACATATGCATATATACGTATATACAAGACTTCATCAAGACTTCCTCTGAAGACTTCCTAAATTGCATCAACATTAACAGGAATAAATATTCAAACAAGCAGTAAACTGCTTCTCACAGTTTTAAAAACTCTCCTCAGCACAGAGTGAGAAGTCGAAAGAAAGAGAGAGAGAAACACACACATACGCCAAACCTCCAGCCAGCTTCTTGTTAAATACAACTGCGACAACAACACGGAACCACGGAACAATGTCAGCTAAGTTAAACAGTTAAGAGATGCTTGCAGTTGGGGTTGCAAATCTTCCTTCACGCTCTGCTAGTGGGGGGAGGGGCTCTGCATTCTGCAGCCTCTGTCTCCAGCAACACAGGCAAACGCAGCAGCGGCATCGGTCAATGACATTAGCACGAGCTTCATCCATTTCTGGATACTGCGAGTCACAGGAAATGCCCAAGATCTATTTTTGTTAGAGGGTCCGTTGGCTTCTTTTCACTTAAAGGCAACCACACAAAGTTTAATAAAAAAAAAAGGTTTGGTTCTTTGGAGACACGTTGCTTCAGTTCCTTATATAAGTTCTATAAACTGATCATGCAGAATTAAATCATTATTTGGAATACCACTAGGCGTCTTACGGAGAGCTACATCCATTAATGACTTTAAAGTGTGTGAATAATCACGAAGTGTTTCGCCTTCCCGCTGCCTACGTTGAAATAATTGTAAATGTGCAACTACATAAGACTGCGTATAACTGTAATTCTCAGTTAAGATAGCAAACATTATGTCTGGAGTATACCAGTTAACACTTGGGTAGAGATCAACTTCGGCCTTGGCATTACCATCCACGTAGTCTCTAACAAATAACACTTGTTCAGCAATAGGCATGTATCTGACCCCCAGACATCTATGCACCTCTTTAAGCCAAAATCATGGACACACCTTGGACTGGTAAACGTGCTCGCACTCCTACGCACACTCGTCCAGACACCAGAGATGAACGTAAAAATATTGAATGGAGCGGTACGAGCAAAGTGCTCATTTGCACCCCCCACTCCAACGCATCTGAGCCACAGTATGAGCTGTCAGAAAAAGGTAAAGCGCGCTATACAATCAATGACTGGGAAGCTCCAGTATCTCGGTGAATTGTGATCAGCACATCGTCTTCCTCTTTATCTGTTATAAAGACAGTTCTCTTTAATATGAACGGCTCGTAGCTCGCGTCCACACATACTACTCTAACGCATGAAGTATCATTAGGTTGAAACGGAGCAGGACGCACAAAACCAACACTCTTTGGATATTATTTTTTAGGACTTTTTGACTGCTCTTTGCATAAAAGAATGAAGCAGTTAGCAATCAAATGTCCGGCATCACGACAATAAAAACACGATTGTTAGAGATGCTGCTGCTGCTGCTGGCAGCGCTGGTGTTAGAGCGCAGAGTGACTCTGCGCGTAAACCTTGGACTTTTAACTTCAGCGCAGGCGACGCGCTCACGGTGAACTAACGGAAAAGAAAAACAACAGGTTAAAACAAATTAATCTGCCAGTACAGCAGCTTTTGCTAATGTTCCTACATTCTGTTCATTCAAATAAACGAGTTTTTCAGGCAAACACGATTTAAACTCCTCCAACAGAGTTAACTCACAAAGCTGCTCAAACGTTTCCACTTTGCTTGCTGTGCACCATTTATCAAACAAAATAGACTTGTCCCTGACAAACTACATACGTTTGGCTTGCTGATTTTTCACACGAACGAAACTTTTGCCTATAAGCTGGCACTAACTCATCAGTGCGTAAAACCGTGGCTTTAACCACATCATAACATAAGCTCTCTTCTGTTGATAGGGCCGAACACACTTCCTGTGCTTTCCCTACTAACTTGCACTGGAGTAAACTCCACACATCTCTCGGCCAGTTCAAAGTGGCTGCTATGCACTCAAATGCTTTAAAATAGCTGTCAACCTCACTCTCTCTGAACTGTGGCACCAAGGTGCTCATGTCAAGCTGATCAGCAGGGGAGGGTAGTGTGTTACTCACAGGCAGTGTGCGTGAGACAGGAGCGTCCATCTCCATCATCCTCAGGCAGAGATGCATGAGCTCAACCTCAGAGGGCCAACTTTAAGTCCTTCGTATTTACACCTGCCTGGATCAGTGCAATCGGGTCTGCATGTGACAGGGCTGCACGCTCTGGAGCCTCCGCTCCAGCCAAATTGTGTAGCATTTAAAACTGACAGCAAGTTTCAGAATGAACTGAAGAAAGGCTAAAGGTAAGTTTTTAAATTATTTATTATAATGGCATATTAAAATAATATAAACCCAGTTAATCACAATTAGGGTTGCCAACTCCCTACAAAAAAAATAAGGAACACCCCTGCCCAACAGCAAGGACCCCCCCCCCCCCCCCCCCCCCCATTTATCTATTTATTGCACTGGAAAAAATATAATTTCTGTAACAGAAATTATTCTGAATAGTTCTAAAAGCTTGTAAAATGTGCAAACTAGCAACAAAACAAAAAAAAGAGAAACAAAAAGTTTTTCCTTTAAATAATGAATTGTCCTCGTGTTCTAAAAACAGTGGGATATGAAGACTGAATGTGCAAAATGCAAAAAAGGTTTCTCTTAAGAAAAAATAGTCCTCTTTAACTTAAAACAGTGTGCAATACAGGACTGTTAATGTACAAAATGGTAAAGACAATTTCAAAGAACCATTGCACTGTGCCAAAAAAAACCTTTTTACCTGAAATGCCTGGAATGTTCATTTGTATTGAAACAGAAATGTGAATGACCTTGGGATCCTAAGAGCTCAGTGGTACATAACCTACTTTTTCCACTGGTATTTCTTTTGACTTCTTGCTGCAGCAAGGAGCTGTTTGTCTTTCAGTGCTGCAGAGTAAAACTCTGAGCAAGACATGTCATAATTGAGGCTGACAATAAGCTCACTCCTAATAAGTTCAATGGAACATTTGTTCCGCACATCTGTCCATTTGCTTTTCATGAAGGAGAAAATCCTTTCTACAAACCCAGTGGAAGATTGGATGCTGAGGACAAAGGATACAACAGCCTGAATGTTGGGGAGATCAGTTGCCTGAAGAACTTGCATCCACCTCTCTGCTGTTCCCTTGCGTTGCCACTGTTCCTTTTCTTGGGCCACTGTGGTGAGGTGTGCAAGAAGGTTATTTGTGGTCATGCATTCTTCATAGAGGCTGTCCATGGAGATGTTAAGTCTTTCAGAGGAGAAGAAAGGTTGTGTTAGTCATAAATGGTACACAGGCCATAAGGTGGTCAATACAGAAATAAAACACATTTCAGAACTTTATACAGTATTTTGCAGTTTATTTAACTAAATTAATTATATGTGTAGAAAGTTGTGTGTGTATATACATGTATTTATTTGAATATTTCTATGAGTTGTATGGACTTTCATAATCATCAACAATAGTAAAACATGGTTTACATTTGCATTTTGTATCTAACTTACCTATTAACCATGTGAAGCCGCTCAGTGATCTTCTCCATCTCATCAAAAGATATCTTCCCAGACTCTAAAGAGAGGGGCTGCAGGTGAAAAAGCCAGTTTTCCTCTGAAAAGTCAAACCACTTCTGGATGTAACTAATGGCAGTGTTTAAGAAGGCAGTAAACTCCTGCTTGGCAACATCAGCTTCAGATGGTGAGAGATGCTGGAGCCTCTGTCGTGTGAGATAACCGTAGAAACCATCATCTCTTCTCTGAATTAGTCTCCTCAGAAAGGATTCCATGATGCAATAAAGGTCAACAGACGAAGTTACGTTTGTCTCCAGCTTCTTCACCACCTCCTCAAACAAGGACATGATATTACTGCAAAAGAGAAGGTACACTTCTACAATGTCTGCCTCCTCCTCTGGTCCAGGAGCGTCTTTTCTCAACCTCAGCAATGTTTGAAGACGCTTTGGACATTCCTCACCAATGCTAATCAGATATGATTTTAGTGGCATCCAATTTTGGAGCAGGCGGGTGATTGCAGGGTTCAGTGACAGCCATCTGGTCACTACATGGCGCAGGATTTCGTGGAATTCAGTATCACAAAACTCACAGAACTCCTTCAGAGACTCTCTCCTTTTGGCAGAGATGGAGAAGAAGCCATAAACTTTGAGGACAATATTTTCAATATCCACTGAAAGCTGGTCCAGAGCTTTTCTCACTGTGTTATGAATGATATGTGCATGACAGTTGCCACGAAGTATCTCACAGTTGATCTCTTTCAATTTTGTGAAGACAGAATTGTGGACACCATAATTGACATTTGCATTATCAGCACTAAATGCAGACACATGATCAAGGAATAAACCTGTGTTGTCAAGGGAGCTTTGGATTGATCTGACTATTCCCTCTGCAGACTCATCTGGATTTTCTACAAAATCTATTACTTTGTTGACTATCCCATTCTCTGGTGTGAAAAACTGTACAGCCAAGGGAAACATCTTGCGATTGCCTTTGTTTGAGGCATCTGTATGAAGAGAGAATGGTAGTGGATTACCATCTCTTTTCAACTGTTTGATAACAGCTTCTATCGCCTTTGGAGACAGGACATCTTTCACAATTGCCTCAGCTTTTGTCCTCCCACAGGACATCTTCTTGGCAATGTTGGAGTCACTCAGCGTTCGGGTGATCAACTTGAGTGCACAGTCGGCTGAGTTATAACTTAAACCATGTTTGACTGTGTGGTACACATGAGCTACCTCTGCAGCAGTCACCTATCAAGAAGGAAAAAAATAAATTATCTTATTAGCCTATAGTCGACGTGTATTACTAAACCCAGGTTAACAAACAGAAGCATATTATATCTACAGAATAACTAATATTCAATAACTCTGTTACAATAATCAATAACTCTGTTACATCAAGGGTTACCAACATGCAATTAATATATATCTGTCTGCACATGAAAATATGCATATGCATATGAAAATATCTATGAAAAGTTTGAACTTATTAGAAATGTATAAGGTCTTTGTGCTCATCAATTAGCCTATCTATGTATTTGTAGTTATTTTTGGAAATACATTTTATGCATTAATCCACCAATTGCAATTATATGCAATAAATCAATCACATTTTATTTATAAAGTATTATAAAATATTAATGATAGCCTACTGTAGACTATCATTAAAGCCTATTGTAATATCGCTGGCAATAACATGCTGAGTCTGACATTTATTCATTGCACGTTTCTATAACCAGAAGTACTTACTACATCTGCCTCTGGAGTTGCCTGATGGACAACAAATCGGTCAAGGCTTCCCCTTGTTTGGTTGGCCCGTTGTCTTTCGACATGTCCAGTACCACTTGCATGCTGTTTCACGTCATGAATGCCACCATGGGCAATTGAAAATACGCGCCGACATATTATGCAGTTTGCTTTATATTCATTGTCATGCACTTTCCCCAGCCATGCGTGATCCTTTTCCCATTCAACTCGATATTTTTGTAAACGTCTTTGTTTCTTCCTGGGAGATGTAGCACTGTCAGTGCTTGTAGAAGCAGTACTGGTTGGCAAATCTTGTATATTCTCCGAGCCGGTGTCGTCCATGCTGCTTTGTTTTTCTCTGTTTCGCCGACACATCTTCCTTACAAGCAAGTGAGCCTATCTTGACCAATGAGCTGAGTGGGAATGTAAGTGCCCGTATCTCATTGGTGACAACAAAACACAAGAGTAGGAAATTGGCATACCGTGCAGTTTCAAAATAAAACGTCCTCTCTCGTTCATTGATTAATGTTTGCTCATTTTGGCTCTGACAGAAATACGGAACAAATGGCGTTCCTTCTTACTTTAATACGGAACGCATCCATTTTTTTCTCAATACGGAACGATTCCGTTTTTTACGGAACGGTTGGCAACCCTAATCACAATCAATCATACTATCACTTTAAAACCAGGCCACACAGCAAACCAACAAAACCACAGCAACTTAAAAACATGTTTGCAGTGATAGATAAATGTAATGATTACAATCAACAACAGAATCCCAATTCAAGTACTATGATTACATTAAAAAAGGGTCCAAACATATATTTAAATAAGGGTTAAAAGGTTGGTGGGATAAAAACAGTGACAGGTAAAAAGATTCACTCACGGTCCTAAAGAAAATACACAGTTAATAAACAATCAGTCAAATAAAAATAAAATCATCCATTACAAGCTGAGTTCATACCTTTGCCAAAACGGCCATTTTATAGCCCTTTACACATCCACACAAAACCAGCTAAACAACCATAAAATGCGGTTAGGTGCCTGTACTGCACTTACACATTCAACTGGAGATTTCACTGTGTCGCTACTGGCCGGAGATGCAGTCCTGTCCTGATTTGATAATATGCAACAGTGCGTTTGTTTATGTTAAAAGACCGTATGTAAAATCACTAGTGCAACAACTTGTTGTTTTGGGACAGTGTTTGAAGGTTTTCTCACAGATTATCTGAGGGGTATTTCATCAATCTTAGCTCAGGGTTAAGTCCAGGTTTAACCTTCCGTGTTGCCTTCCTGACGTCATTACCAACAAGGACTCTGATTGGCTTTCGCGCCTGCGCGTCACGCAAAACAGACGCTGGAGTTCAATATTTTCAACTCAAGCGGAGGGCAAATATCACGAAAATCGGGAGCGCGCTTGCGCTCTCCACGCGTGAATTAGAACGCGCCGCCCCACCGGCAAATAATGCGTTCACACCAAACGCATTTTCTGCGGGACCATTCTTCGGTTGCTTATGAAACTTACCTGAGACAGACAGACAGTCGTTCGGCTGCAGAGATGGAGCTCCGGTAGTTGTATCCTGCTGGGACATCCGTGGGCCAATCCGACCCAGCAGGTCGTGGAATCGGGTGCTGGTCATCCACAGGTACCGGTGGAAACGGTCATCATCCAGGCGTAGCTCCTGAAGCAGGCAGTGAAGCTCACCGAGTTGGATGTGGCGCTGGTTAACCTGGTGAAGCCAGGAAAGCCGACTTTTCTTCCCCTTCCGAGAGTAAGCATCAGTGAATTGACGGGGGTCCTCCATAGTTGATGGTGGAAATGAACAGAGCCTGTTTGTCGCCTTTTGGGAGTCTGGTGGGCGGAGCTTCGCTTCAGACGCGAATATGAAGCAAATAGGGAAACATTTTTTGATCCTGCGAATCCTGCGGAAGGTTTCGCGCAGAAAACGCGTTTGGTGTGAATGCTGCATAATGACTCTCCATACCTTCAAAGTGTTCAGGAGGAGGAAATTACCCTTCACTTTTTCTGAAACCCATTTTTTAGAAACGTATAAAATATTACAAAGAGGGATTTGGTCCAGAGGGGCAGCTTCTAAATCGAGCCATGTAGATTTGGAGTCATTTCTAACCCATCATTTGAAAAACATAAAGCAGCCGAGGGAGTATGTTCATTTTAAAAATATTAATTCTACCCAGAAAGGACAATGGGAGGGAGGTCCAGCGTGACAGATCGTCTTTAATTCTGCGGATTAAAGGCAGAAAGTTTGCTTTATAAAGACCAGAGAGGGACAAAGTAATGTCTACCCAAATAGACAAACCCAGAAGGGGACCATTGGAAAGGGGCAGAGCTAACTGATGTCCAACAATTATTATGAATTAGGGGTATAGCCTCTGATTTGGTGTAATTAATTTTATAGCCTGAGAACCGCCGAAAGTTTCAATGACCTCGATAACTGTTTCATATCAGTTGATATTGATAATTATTGAAATAAGGCCAAATTTAAATACTTTTATTTTAAACATAATCTTTAACATTTAAAAAGAGGTTGAAAAAACTCTGTTAAGATTGTATATATCTGCGCTCTTACTCTGTGTGGCTGTGTTGTAAAGGTTGGATGTTGTAGCGCATGTTCTCCCCTTGGGGCGCTGTGATGCTGTGTAGTGTTTAACACCGCAGCAGTTGTGTGTTCAGAAGAAGTGAATAAAGTATCCTTGGAGTGAGGACGTTGATGATCGGACCCGGTGAAAGTGTCGTTTATGTGCACACACAAAGTACTCCATTAAGCTCAACACCTTAACAGGTTATGGGCCCAGTGATTCCAGCCACCTCAAGCAAACAAGGCGAGATAGCGTTGAGTCGACGCACGCACAGAGAAGCCAAGAAAGTTTGCAGGTGTGGACTTGAGCTAACAGAGGAGAACTGCTTGACCAAGGATAAAGGTAATGCAAACGTGAAGTATTACACGGAGCATAAAGCGGACTTTGGCCAATAAACTAGCGTGTACTCTCGAAGAAGAAGTAACCGCGGTAAAGTTTGAGCTAATTAGCATAGCATAGTGCTAAAGTGCGGAGCTTAAACAAATATGGCGGCTCGTGCTACCGGAGCAGTATCCCCGCAACTGTACTTTGATGGATCCGAAAGCAAGTTTGACCTTTGGGAAGCAAGGTTTTTGGGACACTTACATATTTTAAAGTTGAAAGACACTGTTCTAAATGAACCAGTAGGAGAAGAGCAAGCAGCAGCGGACAGAATAAAAAATCCAGACTGCTATGCAGAGCTCATAAGGTTGATCGATGATAAAAGCTTGTCTTTAATAAGACACGATGCTACATACGATGGCAGGAAAGCACTGAAAATACTGAGGGAGCACTACTCAGGAAAAAGCAAGCCACGAATAATCAACCTGTACACGTCCTTGACAAAACTACGGAAAGCAGACAGAGAGTCAACTACGGACTACGTCATCAGAGCAGAAAACCTGATTACAGCACTTCGTGATGCCGGTGAGACTCTCAGTGATAGTCTGATCATAGCCATGATTCTTGGTGGCCTCCCTGACTCTTACAAGCCATTAGCTGTACATGTAACACAAAATGAGGACAATGTGACATTTACAGATTTCAAAAGGAGATTACGAATTTACGAAGAGTCAGAGAAAATTAGTACTGCTGAGCCAACAGACAATGTGATGAAAACGTTCACAAAACAGGATAGAAATATCCAGAAGAAGTACACTCAAAGTAGAAGTGAAGATGGAGATCTGACATGTTTCAAATGTGGATTAAAAGGACACAGAGCAAGAAAGTGTATCCGAAAAGTGTGGTGCAACTTTTGTAAGAGCAACACACACCAAGAAACCATATGCAAAAAGAAAGATAAACGAGACAATGTCAGAAAGGTTACTGATGAACAATCCAGTGATTACCTCTTCAAAGCAGCACAAGAAGAAAGTGAGTCAGCACCCAAAATAAAGATGAAAGGCATTATGGTGGATGCAGGAGCGACATCCCACATTGTAAATGATGTAAATAACTTTACAAGCTTTGACAACACTTTTCAACCAGAGACTCATTCAGTGGAACTAGCTGATGGGACAAGATGCAGTGGAATGGCCCAAGGAAGAGGAACAGCAACGATACATCTAGTGGACAGCGATGGACGACAGCACAGGGCACAACTAAGAAATGCTCTGTACATGCCCTCATATCCCCACAACATCTTTTCAGTGGCGAGAGCAGCCGACGGAGGAGCAACCATAACTTTCAAGAAAGGAGAGAGCCACATGATCACTAAAGATGGTAACAGATTTAAAATAAATGAATATGAGAAGCTATATTATCTACCAACTGTTGATGCAAATGAAGATCAGTGTAAAGTTTGTCACGACGTACAAACATGGCACGAGATTCTAGGGCACTGCAACTATGAGGATGTAATCAAACTCCAAACTGTGGTCAAAGGTATGGTAATTAAGGGAAATGTTGTTAAGCCGGATCAGATGTGTGAAATATGTACAAAAGGCAAGTTTACCCAAACGAGAAATAGGGAGCTAGATGCTAAAGCAAATAAACCCCTGGAGTTAATCCATACAGACCTGGCAGGGCCAATGAAAACTGAGAGCATAGAAGGACACAAATACGCACAATGTTTCACAGATGACTATTCAGGTGCTGTATTAGTATATTTCCTTAAGTCAAAAAGCGATGCAGTTGCTGCAACAGAAAAGTTCTTAGCAGATGTAGCACCCTATGGAGATGTAAAGTGTATACGTTCAGACAACGGCACTGAGTTTACAAACAGAGAGTTCCAAATGTTACTAACAAAGAACAAAATAAGACATGAGACTTCAGCGCCTTATTCTCCACACCAAAATGGCACAGCAGAGAGAGGATGGCGAAAACTGTTTGACATGGCTAGATGCTTACTGATAGAGAGCAAACTACCAAACTATTTGTGGAACTATGCCATTCAAACAGCAGCTCATGTTAGAAACAGGTGTTACAATAGACGGACAAAGAAAACAGCATATGAGTTACTTACAGGAAAAGTACCAAATGTGTCACAAATGCAAAAGTTTGGGTCTACATGTTTTAGTTGCAAACAAGAAAAAGGAAAACTAGACTCCAAAAGTGAGCAGGGCATTTTCATAGGCTACGATAAAAATAGCCCAGCCTTCCTGGTATATTATCCAGAAATGAAAAAGGTCCAAAAGATCAGATTGATGAGATTCGCAACCAAAACAAGTGTAGAGAGAGAGACACAAACTTTGGAGCCATACGCAAGACATGACATTGGAAACAGAGACAATGCAGTGTGTGACAGTGACCAGAAGGATGAGGACAGAGTTAAACCTGAAAACAGTACTGAGGATTTAAATGAGCAGGAAGATATGGAACAGTCAGCGACAAATGCTGAAACAGAAATCAGAAAGAATCCATTCAGGATAAAGAAAAGGCCATCTTATTTACAAGATTATGAGACTGATGATTCATTGGACAGATTACAAACATGCGTTGATTTCTGTTATCGAGCAGTATGTGACATTCCAGAAACTTATCAGGAAGCCGTGTTATCATCCAAGTCAATACACTGGAAAAACGCCATGGATGAGGAGATGAACTCACTAGTGGAAAATGACACATTCCAGTTGACTGACTTACCACCAGGTAAGCGAGCTTTAAAAGCAAAGTGGGTTTATGCACTCAAAACAGACACAGATGGATCTAATAAATATAAGGCTAGATTTGTTGCTAAAGGATACGACCAGAAAGCAGGAACTGATTACAAAGAGACGTTTTTACCGACAGCTGACATGTTAAGTGTAAGAATTCTCATGCAGAAGGCGGCACAGGAGGACCTACTCTTACATCAGATGGACGTGAAGACCGCGTATCTGCACGCACCCATCGACTGTGAAATCTATTTAGAACAACCACAAGGTTATGAGAAAAACTCTAACACAGGTGAAAAACTGGTATGTAAACTGAACAAATCATTGTATGGACTCAAACAGTCGGGCAGAAACTGGAATACAGTGTTACACACCCATTTATGTGAAAATGACTTTGTGCAAAATGATGCAGATCATTGTGTGTATACAAAAGAAAAATATGGTCAAAAGGTAATACTTATTATTTGGGTAGATGACCTTATTTTAGCTGCTTCAAGTGAAAAATCAATGCAGGATGTAAAAAGAATGTTAACTCAGAGATTCAAAATGAAGGATTTGGGAACCCTAAAACATTTCTTAGGAATAGACTTTGAACAAACAAATGGACTAGTCAAAATGTCACAAGAGAGATATATGAAAAAGGTTTTACAAAGGTTTGATATGGAAAATTGTAAACCAAGAGAAACTCCTTGTGAACCAAACTTGATTACGCAGAAAATGCTGAAAAGTTGAAACAACCAAGACAGTACAGAGAAGCAGTGGGAAGTTTAATTTACCTATCCATAGTGTTGTGTTCAAGACCGCACTATCCGAGACCAAGACTTGCCCGAGACCAGAATGCACCGAGACCAAGACAAGACCAAGACTTTCGGGAGCCGAGACCGAGTCAAGACCAAGACCGAGACAAGCCGAGACCAAGACCAAGACCATAAACATTTTTTTTTCAATTTAAAAAAATATATAAATAAATAAAATTATGACAAGGTTCAACAGTTAAATAACATCTTTCTTTAATTTTAGTTTATTTTAAATACATTTGACGGACAAAAAAGGTGCCTGCAAAAAATTAACTAAAATATTAAAACTACTACTGCTACTGATAAATTCACAATTATTCTACATATTTGAAAACAAGATTTTTATGTCAGCTGAATGTACAGCAAGTGTTTAAAAGCATTTCTGCCAAGAAATAATGATTCTTGATTCTGATTCTTTCAGTTGTTCAGGTTTAACAGGTCACAGATTTCACAAGATAATTTTTTAGTTTGAAAAAGCCTTTACACAGGCCATTTTTATTAATTCACTTAGTTGATATAGTTTAATTTGGTTGCTGTAATGTAACTAGGATATTCAATTAACAAAGGTTTCCAACTGTAACTGTAAAAGTGAAACTTTCTGAAATAAAACTACAAACAAGTTGTCATCAGTGTAAAAAACATAGAGCTACAGGTAGATGTGAAACTAAATAAAACAAACAAACCCTGGAACAGTCATGTGACAAATTAATCAATTGTTCTTGTTGAGAATTATTATTATTATTCTGGAAACAGAAACTATAAAAATAATTATATTGTGAACCTGTTTATATTGTGGGGAACATATTGTATACATACATGTAATTGGAGTCTAAAGACACAAAAAAAAAACACCACTTTAAAAGATAATAGACTAATATAAGACCTCTTTACAGTTATTTGACTCATTCTGTGATGCGCGGCGATGACGCGCTGGTGACGACATAATCCAAGATGGCGGCGCCCGGACTACAGCCGATATTATGTAATAAAGCCTTAAAAGACATGGATATAATGAAAAGAGTGGATGGACAGATGCATAAACATGCAGACTTTCACACGGACACACAAGGACTTATTAAACACACACGGACTTATTAAACACACACGGACCTCAGTAAACACGGTAAAAGGAACAGGCTTTGCCGCTCGGCAGGCACTAGGACCCAGAAGCAGAGTAAGTGCGTCACCTATCCATCCTTCACAGGCTGTAATATCATCAGTTTATCATTTTACCAGTTATTAGAGCTACTGTCTTTACCAGGGAGATAATATTTATTACTGGTGATTGTTTTCTGGAGTTTTACTGGGATTTTTACCGGTGATTAGTTCATATCTCCCTTCTGCTCCGCGGTCCAAACTGACACCGCAGCCACACACACACACACACACACACACACACACACACACACACCACACACACACACACACACACATACACACACACACACACACACACACAGTCACATTAAGGAAGGTTGCGGTCATTATACGGGGTGGATTAAATAATGAATAAAGGATTGTTTTATCCCGTTCTTCTCCGTGTTATTATCACATTATAAAAAAGGTTAAAAATAGCAGGAATTAGTGCTGGTCTCGAACGGTCTTGACGGAAAATCCCGAGTCCGGGCAGCCCGAGTCCAAGACAAGACCGAGTCAAAATGCTTCAGAGACCGAGACAAGACCAAGACCTTTAAAATTTGGTCTCGAGACCAAGACCGGTCTTGACCACCCCAACACTACCTATCCACATGCACTCGACCTGACCTAAGCTTTGTTGTGAGTAAACTATCTCAACACTTTAATGAACCTACTATGGAACATTGGAATACAGTGAAACATGTATTCAGATACCTAAAAGGTACATCAGAACAAGGACTTAACTTCAAGAAGAATGTAACTGAAAAACTTGGTCTGACAGTTTACTGTGATGCAAGTTGGGCATCAAATGAAACAGACAGATGTAGCACATCAGGCTATTGTGCAACTTTGTGTAAAGGCAGTTCATTCATTTCATGGAAGACAAGAAAACAACCAACAGTAGCTCTTTCTACCTGTGAAGCAGAATACATTTCTTTAGCTTCAGCTATACAGGAGTGTCTTTACATTGAACAGCTACTAAAAGGACTTGATAACTATCAATATGTTAAAACAAAAGTGTACGAAGATAATCAAGGTACGATTGCACTCACTAAAAATCCTGTTAACAGACAAAGATGCAAACACATTGGGGTGGTGTTTAGCTCAGTGGGTTGAGCGCCCGCCCCATAAACGGAGGCTGTAGTTCGATTAGTTCGATTCCCGGCCTGGGGACCCTTTGCTGCATGTCATTCCCTGCTCTCTCTGATCCCTTTCCTGTCAAGCAACTGTCATATAAAGGCCACTAGAGCCCAAAAAATCCTTTAAAAAAAAAAAAAAAAAGATGCAAACACATTGATGTGAAATACCACTTCATAAGAGACATTGTTGCTACTGGTAGGGTGTTACGGGCAATAGCCCTACAGAACAAATGGTTGCTGATATCTTGACAAAACCAGCTACTAAACAGAAGTTGAAATATTTTTCACAGAATATGTTTGACATTTAAGGATAAAGACTAGAAGGAGGAATCTTAACAAAACAGGATGATGGAAAAATGTTCTTAAAATGTTTGTTTACAAATTGGTTTAACACAGTGAGCTAATAGCGAGTGGGGGTGTTAAGATTGTATATATCTGCGCTCTTACTCTGTGTGGCTGTGTTGTAAAGGTTGGATGTTGTAGCGCATGTTCTCCCCTTGGGGCGCTGTGATGCTGTGTAGTGTTTAACACCGCAGCAGTTGTGTGTTCAGAAGAAGTGAATAAAGTATCCTTGGAGTGAGGACGTTGATGATCGGACCCGGTGAAAGTGTCGTTTGTGTGCACACACAAAGTACTCCATTAAGCTCAACACCTTAACAAACTCAATTATTATTATTTTTTTTACTGTACAAATAGACAAAAACATCTGTCCGAACCTGACTCGTCCGGTGCACGGTTATGCATCTTCTTATCATAATATCAGCTGTGCTCCGGTGCTAAACAGTTGATGTGCGCCCCTGTGGCGTCTTGGCTGATGACTGCAGTTACACTAACAACCTTGGTGTCACTATTGAGTCTGATTTCTTGATCCTGCGCTATGCTGTTTTAATCGACAAGAGAAAATGCTTTGTTAATTGAATCATTTTTTTGGCACTACCAAAACAAATAGGTCCACAACTGATAGTTGACTTACGTTTATTGAACAGTGAAGTGATAATGTCTGTAAAAAGTCCCAGTGCTGTTGTTACTATATACAGTATCAGCACTAATGGAATGTCTCTGTCCAATCAAATTATTTGGTCGAAACTAATTGTCGTATAATCAATAATGTTAAAGGAGTGGCTGAGGTTTAGCAGTTTGGCTAATGTCCTAGCAACATAATCTTGCGTGATTTCAGCATAACCATCCGGTTTTTGTACATTCTCTGAAGCATATAAAATATAAACTAATAACAGTAGTTGTTACTACATACTCAGGCTGCAACGATTAGTCGACATAATCGATAACATCGACGCGTCATTTAATCTTGTAAACAAAGGATAAAAACCAGCGCACTGCCACTTCCTGGTACAGGTCATTACATGAACTGTGAACTGCCGCATCCTGCCTCTCCCTCTCCGGGCTGCCAGGATACTTCCCCACCACCACAGCCTCAGAGGACTCGGCTGTACCTGGCACCTGTGGACAACTGTGCAGTTTATGGCCTCCCGGATCGTTTCCCAGTGACTATACAGAAGGAAACAGGTGTTTCTCAGACAAATATTACACCGCCACTACCAAGGCAGGTATTAAACTCCCACTTTTTGTGAGCTGTGCTGGCTGTTTGCAGATCAAAGTGCATCTTTTTACAGTGATGCATGGGTGAAAGGAGTAGGAAACTGGCAACATTTAAGCGAGAGGATTGACACACATGCTTCTAATGAGTGAGTACAGGTTTTTTTGGTTTTGAAGTGAGATTTAAAACTATAGCAATGCACTTGTAACCTCACATGTGATTATGTGCACCTATGTCTGTAATCCTTCTGGCTTGATTCCTAATTTTTGTTTCCCTAAAATAAGAGAAAGGCATTCTTTATTTGATTTGATCTGTTATATACAATTAGATAGATAGATAGATAGATAGATAGATAGATAGATAGATAGATAGATACTTTATTCATCTCCAAGAGAAATTCACAGTTCCAGCAGCTTACAGGTATGGGAACACAGGGGCATGCAGGGAAAGTACAATGTAAAAATTTAAAAATTTAAATTATATAGTTAACCTATTCTCTTCTCATTGATTCGGGATAATTTAACATTTACTAATTTCTGAAAAATTTCTATGATTGATATGCAAATATTTGCACCAGGGCCTATCACCAAGATATTACACCACTGCTAGTTCAGTTACTTTTATGAATAATTTACTTTAAACTGCTTTGAATTAAAATACCTTGGTTTTTGCTTCTACTGTCATTTATTATGAACAGTAAAGGCTTTCATCTACTATCAATTGTGCAATTTTATATAATATTGATAAATGATTGGATTTTTCTTAACTTTTAGGTAATATGATTATTTGTAATAGGTATTATATTGTGATAAACTTATATTTATTTATTTTTTATTTATTTATTCAGTTTATTTCCGACATGGTTGCATTCACAGAAGTTTTGTTATTTCTCTTTTTTGGTTTTGTACATGTCGAAAAAGGAGACGAGAGAAGCAGTTTGCTTATCTAGGTCCCGTCCCCTGTTTAAAACACAGAAAATTTACATCAAAGGTTGTCTCTCTGGTCAGACAGTCTTTGGTTATTCTGAGCACAATTACAGTTTTTTTTTTGTTTTGTTTTGTCCTTTTTTATGTAGGATTCATTCTCATCTGTAGTCAGTGTTGTCTTTTTTTATTCCTCCTCCTCTCCATCGTTGTTCGTGTCATCCTTCTTCCCTGCAGATTTCAGCACCAGTTGATAAATTCCATCTCGTCGATGTGTTGATCACGTATTCTTGTAAGAATGTGTTTCGAGTTTTTTCTTTATATCTAGTCAAGTTTGCAGCTTGTTTTGTCTCTGCATCAAGGCTATTCCAGCTAGAGATAGCTCTATTGACAGTGCTGTATTTTCCAATGTTAGATTTAACCCTTTCTTGTATAAACACATTACTATGTCTTAGTTCACAAGCAGTTTGTTTGTATATAAAACGTTTTTGTATTTGATATGGGAGTGTTTTAAGAGATGCCCTAAATGCTAGAATTTGTGTGTTATAGTGTATTATTTCTTGCAGTTTTAGGTATTTGGCCTTTTCAAATAGTTCATTTGTGTGTGCGTTGTGTGGTGCTTTATATAGAATTCTAATAGCTTTTTTTTTTTTTAAGTTTAAATAAAGGTTCAAGATACGTTTTGTAGGTGTTTCCCCAGATTTCTGAGCAGTAATTTAAATGTGACCCAACAAGGGAAGAATAGATTGTCTTCAGTGATTTGGTATGTAGTATTTGTTGTAATTTCCATAGGATGTAGCTGCTTTTGGCAACTTTGTTTTTAACTACTTGTATGTGCTTTTTCCAGGTCAGTTTCTCATCTATCCACACTCCTAGTGGTCTATATTCTTTTACTTGTTCAATTATGTCCATGTCTAGTTCCAGTATAATGTCTTCTTTTTAATTTTTTTATTTCCAAAACTGATGAATTTTGTTTTGCTGACGTTTAGGGCTAGTTTATTTACATTGAGCCGTGTTTGGATTTTTGATAGATCCTCATTCGTCGTTTCTATTAGAGTTTTAATGTCTTTACCTGAGCATAGGATGGTTGTGTCGTCTGCAAACAGCGTTAGTTTGAGACTATTTGAGACTTTGAAAATGTCGTTTATATATAGAATGAACAGTTTTGGCCCTAAAATCGTACCCTGTGGCACACCACATTGTATGGTTTGGCATATTGATATGTTTTGTTCAAGTCAACATATTGTCTCCTATTTCTCATATAACTTTTAATCCAGTTTGGGGCATTGTGCCTAATGCCGTAGTTTTGAAGTTTTTCTTCCAAAATGCCATGGTTTATTGTGTCAAATGCTTTTTTAAGGTCCAAAAAAATGCAGAATACAAATAAATTATTTTCTAGTGCATCTCTTATATTTTCCGTGTTGTCAGTTATAGCCATTACTGTTGAACGTCCTTTTCTGAACACATATTGGCCTTTGTAACGATGAGGTGACGTTACACATGGACTGTTATAATGTATACATGGTAAATTGTGTGAACAGACTGGCAGTGCTTAATGAAATTAAGAAGACACATTCTGTTGTATTGATTTAATGAATTTGCTTAAATTGACATCATGAGGACAGGTGATGAAGCACATGGTTCAGGCCACAAGGTTTCAGCATTCATCTAGTGATAAAAACAGAAAATAAGATAATTGATAAATAACTTAGCAGTGACATGATAGATAAAACCATTAAATATGTTCTCTTATTCTGGGTGTGATTGAAATGCAATATACAGCAATGCTTACCTGTGCATGGTCTCTTCCTCTTTCCTGTGGTGTCCTGGTGAAAGAATTCCCCGGGGGATGTGGACACCTTTTTATAGTTCCAGGTGGGAGAGACCAAGAGGGACTAAGGAACAGGGGAGCTTGATGTTTAGAAATCAATGTAAATAATTAGTTTAATCATTTAGGGGATCTGAATAAGGGTAATTATATTAATAGAGGGTTATTGTTTATGATGGTGTCTGTTAAGAATTATTTGTGTAAATATTTATGTTGTACTTTTAATATGTGAATCAAATGTCACCCCATGCTTGGTACAGGCTAATTAAGGATGCACCTGTATATAGGGACCTCCATTCTGGTCAGTAGGAGTTGAGTGGAGATTGAAATGCACTGTGCTTGTGGTGCCAATGGAAAATAAAAAGACAAAAACCTGATGCATCAAAACTCTGGAGCCTGGTTGCCTCATTGATTGCCTCCACTGCTACGGTTGCTCTTTGACAGCCTTCATGTATGATATTATTCTCTTCTATGAATTTGTCCAGCCTTTTCATGAACAGTTTTTCTAGAATTTTCGATAATTGCGGTAATATTAAAATAGGTCAATAATTGGTGAAATCTTGTTTGTCTCCACTCTTGTGGATCGGTCTGATTTTTGCAATTTTCATTTGGTCTGGGAATATAATCTTGTGAACTAATATACATCTTTATTTTTAATAGTGCTCCTAAGCAAAGGCGTTTGGATGAGTTTGTCATTAAGAGAGGTTCATGCACTCCCCAAATGGCTAAAGTACTAACAGAGAGCATCCTGAATATGAGAGTCATTGATATGAGACCAATATCCCCGGTTGAGGATGATGGCTTCAAGCAGATAATACAGACCTTCCATCCAGACAGGGGTGGAAAGTGACAAATTACATTTACTATCGTTACTGTAAGTGAGTAGCTTTTTTGTGTACTTCTACTTTTTTGAGTACTTTTTAAAATCTGTAATTTTACTTTTACTTAAGTACATTTTGTTTCAAGTAACAGTACTTTGCTACTTTTGAAATGGATTCCATTATAGAGTAAAATAAATCCTGCATGCGGACTGGAGTCTGCTACATTTGTACTATTGAACTTACCCTAGAGCTATTGTTAGGATCAGTGTGTATATGTCTATGGCCTGCTCTGTTGATTCACGTGACGTCACTCACATTGCTGCATCATGACAAAGCGAGCACGCTAAATTCTGATGGAGAGCAACTGCTCTCTGAATTCGTCAAAATGCCCATGTTTTGTGGAGTTTACGGCTGCTCCAATTGTTCTAATCGATAAAAGGAAATGAGATTTTATATAGTACCGAAGATTGTCGTTCACAAAGGTAAGAAATGTAAAAAGCTCACAGAACAACGTCGTAAAAAGTGAATTTAAAACCTACATCTGCGGTCGGGAGGAGTCTGCTGATGCCCGTGCATACCTGTCAAGTTTTGGATTTGAAAATAAGGAAAATTTTCTGGCGCCCACTACGAGTCGTCCCACCCTGCTCAACCATATATATATGTATATATATATATATATATATATATATATATGAAATATTATTGTTATCTATATCGCCAAAATAGAAAACTCGATACATCTTGAATCTCGATATATCGCCCAGCCCTAATTCCTAAATTATAAAACAGCCTAAATAAAAACATAAATGTGTATATGAAGCACATGTGTTTATTTAATATACTTACAGTTTATATACAAGTCAACACATTGCATATTTACTGTTAATTTCACATTGCTTGTCTTTAAGTTAGACATTAACATTTTATTTTCATTATATATTTTCTTTTAATTTCTCATGCTCACTTATGTGGTTCTCTGGTATTCACTAATGATTTATTAGACACATTTATTAGAGACTACATTCTTTAACACTTTTTGAAAGGAGTTTATATTTGTGACGCTTGTGATTGGCTGATTTTTCATGATGAATTACGCAGTTCCTTTCCCCGTGGGAGACGTTACTAATCGAACAGAACGTGTAACTGTGTCCCATCCTGATGGTCTTTAGGAAGGTAAACTCTCTGTCACGTTTCACAAAGTATTTACACGAGTTCTTAGTTTTTTTTTCGCCAGAAACGTCTTCATTCATTTATCTTTTTTCTTCTGAGTTGTTTGCGGGTTTGTTGCCACTGTCACCACTAATCTCGCGAGAACTGCCACTTAGGCCAATTTAGGTGGCAGTTCTCGCGAAGCTAGTGACGGCGTTCAGTTTAGTAAGGCATCTTTTAATTATTACTACAGTAAAACATGGGATATTTACGGGAAAATACTAATACAGGAAGATGGCAGGAAAGAGGGGTAAAATACGGGAGTTTCCCAGCCAAAACGGAATACTTGACAAGTCTGTGCCCGTGTGTGCAGCGACCACTTGATCAGAGGTATATTAGCGAGCTAACTTTGTTTTTGTGGCTGTGTTTATATAGCTTATCGGTTGTGTGCGACTCAGAGCAGAGAGTTTTTGTGCCCCCCAAAGTTTTCTTAATGCCCTCCCATTTAATACTGCCTGGTGCCGACACTGGTCTCCCGTGTGCCTCGTTCTCCAGCAGTGCCATATAAGCCACTGTGCATTTTAGCGCATTGTGTGCGCCTTTCTTTTTATAACAGCTACAGGTGTTGTAGCCAACTGATCAGCCGTTTTGCGCAATGATCATGTGATTTTAATTACAACTATTATTATTTATAATATAAAACTGTATTTGTAGGCGCGCACATGTCACCCTGGGGCGTCAGTATCATTTTTTCCTTCTTCGGCTCATTTCGTCGAGACTTTGTATTACATACTGTACAAATTTCTTGGTTTCAGAGGTGATTTATTGGATGCTCTGACACATTGGATGTATTGACACAAGTACATATCTCATCGAATTGACATCCTTGACATTTATTTTATTGTATTCATCCGGGTTAGCCACACCATGTCTTGTTCTCATGCACGTTATTTTGAAATGGTGTTCTCTAATAAATTATAATAATAAAAAAAGAACCTAGTTTGATCTGTATACACGTCTTTTTGTTTTTTTGTTTTTATTGCATGGGAGAGATGCCCCCCCAAAAAGTTACAAATACATAAATAAATAAATAATAAATTAAAAAAATAAAAGTAACTAAGTAACGTTTACTCTGAGTACATTTTAAGTGAGCTACTTTTTACTTTTACTCAAGTAGATTTTTACACCAGTAACTTTACTTTTACTTTAAGTAAAATCTTATCAAAGTAACAGTACTTTTACTAGTAGATTTTTTCTGTACTCCACCCCTGCATTCAGACTACACCTTACCACGCACAACTCTTTAGTTGGTTTAAAGTTCTTACCACCAGAACCTCTAAGGCAGGTTAGTAACATTTTTTTTATGTTTATGTTTTTTTTTTACAGTGTTTCTGTTATGAATAGTTGTTCAAGACCACATGCACTTTTGTACTATTTAATTATTTTTTTTATTGTGATTACAATTTTTCATGTTGAAAATATAACTATTATAAATGCATTCTTTTGTCCTGTCATTCTTTTATTTTCTTTCTGTAAAACATGCTGTCAGAGTACAACAGAGTCACTTTCACAAGTGTGAGGCTTTAATGAACAATGATGATGTGTATTTTTGTTTTTTCATTTTATATATTTTCCTTTTATTTTTGTCATCATTTTGTTTGCTTTTGGAGTCATTTTCTATATTCTGGTTGTTTTGTATATTTTCCAGTTATTTTTGTTGTCATCTTGAGCATTTTTGGAGCAATTATGTGTATTTTTGTACAATTACTTTTGAGACCGTTGGACCATTGGACAAACTTCCAACAAACTTTTTCAAAGAGGAAGTTAAAAAAAACATCCTGCGTTCCGAGTGGTCTGGAGCGTAGCGTTAACACTGGTCTAAGCTGTGACTAATGAGAGCAAACAAGTGTATGAGAACACTGTGTGTATAACAGGTTAAATCTGTCTCAAAAGTCCACAGCTACAATAGCACGGACTTCAGAGACATGTAACATTATGAATCTGAGTGTATGTGTTTGCCCCGTGCTGTATTTACTTGCATTTCCTTATTGGAGTTGATGTTGAGCAGACATTCCCACATAGAGAACTTAAAGTCGTAACCTCACTGATCCAATAATCCATGGGAAGAGAAGCTCCGACCTCATGATGCATCAAGTGTTTAACAGACTTTTTAGGGTTAAATCCAGCAGGCATGCTGCTTCCAAACTGGTTTTATCACTTTGGAAAATACTGATAGTTAACTAGTTGTTATCCTTCTTTGGAAGTTCCTGGAAACACTGCTTCTGCCTGTATCCTATACAGATATGGGCAACTGTGGCCCTTACACTAATTTTGTGTGGCTCACAAAGGAAATGCAAAAAATGACAATAAAAAAAACCACACACACTAAATTGCATGAAATAACAATAAATACCACATACAATGACAGAAAAATTTACAAAACAACAAGAAAAACACAGTAAATGACAAAAAATACAAAATGAAATGAAAAATATATGCAAAATAAAATTAAATATATATGACGAGAATTATTTTTTTTAAATCACAGCAGGGCCACAGTCGAATTATTTGATCTGAGGGTCACAAACATCCATATCAACATTTAGAAAAATGACCAATAAGAGCAAAGGAAACAACAAAGGCCTTTTGTTGTTGCTTGAGGTTTTATTGTTGTCTCTCTTTAGATGGCTGCTCAGCTGTTCCATGGCCAAGTTTGTATTATTCCCTCATTATTCAATTGACAAGGAGCAGATAAAATGTCTAGAGTTCATTTCAAGTGTGCTATTTGCATTTGGAATCTGTTGCTGTCACCTGTCACTATGAGATCCAAAGAGCTGTTATTATCAGTGAAGCAAGCCATCATTAGGCTGGAAAATCAAAACAAACCCATCAGAGAGATAGCAAAAACATTAGGTGTGGCCAAATCAACTGTTTGGAAGATTCTGAAAAAGAAAGAACGCACCGTTGAGCTCAGCAACACCAAAAGACCACGAAGACAATGGACAACAACAGTGATGAATGACCAAATCATTCTTTCCCTGGTGAAGAAAAACCCCTCCACAACAGTTGGCCAGAACAAAAACACTTTCCAGGAGGCAGGTGTATGTGTGTCAAAGTCAACAATCAAGAGAAGACTTCACCAGACAGAATACAGTGGGTTCACCACAACTAGTAATGCATTATACAACGCTAGAAATTCCACCCCAAAGGAGGATTAGAGAAAACAGGATGACAAAGACTATGGCCAGTGTTTGGAATAACGGCGTTTGTTTTTCAGTAACAGGGTAATCTAACTAATTACTTTTTATGCCGTTAGAATGCCGTTATCATTACTGAACGTTAAATGCGGTGCGTTACACGCATTGATTGAATAAACTTTTATCCGAAAGCATCCCCGGCTTCTGACGCAGCTGTTGTGAGGAGGTGGGTTAAAAACAAGGTGAGCGATTATGATTGGCTTAGGCAGCGTCATGTTTCATGGTAGGCAATCAGAGCCAGTGTTTTTGCACATGTGCCAGCAAGAGGAGGCGGGTTAAAAACAAGGTGAGCGATTATAATTGGCTAAGGCGACGTGCCAGCACACGCGACACACACACACACAGAGCAGATTGGATGAAGCAGCAGAGATGGCGAGCGTGGAGCAGTCTGATGAAAAGTTGACATTTTTAAGGTGACGATACAAACACTACTTTAAATTAATTGTGGTCAAAGGCAAGAACGTGTATGTGAAGTGTTCATTATATCCAGGAGAGAAGACTTTGTCGACATCCGTTGTAAGCAACTCAAAATTAATGAAGCACCTCACGACGACACATCTAGAAAATGTTAATTATTTGACATAGAGCAACTTCTTTTTTTTTTTTTTAATAGTAACGCAAATAGTTACTTTCCTTGGTAATGAGTTACTTTTATTATAGAGTAATTTAGTTACTAACGCAGTTACTTTTTTGAACAAGTAGTGAGTAACTATAACTAATTACTTTTTTAAAGTAACGTTCCCAACACTGACTATGGCACAGGCGCCACTGTTATCAATGTTATCTTAGTGTAGCCTTGGCAGACCAGTACCAACTGGAATAATATCGTACGGTGTGTGTGTAACCATGTCATCATGCCCTCTCCAAGGCAAAGGAGGAAAAACTCATCTCAGGAAAGGAATCGCATCTATATGCTAGCAGGAACACAAATAATGATTGATATATTATATGTTCACTTTTGGACACATTATCTCCACAAGAGGCAAAATTAATCTTAAAATTAACCTTAGTAACAAATAGTGTAACCTAAGCTCAACTATCGCTATCCTATAGGAGCAAACAATAGCATCGTTACTGTCGTCACACTATGGATATATGCTGTTTTTCCGAGACGCAGACATCTCTAAAAATAGAGCAAGACAAATGTGGAAACAAGCAAAAACCTAAAAAACTTCTAGATAAGCGAAAATCCTTTACATCAAGGACATCACTCATATTCATTGACTCGAGTCCAGTGTCTCTGTTGGTAACTGGGGTTACCAATAGCCAGAACAATAGTGGAACCATGATTAGAACCCCCGCTCTGATTGACGGCGATACCAAAAGCAAGCTACACATGAAATTACGGACCGATGCCATCTTGAGTGAAGATCCTTTAGTCTTTTCCTCAATCACAAGCAGAAGGGCTCATGACCGTATGATTTTTAGCCAGGTGTGAGGTTGTTCACCCTCCACCTAGCTATATGCCCTCCAAGGGCGTGGCTTATAAACAAAGCAAAGGAAGAACAAAAAGTCCCACGGAGGCGGGGTCCTCAAGGCTTGATCTAGGCTCTCGTCTAGAGTGCTTTTTCAACAGACTGTGTGCCTCGTAAAAAAGATCAGCTTCTGTGATCCCACAAAGCAAAGAAACGCTCCTTTATGCACAGCTCCTGAGAGGCCAGCTCACAACGGCGTAGTTCTTACTGCACTGTGTCACTCATAGGGCTTTTCCACTGGGCAGGAGCTGGAGCTAACTTGGAGCTAGCGCGTGTTTTGGCTCCGAGCCATTCTGTTTCCACCAACATAGCTCCAGCTCTCTGAGCCAAAAACCAGAGCTGGCCCCACATAGCTTCTGGGCTACAGCTCAGCTCTGAAGTGGGCGAGTGCTCGGCGGGGTTATTGTTGGTCCTCCAAAAACGAAAAGCAGCCATTTTTTTTAAGCTGGCGAGCGGCTGGCCACATTAGCGCAAATCTGACAAAGATTCAGTTTTATCAGCCAATGGTGACGTTTGTTGACCCGCGACGTCAGGGCAGTCTCAAAATTCACCGCACAGAATTCTCTCACAAATACACAGAAGTTTCACAGCACAGAAGCAGTTTGTAAATGCACATTCCGCAATTTGCATTATCTGTGGATTTATATTACAAGTGTGCCTCAAAATAATATTTGTGAAGTAGAATGTGTGCATTTCAGAATTTATATTACAAGTTTGCATAAAATATATATTTGCAAAACAAAGCATGTGCATTTGTGAATCTGAAATACGACTACAAAACAAAGCATGTGCATTCGTGAAAAACCATGCAAGAGTTCATTCATTATGATACTGTTCTGATTCCATAATTGGGGGCTCTATGGGGACAATCTGCAGCCCAATGATTCAATGCACTACAAATGAAACACTCATCCTCCCTCGATTGGCCTGGGAAAGGGCGATCAGATATGGGTCTGTGGTAGTCAGCTTGGTGGCATTGCTGACCGTCACTTTCATCTTTTTGACTTTTGCCTTGGTGGCGTTGATACATTGTGAGGGAAACAATGTTATTTACAGAAGACATCAGTCTTTCATCAACCGACTGCTTCTTTTCTTGTGCGTTCTATTCCGTGTCCTCAGCACATTGGGCATGTTTGAGAATCTCAGGTAACATGTGGCGATATACCAGCATATTGTTTTTCATGTAGGGGTTAGGGTTAGGCTATCATCAGCATACTAATAAAGGATGGCTCCATGGCCACTGTGGTGTTCTTCCTTTGATTTCTTCCTCCCCACTGTCCCATTAGTGGGAGAACATGCACGCAGCCCATATGGTGGTTCATGTACAGCAGGGGTGCGCAATACGTTGATCGCAATCTACCAGTCGATCGCAAAGGTAGTATTGGTAGATCGCATGACATCAAAAAAATAGACGTCAGCAGCTGTCAGCCTATTATCCATCCCTTCAAAAAAGCAAGGGCTTAAAATCGGAGGTAACTCACTGACTAGCTTGTTAGCTCTGCTGCACTTCGCGCCGTTGTTTGCGCATGCGCAGTGACCTAAAGGTCAGCCTATCAGCCATCTCGTCACTTGATTGACATACAGGGCAGCCAGTCAGATGACTACTGAATTTTTCTGACCTTAGCTTGTTAGCTTTGCTGCACTTAGCGCAAACAACAGCGCTAAGTGCAGCAAAGCTAACAAGCTAGTCAGCGAGTTACCTCCGATTTTAAGCTAAAGAAAGCTTATGGTCATCAAAAATGAGCGGGATTGCTGCACCAAGTAAGAAGACAAAAACGTATCACTTTCATACGGAATGGGAGGTGGACTTTTTCATGATGTCATTTTCTAAGTGTGTTTGCCTCATCTGCCGGTCTGCCATCGCAATACCAAAGAAAGGAAATGTGGAACGGCATTTCCAGACTGTTCATGGAAAATACGACACTGACTTCCCGCCAAAAAGCGAGCTGAGAAAGAGAAAGGTGAATGAACTAAAATCCCAGTTGTCCGGACAGCAGTCATTTTTCACACAACATACTTCAAAAGCAAAAGCATCGTTTCGGGTGAGTCACGTCATCGTTAATAACATGAAGTCCTTCCAAGACAGAGAGATGTTAAAAGAGGCATTCGTTGAAGCAGCGCCATGATTTGGCAAATTTCCCAAACCTGGTGTCAGAGCTGGAAACGCAAGAGAAGGCCTGCGTGCAACTTTTTTTCTTTTTTTTTTTTTTTTCACCTTGTCTGCACATGCTGTTGAAGGTTAACACTACAAGAAGTGCAATCTTTTAACAGCAATGCATATTTTATTATTGCAATTAAATAAATGAATTTATTTCATTGCATAATTGTGACCATCACCAGCCCTCCCTAGGGAAGGGTAAATACTTTATTAAAGGGAGGATGTAAAAAAGAGAGGGCAGTGTTACACCAGGGTGAGGGGGGGGGGGGGGGGGGGGGGAGTTAACAGGGAGGAGGGATACAAGATAGGAAAACGAATGGGTGGGGAATAGTCAATAAGTGATGCGATGTGAAATTGTGGTTGTGTATATTGTGCTTATTGTTGTGTTATCAAGCCAGTCTGGTGACCAGTGTGCGGCTTAGGAATAATGGTGGTGGCTGTGAGCAGAGGAGGAAGTGAGTGGAAATTCCATAAAACAGGTATTTGGGAACAACGTGTCTATGGTTGAGCCCAGTATGAGTGTTATCCCACAGCCCGAGGCCAGTGCGTCCATGACAAATGTGATTCCAAGAACCGCTACTGCAAAACCCATGAGCCGCCCCCGGGCCCGAAGAAGCAGTCGGGCCAGTAGAAAGAGCGGGAAATCTAGGGGCCCCCGGCGACCACCCCACGGCCAAGCAGCCCCCCGAACGCCCCCAAGATCCCAAGCCGAGAGGCAGCCATTGCCCCCCCATACACACCCGAGAAGGCCCCAAGGAGCCAAGGACCCAGCGCACCACGCCACCGATCCCAACCCCCAACCCCCAGGCCCCCCAGCCCCCCACCCCCCCACCACCACCCACACCCCCGCGCCCAGCCCCCCGAGGGGAGGGCCCAGAGAACTCCCCGCCCGAGACCCCAGCGGAGGAGCCGAAGCACACGCCCAGCAGACGACCAGACCGCCAAGGGGAGCGGCCGAGCAGGGGGGAGGCCCGTGCCCGCACCAGGGCCAGCACAGGCCAACCCGGTGCCACGATACAACACTCTCCACCGGGAGGCGGCCCCGGCCCCCCCGACGAGAGAGGACGCCATCCACCGCCAAGCAGGGCCATCCCGCCAGCCATGGACCGGCAAGTCAGAGTACCGAAGCACCCCCAGCCCGGAACCGCCCCCCCACACCAACGGCGCCAATAGAGCCCACCCCCCCCACGGAGGCGATCCCCGACGACCCACGCACCGGCACGAGACACCCCCCGACGCCAGCACACCCCGGACGACAGCGGGCCCGAGGCCACCAGCCCCGCCCCGCCCAAGGCTGCGCAGCGCCGCCACGAGCCGCGGCCGGTCCCCGGGCAGATGGCAGGAGAGCACTCCCCCGGACACGTAGACCAAGGATCCGCCCCCGGGGCACCCCCGCCCCGGAACTGCGCCCGGTGCACCCAGCCAGCAGACCAGCCAATCCCGACGCGGATCCACCAGGCCATGAACCACGCGCCGCGCCCCCGCACACCGACCCAATACGACCCCCGGGGAGGCCCCATAGCACACCCCACCCCACCCCTCTAGCCGTAACGGCCACACCCCGGCCATTGCGGTCATACAAAAAGCCCCGGAGGGGGCCCCGCCTGGCTCGTCGCGCAAGCGACATCCCTGGCTCGTCGCGCAAGCGACATCCCTGGCAAAGGTGCGCCCCAGGGAGCCAAGCCGAGGACCCGCAAGGGCCAACGGAGCAACCCACAGCCACACCCCGCCACCCAGCGACCCAGGAGGCAATCGCCGACCCCGGGCAGCAGCCACCCCCAAAGCCACCCCCACCCCGGATCCCCCCGGACCGGAGCCAAGGACCCCACCACCCCAGGCCCCCCAACGAGACCACCCCCCAGCCAACCCACCCGGCACGGCACCGCCCGTCCCCCAGGCGGGAGCCACAGCCCCCCCACCAGTGCCCCAGGCCAACGGGAGCCCCCCAAACCCAACCCAACAGGATGGCGGGCGCAGGAGCAAAGGAGGAGGAGGGGGGGAGGACGAGACAGGGGGACAGGGAGCAAGGGGAAGGAGCGGCAGGGGAGCATGCAGGGCCCCAGCCCCAGAGACCAACCAGATGCGCATGCAAGGGGCAACAGCGCCAAATCAAACAGCCCCGGGACCTCGTGAACACCCAGAAGGAATGCACACCCGTGCTGAGGCAACAAGGCACCCCGGCAACCCACCCCAGCCATCCTGGCCAAGACCACCCCAGAGGCCCAAGGCGGCCCAGGCCTACAGTTGGGCTAGTGCGTTAGTAAAGAGTGGTGCTGGCAGTCGCTTGCAGGCTAGATCATCAGGCTTTTAAAAATTTAGATTTAATGCAATTAAAAAAGGAGGCCTGCGTGCAACTTGACAGTGCACACTACACGGAGCAGATTGACAATTGTCTGTCAGAGTTTGACAAACGCTTTCAAGACTTTGCTCGAGCCAGTCGCTACATTCATGTACTATCCTTTTCGGGAAGATGCTGATGTTGATTCACTCGCATCAAAAATTGCAACACTGTTTGACATGAACTCTTCTGGAGTGGAAGATGAGATTTTGACTCTACAAGCCGACATTGAGCTGAAGTCAAGAGCTCATAGACAGTTCTGGAACTTTCTCACAGAGGTGAAGTACCCCAACATGAGGAAATGTGCTACCTCCTTGACTGCATTATTCGGCTCCACTTATTTATGAGTCAGCCTTTTCCCACATGAAGATCATTAAGTCCAAGTACCGTTCCACCATGACTGATGAACATTTGGAAGTGTGCTTGAGGCTGGCTGTCAGCAGCTACTGTCCGGACTATGCATCCCTCGCTGATTCAGTTCAGTCCAAGTCATCAATGTAAACTTGGGTATTTACAAAAAAGGTTCATAGTTAATTATGTTGTGTTGTGCAAAATTAGCTCATGCGGTTATGCAAGGTACATCAACATACATTGTACATGTAAAGAATCCTCAATGTATGTGAAAATAAATATATGTGAAATATATGTTTTGCATTTTTGTGGTGGGTAGATCTGGGGTAAATCATTGTGACTTGGTAATTATATAAGTAGCTCACATGCTGGAAAAGTGTGAGCACCCCTGATGTACAGTATGCACGGAACACCCTGAATGGTGGGGTTTCTCTGTGTGCATGAATGAGGAAGGCCTGCTGTTGGTGTTTCTCTGGAATGTTGAAAAGTCAAATGTGTCACCACAGCTTCATTGTCAATTTTTCCTGGCTTGTATGCTGAAGGAGGTGGCAGTGTTTCTCCCATCATGGGACAAAATGTGTGTCTGCAGGCTGAAACATTGGTGTGTGTATTGTGGGACAATGGCTTCATCTACCGGATGGCTATGAACATTACACTGTCTATTTCTTCTATTTAATGATGTCATCATGCCCTCTCCAAGGGAAACAGAGGAAAAACACATCTCAGGAAAGGAAACACATCTACTGTATATGCAAGCAGGAACAGGAATATTCATTTTGCCCCGTCAGTTGACAGTAGCTGCGTTTCCATTACACTTCGAAATGCTCAAAATCAAAATAGTTAAATAAAAACTGGTTAAGGAAACACCTGAATTTTGAAACACTTTAAATATTTTTTTTTAATAGACGTTACTTTACAGAAGCCTGTTTCTGTTTTGACATTTAACAGTTATTTATTTTTTTTTAAAAATGTGTGAAAAGAAGCACATAGCCTTTTACCTTGATTTATTTATCAAAGCAATAAAAGGGTAAATCATCGAAGGGGGTGAATACTTAGGCAATGTTTATTAATGTTAATTTAAATCTGATATTTTTTCTTCATTGTTCTATGGTATGTTTGTGGTTTTAATTTTAAATACATGTTGATGTATCCTGTGGGCTTTAGTTTGCACTCAGCTCTATTCTCTGTCAGCGTCTTGCTTTAGGTTAAGCCTGTACAAGCTGCAGGAATTTAAACTCGCCCTTTCATTTGTTGATGTTTTTCCACACTCGCTCACTGGCCCATCCTCTCCTCCACTTTATCTAACTCCTCTGTTCTCCTGGACCTCAAATTTATGATCATTACCTTGACCTGCAATAGCCATCACTAAAAGACTCACAGGCTTCTAAATTACACAGCTCTGCTCCCTCGTGTGTTAACTGCTACAAAACAGCAGTGGAAATACAACATTAAAAATCTAATAGAAATCACCATTTTCATTGCTGAAGGATTTATTTCCCATTCAAGAGGAAAGCTGTGAATTATGTGCAGCTCTGAGAGAAAGTGTTGGCAGAGACTGATGAGTGGTACTAAAACCTACAGGTTCTTATTCAGCACAATCGCTTTCTTGTTTATCTTTTCCACAAGACCTAGATGAAGGATTGAACCAGGGGGGTATTGCACAAAACCAGGATAGGGGATAAAGCCTGGAAAAATCTGCTATCCTTTTGGTTGATGGACAAGTAACCATGGTACAGTGCAGGTTAACTACCGAGATAGTTATCCCTGTTGTGTTTTTTTTTTACATGTTTCTTCACCCATATATTATAAATAGTCATTTAATTTGTACGTTGCCTTTTGGTTTTAGTATTTTTTATTATCATAGTTTATATATAAAGATGAAAAGAACATATAAAAAGAAAAGATTTGAGCAATGAAAGTGAGAAATGAGATGGTTATTTTTTATTTATATTTTCCCTATTAATAAAACACCAACACTGAAAAGTTAGAAAAGATACATAATAATCTGACTTTACTCATCTTCACTCATCGGATCGGAAGATCCTTTCTAGAAACTTATCTATACGTATATGTAACGTAGCCTCAGTATAAGTAGCCCAAACATGCAAAATTAATAAAGTGAACTGCTATAGTTACAGAGAGGTCACTTTTCTAAATCACTGATTATTAGATGTAAACTTTTTTTTTCTTTTAAGTTTATCATAGAATAGAACAGAACTTTATTGATTTTCCTGAGGGGAAATTCACAAGAAAAAAAAAAGAATAACGATGTATTAGCCAGTATACAAACTCAGGTTTCCCGCACAGGAGGCAAGAAATCTACCACTGAGCTAGCATTACAATGAAACACAACATTGATACTGTCGGCTATTGTACGCCTCCTTTGTATCATGTCTTCATGAATTTCTTCATCCTGCTGCAGTAGCAGCAGTTGTTGGACGAAGCTGAATGTCCATCATCTGTGTTGAGCAAGTCACTTAACCCGACCTGCTCCCCAAAAAATGGCTGCCCACTGCTCCTCAGGGATGGGTTAAATGCAAAGGACAAATTCCATGTATGTAATAACATTACATGGCCAATTAAAGCCCATGGTCTTTTAAAGAAAGCTGTGACCGCCCACTTATCTCAAACATCCATAGCCTCTCCTCTTCATCTTGTGTGTTGAAATAATATTAAATAACTTTAAAGAAATTAACTTACTACAAAAGTTAGCTTTAAATGCTTTCAGTTCAGGAGTATTCTAAAGCTTAATGTTCAAATTTTTGTCCATTTTAATCACTTTACCAGTGTTAATAGCAATTCACGTCATTGTTTTCATCAACTAATTTTTTTTTAAGTGACAATAACTAGACTATGACTTATTAAAAAACAACTATATATTATATTTATATTGGGGCTCTACACTAACTTTTCCAGCGTACAGCATAGCCATGCATGACTTAACTGGCATACTAGTTTTGTATTAAGTAAAGATTGGCAATGACTTGAGATATTTGCAAAATGTTTTAATGTTTTAGTGTCAATATTAAGTTTTTCTGCAACAAGCAGTGGCTGAAATAACAGGTCATTTATTTTATATATAATTATAAAAGAAGACGTAACAGTTTTTTTTTTTGAATAACAGCAAAGCATAACAATAGGTTCAATGTATTCTGTTTTTTTTTATTTTGCAGAAACGCTGTACTTGAATTAACTTTACAGTAACATAACCAACTCAGCATCTGCATTGCTTCACCCCATGGAATTAAATTCAGAGGGTCCAGCTCTTATAGTGGGGTCTCCTAACGCTCTTCCCCTGGTCAGTGCAACCTTTACTCTACAAGGAACCATTTTTTTATATTTTTTTCAATTAATGTATTTGAAAGGCTACAAAAAAGTAACTTGAATTTGATAACACATGATCATGTGGTCAACACATGCTAATTACTCATTTCTTGCCACACATAAAGCATGCATATTTAAGCGGCACATTGGCGGTTAAATTAATCTGTTCCCACACAATTAAAATCTCTATTTTCTTGCAGAATAGTGTTTTTGTTGGTTTAGTTATATTTAGTGTTGTGTTCAAGACCACACTATCCGAGGCCAGGACTTGCCCAAGACCAGAATGCACCGAGACCAAGACAAGACCAAGACTTTCGGGAGCCGAGACCGAGTCAAGACCAAGACCGAGACCAGCCGAGACCGAGACCAAGACATAAACATTTTTTTTTTCAAAATAAAAAAATATATAAATAAATAAAGTTAAATATAATTCTACATTTGACGGAGAAAAAAGGTGCCTGCAAAAAATGTACTAAAATATTAAAACTACTACTGCTACTGATAAATTCACAATTATTCTACATATTTGCAAACAAGATTTTTATGCCAGCTGAATGTACAGCAAGTGTTTAAAAGTATTTCTGCCAAGAAATAATGATTCTTGATTCTGATTCATTGAGTTGTGCAAGTCAACAGGTCACAGATTTCACAAGATACTTTTTTAGTTTGAAAAAGCCTTTACACAGGTTATTTTTATTAATTCACTTAGTTGATATAGTTTAATTTGGTTGCTGTAATGTAACTAGGATATTCAATTACAAAGGTTTCCAGCTGTAACTGTAAAAATGAAACTTTCTGAAATAAAACTACAAACAAGTTGTCATCAGTGTAAAAAACAAAGAGCTACAGGTAGATGTGAAACTAAATAATTGTTGAGAATTATTATTATTATTCTGGATGCAGTGGAAACAGAAACTATAAAAAATAATTATATTGTGAACCTGTTTATATTGTGGGGAACATATTATATACATAAATATAATTGGAGTCTAAAGCCACAAAAAACACCACTTTAAAAAGGTAACAGACTAATATAAGACCTCTTTACAGTTATTTGAGTCATTCTGGCTTGTGCAACTTGTGGTGATGACACGCTGGTGATGACATAATCCAAGATGGCGGCGGCCTGGACTACAGCTGACACTATGTAATAAAAACCTTAAAAAACATGGATATAATGAAAAGAGTGGATGGACAGAGGCATAAACATGCAGACTTTCACAAGGACTTATTAAACAATCACGGACCTCGGTTAACGGAACAGGCTTCACCGGCCGGCTGGCACTAGGACCCAGAGGTGGAGTAAGTGCGTCCCCCGTACTGCATTCACAGGCTGTGATATCATCAGTTTATCCTTTTCCCTGTTGTTAGAGCAACTATCTTTACCAAGGAGATAGTATTTATTACTGGTGATTGTTTTCTGGAGTTTTACTGGGATTTTTACCGGTGATTAGTTCATATCTCCTTCTGCTCCGCGATCCAAACTGACACCGTAGCCAGACACACACACACACACACGAGTGTGTCATACACTTCACACAGTCACATTAAGGAAGGTTGCGGTCATTATACAGGGTGGATTAAAGAATGAATAAAAGATTGTTTATCCTGTTCTTCTCCGTGTTATTATCACATTATAAAAAGATTCAAAAATAGCAGGAATTAGTGCTGGTCTCGAACGGTCTTGAGAGAAAATCCCGAGTCCCAGCAGCCCGAGTCCGAGACAAGACCGAGTCAAAATGCTTCAGAGTCCGAGACGAGACCAAGACCTTTAAAATTTGGTCTCGAGACCGGTCTCGACTACCACAACACTAGTTATCTTACCAGTGATTTAAAACTTAAGGTTAGCCTCAGGTGCAAGGACAGTTGATGGTCTGTAGATGTTGCAATTTACAAACATTAATATCATCCAATATCAGGTTGATCAATGACAACTGAATCTAAAAAATGCATAAACTCTTTATATTTTATTCAACCATGTCTGTAACAAATTTATTCAACTAAAATCTTATGTCACAACATCAACTCTGCAGTTTTACCCAAACCATCACTGAGAACAGAAGTTCTTTGTGACATACAAAGTATTTTAGAGCCAAGACTTAAGGTGGACCGGAGGGATCTTCAGTCTGCAGGAAATAAAGCTTCACACCAAAAAGTGAAAGAATGATGAATGACAGTTAAATGATCTAAATGTAAAATGATAATGTTTACAATATAATATAATAAAGTATTATGTAATCATCATCATTCATTATGCATTATATATAATATTAATATATTTATATGTAGTGTGTCCAATTATCGCTGAGCATGGAAAACAGACGGAAAAATCGGAATTCTATTAGTTAATTATTTTTATCTTTTTTTTTCCAAAATCAAATGAAAATTTTAATCTGACACTGAATATATCTTCACATGTACAATTGGGGAAAATATCATGCAATCACATTCAATTTGTCTTCGTAAACGGATCCACAACATTTTTAACACCTGAAATGTAAATATCTCTATGACACAGACTAATGTGGGCTAATGTGTTAGCAGCTTTAGCTTATCAGACACTTATCAGTCTCTGTAGGATCCTAATTTATAAATTCCTGATTTTGTGGCCAATGTTTGTGTAATTTGAAGAATTTTTGTGTGAAGTTTTGTGGAAAATGCAGCATTTAATAAAACTATTTGAGATTAAAAAGGATTGCAATCACATGTTAAAATCAGAGGAAAACTGCACGTAATTTGTTGGTTATTTACTCACATTTGGCTGCTCTTAAAGGCCAGATTTGGGACCTTGGACCTTGAATTTAACATGCATGCTACAAGCTTAGCTCAAAAAGCTGCATGATTTTTAATGAGCTCACACACACAGAGAGACAGAGAGAGAGAGAGAGAAAGAGAAAAGATAAGGAACATTAAAGCAGATTTACAGGACACTGCAGAGGGCCTTTAAAAAATACTGCTGCATAAATGTTTGTGCAGCTCTCGTTCTGTCAGCCTCTTTGAGTGCGAAGTGCAGCTTCATCCAACAGCAGTCCGACAATAAATAATAATAACATTATTATTATTATTATTATTATTATTATTATTATTATTATTATTATTATTATTATTATTATTATTAATAAGATTTTTTCGACAAAAAGAATGGGGAATGATGAACCCGCATGTCCAAGCAGGATAATTGTGGCTGGATATGTACTGGACCCTTGGAATAAGTGGGGAGTTGTGTCTCTGTTGACCCTTTCCATGGAAGAAGTGGAAGACATCAACATGATTGGAATAGTGATGGCAGCTTCCTGTCCTATCGCAAAGTTTGTATTAAGCTGGCAACTGTTTTGGGAAGGCTGCCAGTGATTTCAGAAGGATGGGCCAGGGCTCTCAACACTCAGACTCATGTGATGAATAAACTCAAAAGCAAGCAGGAGCTGCTTCTGAATCGTCTACGTGAAATTTGTGCAGGTGCAATGTATGCTTTTGTCTTCTCGAGCTCATAAACTTTTTTTCTTAAGGCTCTTTAGTGTTTTTGAATGTCACTTGCAGAAAATGTTACAGAGCAAGAGACCCATTCTTTTGCCATATTAATCACTACACTTTTTTTTGTTAATGGTTTTACAATGTTGATTTTGTTAGATTAACACTTGCCAGCATATGAAACACATGTGAAATTGTCATTGGTGTTGACATTGGTGGTCTTCATTTGCAACGCCCTGCCTACCCAACCCTAGTGCTCACGGCACGTCACTGATTCCTACCTGCCACTAACACCTACAATAAACAACACTAACCACACACACACACACACACACACACACACACACACACACACACACGATAAGCACCTCTGCACTAAGAAATGTCAAATGCTAAATAAACAATTTCATTTATACTAATCTATATCTTTTATCAGATTTTACCCTAACCACCACTGCAGTCAAAGTCTCACTCTGAACCATTAGCTCGTACTGGTGTAGCGGTCTGTACTCTTCTTAGTGTGTTGTGTTAAGTTTTTAATCAAGACCACGTCACTTTTGGCCAACACAGCTTTTATTGGCGAGATCCTGGCATGAAATGACAACAGTCAGTCCTTGCTTCTGCACACACACACACATCTTACACTGAAAATATAAAAATCTACAAAAATCACCCGTTAATTATAAGTGTAAAGTAAATAATAAAAAATAAAACCGGCCTGTGCTACTCACCAGAAGACAGCGTGGTCAGAACTACAGCTGCCTTCCGGGTGCACGTCCCACGTTCACAGGGGTGAGGCATTCAGTGACACTGGGATAAACTTGATTCAATGCAATGTGTGCTTATTGAAGACAAGTGGAATTATACATTTTTAACTCTGTTACACTGGCACAGGCACAAACGAGTATTTAGCATTAACTAGCACTAGCATTACCCAGCAGTAGCATTAGCCATTATTAGCATTAACCAGCGTTAGTGCTAGTATGAGTAAACGTCAGTATTAACTAGCATTTTGCATTAGCTAGCATTAGCATACCATTTAGCATTAATATAACATTAGCACAAATTAGCACCAGCGCTAGCCATTATAAGCATTGACTAGTATTAGCACTAGCCAGCATTTAGCATATCTAGCATAGCATTGCCCAGTCTTATCAAAGTACCTTAGTTTTCTCAGTGCTATGGGTCTACAGACACCCAGCAGGCCCATAGCCTGACACTGCAGATCTGGGCATAATTTGGGTGAGTGAAAAAAAACAGCAGATAGGGCATGAAATGGGTTGTTGGCCTGTGAAATACCTGCTTATGAGCTAGGTCAACGACTGACCAGCCCAGTTTCTGGTTAACCTTTGGATGGACATGGCAGCTTTTGCGGATGTCGTTACCTGCTCGGATCTGATTTACAGATTGGAGACATGCAGCACCGAAAGAGACGGGAACTGCATTTCCCAGATATCTCAATGGAATGATGACATCATCAGGTACCGGGGAGATGGCGTCAAGCTGCATCGTCGGCGGAGTAGAGTGCGCAATAGGAGCTTTTGGACGGAGTCGACAGCGTGGACTGATGTTCTACAGGGCTGGCAAACTGGATCATCTGGCGCGTTGCGTCGGTGGCTGGAAGCGGGCTGGAGCCCATCATTGCGGCAAAGCTGAGGCTGGTACACTGGACACAGGTGGTGGAAGGAGCTGCAGTATGGACTTGTGGGAGGCAGGTTCTATTCGGAGCTTCCTCCATTTCGAATGATTGCACTGACTCTGGGATGCTGTCGGTCTGCCATGATCATCATCATGGACTGACTTTTTTTGAAGAGTTGAAAGGCTTATTTTGGGTTTTTTATTCTTAGCATAGAATTTTGTAATTGCAGAATCTAATCTTTTGAACCATTGCGTTGGTGGTTTCAGTGGGATCATAGAGAACAGATAGTTTATTTTAGGTAAGATTTTCATTTTAACTGAGGCTATTCTGCCAAGGAGTGAGATGGGGAGATTGTTCCATCTCCGCAGGTCATCTGTGACTTTATCCAACAGAGGGTCTAGATTCAGTTTAATTAATTCATTTAGGTTTGGTGATATATTTAAGCCTAGATATTTAATTATATTTGTGGGGGAGGGGTATTGTGGGTTTTGGATTGCTGGGTTCCATGAATTTTTCGTTAAAGGAAGGATTGATGATTTTGACCAGTTAATGGAATAGTCTGATAGTTTAGAGAAGCTGTTTATTAGTTTAAATAATTCTTCTAATGAAGATTGGGGTTCTTCTAAATAGAGTAAAATGTCATCCGCATAAAGATTAATTTTGTGTTCTGAGATGGATGAGTGGATCCCTCTAATAACAGAGTTCTGACGAACAGCTGATGCGAGAGGTTCAACAAATATTGCAAAAAGCAAAGGTGAGAGTGGGCAACCTTGTCTCGTTCCCCTCTGCAGTGTGAAGCTTTGGGATGTTATTTTGTTTGTGGTTACTGAGGCCTTAGGTTTAGAGTATAGGGTGGAGATCCATTGTATGAATGAATCTCCAAAGCCAAATCTGTCAAGGACAGCAAGGAGGAACGACCAGTTGACTCTATCGAATGCTTTTTCTGCGTCTAGTGACAAGATTATTGTTTTCTTTTTAGAGTTCTGTGCCATGTTGATCAAATTAAACAGTCTTCTAACATTGTCTGTGCAGTGTCTATTTTTAATAAATCCTGTCTGGTCTTGGTATATAATTGACTGTACGACTTTCTCTAACCTGGAAGTGAGTGCTTTGGAAATAATTTTTATGTCTGTGTTAATAAGTGAGATGGGACGGTAACTTGAGGGTAACATGGGGTTTTTGTCTGGTTTAAGTAGTAATTTAATGTTTGCTGTATTCATGTGACCTCCTACATAACCTTTATTTTTAATCTCTGTTACTACTCTGAAAAAGAGCGGAGCCAGCATTGACCAGAAGTGTTTTAGGAATTCAGCAGGGAACCCATCTGGACCTGGTGCTTTGCCTGTTGACATGCTATCCAAAGCATTTTGTAGTTCTTGTAAGGTTAATGGTGAGTCTAAGGTGGTTTTCTGCTCTATGGTGAGCTGTGGTAGGTTTAAGTTATTGAGGAAGGTTTTCATATCTTCAGGGTCAGGGTTTAAGTTTGATGAGTATAAGTTTTGATAATAATCATGAAAAATGTTATTAATGTCCTGAGGTAAGTTTAAAGTTTGACCTGAATTATCAGAAATTGCCGCTATGAAATAGTTTTCTTTGTTGTGTTTAAGCTGATTTGCTAAATATTTGCCTGATTTATTATTGTAGTCAAAGTTTTTGTACCGTAGTTGCTGTAAAATAAAATCCGTTTTCTTAGATAAAATTATGTCCAGATTAAGTTTTGTATTTTGGAGTTTTTTCCATAAAAGTTCAGACGGGTTAGCTGCGTATTCTTCCGTAAGTTTCTTAATTTTTTCTTCGATCGTTTTTTCTGCTATCTGTTCCTGTTTTTTCTTATAAGAAGAGTATGATATAATCTTCCCTCTGATGACAGCCTTGCCGGTTTCCCAGAGTAAGGACGGTGACACTTCCAGAGAATCGTTTGTTAATAGAAAGTCCTCCCATTCTTTTCTTATCATTTTACCAAATTCACTGTCATTAAGTAAGGAAGTATTAAAGCGCCACAGAGAGGATAATTTCTGATTAGGGTCACACTTCAGGGTGAGGGATATCGGGGCATGATCGCTAATGATTATAGGATGTATTTTAGAGGAAATCTTATGTGCAATGGATTTATTTGAGAGAAAAAAGTCGATTCGGGAGAAGGATTTATGCACAGGGGAGAAGAAGGTGTATTCTTTTTTAGTTGGATTGTTCAGTCTCCATACGTCACCTATTCCAAGATCATCCATGTAATTCATTAATACTTTAGTAGATCGAGACGGTTTTGTATTTGGGCACTTACTGGATCTGTCTAATGATGTGTTGAGTGTCAGATTGAAGTCACCTCCGATGATTACAGATGAATCTGCAGAAAGGTCCGATAGCTCCGAAAAAACTCTATGGAAGAATTCAGGGTCGTCGTTATTGGGGGCGTAGAGGTTTAGAATTGTGAAACATTTATTATAGATTACCACTTTGATAATAATATATCTACCCTCTGGGTCTATGGTGGAGTTGATTATGTTAAAGAGCAACCTTTTGTTGAAAAGAACCGAGACTCCTCTTTGCCTGGAATTGAAACACGAGTTATATATTTTGTTAAAATTTAAGTCTGTCAGAGATTTTTCTTCTGATTGAAGTAAGTGAGTTTCTTGAAAGAAAACAATGTCTGCATTTAATCTTGATACATAATCAAATATCTTGATCTTTTTAGCCTGCGAGCGAAAACCCAAAATAAGCCTTTCAACTCTTCAAAAAAATAAAAGCGAGGGAGGGTTGGAAGCCCCTAATTTCACGCATTATTACCTAGCAAACCAAATTCTATATTTAACAGAATGGTTAAAACCAAAAGAATACCACAACACCTGGCTAGAAATAGAACAGCTAGACTGCAAACATATTAAACTCTCTGATCTCCCTTTTATCACTATGACCCTGAAACATCATAACTGCTTTAAAAACCCACTGATTGCCTCCACCCTGACTGCGTGGTGGAAAGCCCTGGACATAACAAATGTTCAATTAAAAACTAACATGCTGTCTCCAATCTGGCACAACCCTGACTTTAGAAACAAAAAAACACCACTCTATCTAAAAACATGGGAAGATAGCGGAATTATTCATCTCCAAGACCTCTTCGAAAATGATAAGCTCAGGACATATAACAATCTAACCCAAGCATTCGATATAAATAAAAGTAACTTTCTACAGTACTTACAAGTAACAGAGACAATAAAGAAAACTACTCCACTAGACTTAACTACTTTACAACCTCCAGAACTGGCTATATATATGAAAAAATTTCAACAAAATCAAAAAAACTCTCAAAAATATACAGAGCGCTCTCGAACACTAACTGTAATTACTTACCAATCGCGAAGTGGGAGGCTGAACTCTCAATCACCCCGAGCACTGATTTCTGGACAGAAATTTGTTGTAATACTTTTAAGATGACAAAAAACACAAACCTTCAGCTAATTCAATACAAGGTCCTCCACAGATCCCACATTACCCAACAGAAAATGCATAAAATGGGCTTCTCAGCAACAGACATCTGCTCTCAGTGCACCCAGAATACAGCGGATTCCTATCTACATGCCTTATGGCTTTGCCCCCCAGTTCAACACTTTTGGATTCTAATCACTGAAAAACTGTCCTCCATTTTGGACTGCAGGATTCCTTTATCTCCAAATCTTTGTTTGATTGGAGACCTGACAATGCTTCAACTTCCAGCAAACCAATCACAATCAATCCTTGCGGCACTAGCCATAGCAAAAAAAACAATATTACTAAATTGGAAAGACAAAAAATCCTTAAACATAAACCAATGGCAAAATCTCCTCACAGAATTTATTTCCATGGAAAAGATGTCTGCTCTCAGAAAACAAAAAAAAACAATGTGCTTTGAGGAGCGTTGGACTCCTTTTTTAATTGCATTAAATCTAAATTTTTAAAAGCCTGATGATCTAGCCTGCAAGCGACTGCCAGCACCACTCTTTACTAACGCACTAGCCCAACTGTAGGCCTGGGTCGCCTTGGGCCTCTGGGGTGGTCTTGGCCGGGATGGCTGGGGTGGGTTGCCGGGGTGTCTTGTTGCCTCGGCACGGGTGTGCATTCCTTCTGGGTGTTCACGAGGTCCCGGGGCTGTTTGATTTGGCGCTGTTGCCCCTTGCATACGCATCTGGTTGGTCTCTGGGGCTGGGGCCCTGCGTGCTCCCCTGCCGCTCCTTCCTCCTGCTCCCTGTCCCCCTGTCTCGTCCTCCCCCCCTCCTCCTCCTTTGCTCTTGCGCCCGCCATCCTGTTGGGTTGGGTGTGGGGGGCTCCCGTTGGTCTGGGGCACTGGTGGGGGGGCTGTGGCTCCCGCCTGGGGGGCGGGCGGTGCCGTGCCGGGTGGGTTGGCTGGGGGGTGGTCTCGTTGGGGGGCCTGGGGTGGTGGGGTCCTTGGCTCCGGTCCGGGGGGATCCGGGGTGGGGGTAGCTTTGGGGGTGGCTGCTGCCCGGGGTCGGCGATTGCCTCCTGGGTCGCTGGGTGGCGGGGTGTGGCTGTGGGTTGCTCCGTCGGCCCTTGCGGGTCCTCGGCTTGGCTCCCTAGGGCGCGCCCTTGCCAGGGATGTCGCTTGCGCGACGAGCCAGGCGGGGCCCCCTCCGGGGCTTTTGTTTGGCCGCAATGGTTGGGGTGTGGCCGTTATGGCTAGGGGTGTGGGGTGGGGGGTGCTATGGGCCCTCCCCGGGGGTCGTGTTGGGTGGGTGTGCGGGGGCGCGGCGCGTGGCTCTTGGCCTGGTGGATCCGCGTCGGGATTGGCTGGTCTGCTGGCTGGGTGCACCGGGCGCCGTGGGCGCCATTCCGGGGCGGGGGCGTCCCGGGGGTGGATCCGTGGTCTGGGTATCCGGGGGCATGCTCTCCTGTCATCTGCCCGGGGACCGGCCGCGGCGCGTGGCGGTGCTGCGCAGCCTTGGGCGGGGCGGGGCTGGTGGCCTGGGGCCCGCTGTCGTCCAGGGTGTGCTGGCGTCGGGGGGGTGTCTCGTGCCGGTGCGTGGGTCGTCGGGGATCGCCTCCGTGGGGGGGGGCTCTACTGGCGCCGTTGGTGTGGGATGGCGGTACCGGGCTGGGGGTGCTTCGGTACTCGGGCTTGCCGGTCCGTGGCTGGCGGGGTGGCCCTGCTTGGCGGTAGATGGTGTCCTCTTTCGTCGGGGGGGCCGGGGCCGCCTCCCGGTGGAGAGTGTTATATCGTGGCGCCGGGTGGGCCTATGCTGGCCCTGGTGCGGGCACGGGCCTCCCCCCTGCTCGGCCGCCCTCCTTGGCGGCGGGGGGGCGTCGCTCTGGGCCGGCGTGCGGCGGGGGTCGCCCCCTGGAGCACTGGGGGATGGGGTTGGTGCCTGGCTGCGCCCGGGGGTGGGGGGTGCCGCCGTGCTCCGCGGGGCCGTCGCGGTCTGGGGGGGTGCCGTGGGGGGGGTCTCCGGCTTTGCTGCTCCGGGGCCCGCAGTGCCGCTTGCCCGTCTGCACCATCTACCCTCTCGCGTGGCCCGCCATGCGGACGTGCCCGGCTCGCACCAGACAGGCCTCCTACATGTACACTTCACCTCACTCCCAGCTGGTCTGGCTCACTCACATAATGCACCACACACCCATACCCAACCCTTGGGGGGCTGGATGGTGGGACTGGGGGTGGAGGGGGCCGCCACCTGTGTCACTATGTAGTGGCGTGGGGGCGGCACTCCCACCTCTAGTTACCATACTAATCCCTCCAATTTTAATCGCACTTCAACATGCCACCCCCCGGAGGGTGTACTCACCTACACCCTCCGGCCTATTACACCACATACACATATATCCACAGAGGCAGGATGGGGAGCACCGCTCCCCTCCTTCCCCCTTCTTTTAATTACACCCCATACATTCACTAAACACACATTCACACAGGGGATAGGGAAGTGCCTCTCCATTGGGGAATGGAGAGGCACCATAACAGGGTGGTGGGTTGGTTCACATATTTGGGCCTCTCCGGTGGGGGCCTGGCTCCTCTGTTGGTGGCTGGGCCACTGCTTAGAGTAAAAATACATCAGGATGGTGCGGTCGGGCGTGGCGGTGGGTCTCGGGGGGGCTTTGCTGGGGTCTCTCCTTGCGGGGTCTTTCCGGGCGGTGTCGGCCTGGTGGGGCGCGGGGGTGCTTCCTCCCCTTGGGTGTGGCTGGGTGCTTGTTTCGTCTCCTGGTGGCCTTGGGGGCGGGCCCCGCGGTGTGCGGGCCCGGGGCGGCCTGCCTCGCCGGTTTGGGGGGTGGGTGTGCTGGGGGTGTGCTGGTGTCCTCGCCGGGGTTGGGGCGGGGTTGCTTGGCGCCTCGGGGTGATGCTGTTTACTGGGGGGCGGCGCTAGCTGTTCCGGTGGTGGAGGTTGCTGTCGGCCGCCTGGTGGGTCTATCCTGCCGTTTGCGGACTGGTGGGTGGGCCCGGGGCATCTTTGGCTGGGGGCTGCTGTCCCGCACTTGATGTGTGCCATTGGGGTGCCTCCGTCCCCGCGGTGGGGATCGCCGGTTGCTCGCGGGCCGGCGGGGGGCGCTGCTCCGTGGCTGGCGCTGTCCGGGGGGCGGCGGGCCCTGGGCTGCTGGCCGTGGGCTGTCCGGGGCTGTGCGGTCCTGCTGGGCCGTGGCCGGGTCCCGGGCGGGGGTGGGGGATGCGTCCCGGGGGGCTTGGCCCGGGGGCTTGCCCTTGGGGGGTCCTGGTCCCGGGGGGTGCTCCTGGGGCCCGGGGTGCTTGGCCTGCTGGCCGGGCCGGTCCTGGCGGGGGTCTTTCGGGGCGGGTGGCGCATGCCGCGCCCTTGCGTACCTACTGGTACGGCCCCTGCTTGGGCAGTGCCCCGTGAGGTAGGGTGTCGGGGGCCGGAATAGGGGGCCACATCCCGGCGGGGCGGTCTGGCTTGGCCCTTGGAGGGGGCCCTGGCTTTAAAAAAAAAAAAAAACTGAAGCTCGTGGCGCGGGCGGCATCAGTGAAGGGTGATCTGGGGCGCCGTGGGGGGCTAGGTTGGGGTGCCTGGGGCCCGGCGGGGAGACTCCCAGCGGCCCCCTGGTGCCTTATGCGGCTTGGGGTGTGGTCGTCCTCCCTGGGCGGGCTGCTCCTGGTGCTGCATCCGTTCCGGGTCCTTCTGGCCTGGGGTCGGGCCCCTGCTGGCTCTGGGCTCGCCGGCGGGTGCCCACTGGCTGCCTGTTTGGCGCGGTTCTGGTCATCTGCTGGGCGTGGGCTTCGGCTCCTCCGCTGGGGCCTCGGGCAGGGAGTTCTCTGGGCCCTCCCCTCGGGGGGTTGGGTGCGGGGGTGGGGTGGGGGGGTGGGGGGGTCGATGGGGTGGGGGGTCTGGGGGTTGGGGGTGGGATCGGTGGCGTGGTGCGCTGGGTCCTTGGCTCCTTGGGGCTTTCTCGGGTGTGTATGGGGGGGCGATGGCTGCCTCTCGGCTTGGGATCTTGGGGGCGTTCGGGGGACTGCTTGGCCGTGGGGTGGTCTCCTGGGGCCCTTAGGCTGCCTGCTCTTGCTGCTGGCCTGACTGCTTCTTCGGGCCCGGGGGCGGCTCTTGGGTTTTGCAGTGGCGGTACTTGGAAATACATTTGTCATGGATGCACTGGTCTTGGGCTGTGGGATAACACTCATACTGGGCTCAACCTTAGACACGTTGTTCCCAAATACCTGTTTTATGGAATTTCCACTCACCTCTTCCTCTGTTCACAGCCACCACCATTATTCCTAAACCACACACTGATCACCAAACTGGCTTGACAACACAACAATAAACACAATATACACAACCACAATTTCACATCGCATCACTTAAAACTATTCCCCACCCATTCCATATCCTATCTTGTATCCCTCTTCCCTGTTAACTTCCCCACCCCCCTCCAACCCCTCACCTTGGTGTAACACTGCCCTCTCTTTTTTACATCCTCCCTTTAATAAAGTATTTCTTACCCTTCCCTAGGGAGGGCTGGTGACGGTCACAATTATGCAATGAAATAAATACATTTATTTAATTGCAATAATAAAATATGCATTGCTGTCAAAAGATTGCACTTCTTGTAGTGTTAACCTTCGACAGCATGTGCAGACAAGGTAAGAAAAAAAAAAAAAAAAAAAAAAAAAAAAAATCATCATGGACTGACGTCGACATGAAGATCGGCAGGGTGAGTAGAAAAGGAGCTAGATGTTTTGAGAGCTGTCATGCGTAGGCTTGCGAGGCATTTGCCAACAAAGCATGCAGAAGTAGGCTTGTTGCTGTGGTTTAAATGTAGCGCTGAGACCAACTCTAGCCAATGGGAAGCATGGAACATGATCAGCTGGACCAGCTCAACCTGCAAATTAGACCCCCTTCCAACTATTCTCATTAAAGCCTCTGTGTCCACTCTGGCTCCCCTCATTACACACATCATTCATTCCTCACTCACCACTGGAACTGTCCCCTCCTCACAGCTGCTGTCACACCGATACTCAAAAAACCCGGTTCAGATCCCAATAATCTCAATGACCTACATCCTATATCCAACCTGCCATTCCTTTGTAAATTTCTCAAAAAAAATCTTGCCTATACTCACCTCTCCTGCAATAATCTTTATGAACAGTTCCAGTCCAGTTCCCGCCCACTTCATAGCACTGAAACAACCCTACTCAAAATCACCAATGATCTCCTGCTGGCTGCTGATTCTGGTCTCCTCTCCATCCTCATCCTGCTTGAGCTGAGTGCAGCCTTTGATACCATTTCACTCACCATTCTCCTCAACAGACTTCTTTCTATTGGCATCACACACACCACCTTTTACACCTACCTTTTAGGCTACACTTACAACTACATCAATTTCCATTGCTATGCTGATGACACCCAGCTCTACATCTCCACCAAACCTAACATCTCACCTACTCTCTCCTCCCTCACTCACTGCCTCACTGATATAAAATCATGGTTCACATCGAACTTTCTGAAATTAAACAGTAATAAAACAGACGTTCTATTAATTGGTACACAATCCACTCTAATCAAAGCTGACAGTTTCTCTATAACCATTGACAACTCCGCCATCTCTTCCTCTCAACAGGTTAAGAGTATGAGTGTCATCCTCGGCAGGACATTCACTTCTCATATCAATGACAACACATGGTCTGCATATTTTCACCTCTGCAATATAAACTGCCTCCGCTGCCACACTCGTTCACAGTCTGGTCACCTCCCGTCTTGATTATTGTAATTCCCTCCTGTTTGGTCTCCCCAACAAAACCCTTCATAAACTTCAACTCGTCCAGAACTCAACAGCCAGGATCATCACCAGGATCCCCGTTGCTCACCATATCACACCAGTCCTCTTGCAGCTCCACTGGTTATCCATCACACATCGCATACATTACAAAATACTTCTACTCACTTTTAAGGCTATCCACAATCTGGTTTCCCCATACCTCTCCAACCTCATCCACATTGCCACACCCTCTCTGTAGTGGTGCTATTGTCGTTGACATACGCATGCTGTGTAGAGTAGATGCTATTGCAACCAAAAAATAAAGAAAGTAAAATACCAAAGGCGATTAAGTCCTGTCGGATATTCCAATCCATTTATTGCAGAATGAGCAGATGAAAATGACCAAAAACCAGGATGTTGTAGAAATTGCAGGGTTGAGACAACAAAACACTCAATACACCTGATCGCACGGTGCCGTTAGCGCGGTAAAAAACGTTTGTTCTCCAGCGCCACACCTGACCCTCATTACAGCTTTCCTTTATACTAATTAGGGCAGAGCCACTCCTCTAGCGCCCTCTGCTGCAAAATGGCTCCACCACTCATGCGCACTCAGATCATCCTCTTCCATCATCCTCGATGTCCCCCCTGCACACCTCATCACCATGGGGAACAGAACTTTCAGCCGCTCTGCTCCCCAGCTCTGGAACTCACTCCCTCCTGATCTCCAAAAATGCAGATTCATTCACCACTTTCAAATCCCAACTCAAAACCCATTTGTTTAAACTTAATTGACATTTTTCCACTGAACTTCCATTATTGTCCACCATATTTCGTCTTTGTATTTTTTTTGTTATGTTCTACTGTTTTTAACCTGTTTTCTGTATGGTGACCTTGGGTGCCTTGAAAGGCGTGTTACGGTTGAATTTACGGTTGACCTCATTTGGAGACATGATTCATTGCTCTGGTTGAATGATGGAGTCCAGGAGAAGCATTGATGATTTTATATAAAAAAAGTTTATTCTAAACTAAGAAAAAAAGGTACAAGATGGAACAAAGTTAGCGTCCGTCCAGGCGGACGTCCGAAGGAAGTGCCGCGCCCTAACAGTTTCAGCTTAAGGTTTTATACAGATAAGAAAAGGTCCCAACAGTGAGAGACAAAAGGGAGGGAGTCAGATGCCCATAGTGGAAATGTTGGAGGATGATGAAGATGTTATGAGAAGGTTTGGTGCCAGTCTTTATCTGTCCTTGATAAGTGTGTGCGTCAGTGTATATCTGCATGTGAGCAGAGACTGTGCTGCACTGAGAATAAACAATCTGTACTGTTTAATCATGATTCAGCTGTCCAAAAGTGTAAAGAGTAATGGAGTCGTCATGTATTAAAACATGACAAATTGTACACATGAACATACATTTGACGATGTGATGATGAATGTAATAATTGACCATAACATTCCCCACTTTTGGTCGCATCAACGACCAAATCAAGAAACAAAATTATTATATTCCACCTTTGCTGTCTGTCAAGGTTTACCATTAGCATCGTTATTGTCATACATTGGATATATTCTTCTTTTGTGAGGCACAGATATATCAAGAAAAATGTGGAAATAAACCTTAAAAAAAACTTCATCATTATTATCAATGGCATGAATCATCAAAAATCATCCTTTATTACATCTAGATAAGCAAAAATCATCATTTGCATCAAGGACATCACTCGTCTTCATCGGCTGAGTTCAGTGGTAACTGGGGTAACCAATAGCCATGGTTAGAATCACCGCACTTGATTGGCGGCATCATGAGTGAAGAACCTTGAGTATTTTCCTCAATCGTAGCAGAAGGGTTTATGACTGTATTCCTGCAGCTAGGTGTGAGGTTGTTCTCCCTCAACCTAGCTATGAGCATTTGGTGTGGCTTATAAACAAAGCTAGGCCCTTGTTCTAGAGCGTTTTCTTGTGTGTGTCTCAGTGGCCTTGTCGGTTCCCCCTTCATTGTTCGGTCAGCCTCCGTCTCAGCATCAGCTGGTGTCGGCAATCATCTTGGATACATGTCGCCCGCTCCGCGACCTTCACTGCCGTGTGGGTCGTTCGTTTCCGGTCGGCGTTGTAGATGATTGGTTGTTGTCTGAGGAAGGGTAGTCTCCACACACCTGGCAACCTCTCTTGGGATCGGCTGGTACCTGAACAGAAGGGGGGGAAAAACACCAAAACAGAACTCTTGGGATTGGCTGGTACCTGAACACATGCGCGATCCCACTACTGAGGCTTTAGCTGGTACCTGGTACCTGGTAGGCTTTAGCTGGTACCTGGACAGAAAAAAAAGGGGTGGGGGGGAAAAACACTCACCCAAAACTAAGAAAAATAAAATAAAATAAAATAAAATAAAATAAAATAAAATAAAATAAAATAAAATAAAATAAAATAAAATAAAAGTTTAGGGGTGTTAGGTTTAGTTAACTAACTAAATGAATAGTTAGTATGGCCAGGAAGGCAGAGACAGGTCAGAGGTCAGGATCTGAGAGCTTTTCAGATCCTAAAAGGTGCTGCTGCACAATCACACAATGGTTAGGTGTGGGTTAGTGAGCTTTTAGCCATGCTAGCTCTGTAGCCCATTCGCACGCGAGTGGGAAAATATGAGGCTGAAAGAAAAGCAGGAAGTATTAATTCGATTTTCTTTTCCTGGAGTAAGAAGAAGCATAGCTGGAGTTGCAGTGATTATCTGTGGTACGTCTACTTACCTGGTGAGAAGCAACAATTTGAGAACCACTGTTTACAAGGACATGCAAGTCGGACAAGTGTGGAGTGTGGTTACATGTCTTCTCAAGATGAATACATACAATTGGGAGACATGGAGATGTGAGAAAGCTAAATAAATTTAACCAAATAAATAAATGATGTTATTTATTTATTTAAATTGTTTGTTTCATTTTTCTTTGCTATCTCTTATTTGTGAAGGAGAAATCTTATTCTATCCTTTATTTATTCTGAATAATGTTAACACTCCACACCTATTTACATAGCCTAATTCTTTTATAGAGCTGAATTTGTCAGTTCATTTATTTCATTATTTTCCCTCATAATTATTATTTGAGATGTAATTTACTTAATTTTGAAGGTCAATTGGTGGCAAAAGTGTCTCCTATTCTGTGTCTGAACCAGAGTTTAGCTCTCTGTATTTATTCCATTCGTAGGGGTGACGAGCCCCAGCACGGTGTGGAGAGCTTCCTTAAATGCTTGGAAGTTACTTAACTTTAAACTATCTCTTATTTCAATCAATTATCAAGAATTTCAGGAGGACCCTTTTTAAATCTCAGACCCAGATTGGGCCACCAACCCAATGTTGAGAACACTTAATTTTCCCTTAAACGTGTCTAAACCCAGTGAAGGTGTTTTATGGTCTTGCACGCTAAGTGCTGGTGGAACAAGAAGAAAATGGTTGGAGGGTTTTGGGGTATATTATTTTCCTATGATAAAATATAAATCAAAAATCAGAGGGACGTTGGCCCGCTCCCTTCCCTTTTTCACATAAGAATACATTTGGATTCTTAAAACCATATGATAAATATCATTGGAAAATCACTTATCTGATCATTTTGGATGTGTCTCCGTTTTCCTCTCTCTTGTGTCCGCCTGCCTTTGTGCCCTCCAGCCTCCTCGACCTCCTCCTCCTCAGCCTTAAAAGGTCAAAGCCAGGGTCAACTGTACGCTCCCTTTGGAAATTTGAAGATCTGTCCCCACTTTTGCAGTTGGATTGGAAGTCTCTGTAGTCTCTGGAATAGATATTATGTTAGAACATCCACAATATGTCATATTGTCACGTGTCTATTTCAATCTATTTCCCCTTTGCTTCCCAGTTACAGTTATGGACAATACTTCCCTTTAATTCTCATCCTTCATCATAAGAGCAGTGACCAGGCATGTCGGCGAAGGAAGGCAGGATCGGAGTCGAGAAGGCGGTGGCATTGTCTGTTAGGAAACACTCAGAAACAGAAAGAGAGGAAACCATTAAGACTTAAATGAATAATTTAAAATATCTCTTTTCTTAGTTGGATCTGATTCGTCTCCTTTGAGTATACAGCCAGCGACCTGTATTTTGGAAAAAGTTACACAATAGCAACAACTAAGACGAAGACATAGACAAGTGCACACAACAACGAGTATACACATATAACAACAAAAAACATGGACACTGAACATGAACAGTAAGGTCAGTCAAGGTCAAAGCCAGTCATTCCACTGAAAGTGGTATCATATATAAAAAAAACGTCGTTTGGTGTCTTTAAACACCCAGAAAAAACCTTTAAAACCTGGTAAACTTTTTAGAAGGCCCAAGGCCTAAAACCATAATTTTTTAACAAGCAGCAGTGTTTTCTGAACACCCCACTACATAATTGGCAAAAACAGGGAGAAGATCTAGTGCATCAAAACCCAGGAGGAAAGGAAGGTGAAACAGAGGAACATGTGTAGTCAAACAGCCATTCATCGGTCAATCACTCAATGACACGTCCACGGCACATTCGCACTCACAACACGGTTCTCTCAGGCATACGTAACGTGTCATCATTCAGTCACTCATGCACCGCACACGTTCATGCCTCAATTTTCACGTCCATGCATTCACAAGGTTTTGCTGCATAGTGTCTAAGTAGAATATAGGTCTCATCTAACCCACCAGCGGCGATAGCCAGTCCACCTCCTCTCTCGGGGTCAATGAGCTCTTATTGCCCCCCCATGCTTGGCAACCTTTTAGTGTTAATTAATTGCTTTTTACTGGTATCATCTGATTACTAAGAGGTACGCTCCTTTTTACTTCCGCCTTGGCGGAGTCTACACTTAGAGTATTGTCCCTTGCAGTACTGACAGTCTACTAGCTGCTGATCAGGCAGCAATCGCACAGCCGTGCACAATAACCAAACTCAACCCCGGTCCGCGGGGGAAACTCAACCGCTGTCCATCTACAGAAATGTAAAAAAGAATCTCTGAATCAGCAGGAAACTCAACCACCGCTCTTGAAAAATAAGAGTTTGGGAATAACTCAACCACCATAAACTCCAGAAGTCTAGGAAAAAACCTCTGAATCAGCAGGAAACTCAACCTTCACTCTTGAAGAATAAGAGTTTGGGAATAACTCAACCACCATAAACTCCAGAAGTCTAAGAAAAAAAAACCTCTGAATCGGCAGGAAACTCAACCTCGGTCTGCAACCTGAGGGAAACTCAACTGTCAGGACTTTCTGGGCACCTCTAAGATTGAACGGAGTACGCAACCTCTAATAACCCTCACTCTAAGGGAACGTAGAAATTTGTTCAGAACGGTATTCGGTTACCAAGCATGTATCAAATCAGGTGGACCACTATCCCCCAATGAGCGCTTTCCCTAGCAAGGTTTATCCTTTTTCTGCACATTAAACCAGGACTTCTTGTTTGAAAAGTAGTTGCCTATGTACTCATAGCAACTAATGGGACATTTTTTTCTCAGGAAAAATTTGGTACCCCCCCCATGCTGTCGAGTGGCTTCGGGCCGGCCAGACAGTCCGACGCGGTAAGGGGGAGGCGCGCAAAATGAAAACAATGAATGTTGAACTAGGCTGTCTGTCGCAAGCAGCTTCAAAAAGGGTAAGGTACAGATTGTTTACGAGGGTATCGGTCAAAAAATGTAAAAATGTAAACTTGGTTGAGGCTGCAGTCCTCAATCTCTGTCTCAATTTTCCTGAAATTGAGTAAAAACAAAGAGAAAAAGAAGAATCGTTCAGAAATAACAAAGGAGAAAAACGTGTGAGCTCAAAAAAATCATTGCCAATAAAAATTAAAACTTCAGCTCCAAAAGCTGAGGCAACAGAGGGCTCTTTCTTCAGCGGATGTAACCATATCTTGCATTGTGGGGGGCCTCCCCTCAGCAAGAAAATAAAATGAAAGAAAAGCAAACAAAAACAACCTTATCAGTAACACTATTTTCTTCCCCTTTGTTTGTTCTTTTCTCATAAAGGCAACAGCAGTGTAAATAAATGAGCAACATAATGAATAAAAGCAAAGATAAATGATGGGCACACTTGATCTCATGTGGCAAACAGAAGGGTTCTGTGTGAAGTTCTGGTGGTCCTGTGTTTCTCATAATTATGAATGTGGGTGTGTGACTGTATGTCTGGTCTGTCTGCGTGTGAGAGAATAAATGAAAACAAAATAATCTAGTGCACAGTCAGAAGATAGAGGGGTTAGTATTGTGCGAAGGAGAAGCTTGTTGGCTATTTGCTAGTTGTCCCCCTCCATGCCAAAGTTCAAGGCTAAAGTGATTTAGCACAACCACCAAAGGCTGTGGTGGACTTCTTGTGGCTTGGTATCCTTGTGGCTTTTGAAACAGTGTCTTTTTTTGGTGAAGATATTCCATCAGACGTGTGACCAGTCTGCAGTTGCTGCCCATCGTTCAGGCAGTAGTCGTGGCGTTTAACTCGCAACTCATTGGTGGGGGAGTGTCGAATCACTCCGACGCCCACAGGTTCTCAGTCTTTGATGATGGGGCAGGATGTGTTAATCCCAGCCCATTCATAGACGATGAAGAGTTGACTTGGGACTGAGCGAGTTATTTCAGCATTGCTTTGCTGAATGGGAGTTGAGTCCTTGAGTCCTGAAAGGTCACAGACCTTTGATTGTCCATTTCCTTCTGATGCTTGGTCCTTTGAATGATGTTGACATTTCATTAGCGTAAGAGTTGAAGGTGATTTCATTCTTTCATTGAAGATGTCGTTTCTTCAGGGGGCAACCACAAAGCCAACAATAGAATAATAATAAAAAAATGATAATGATGATAACAGTAATATTAAAAAAAATAAAATGAAATACTGTATTCATCTGTGTGTGTGTTTGAGTGTGTGTTGCTCATATTCATTTTAGAGTGAACCCATCAAACATGAAATCAAAATAAAATTTAAAATAAAAAAATAAAAATAAAAAAGTAAAAATAGTGTCTGTGTGTAATGGCACTATTCTGTAGGCAGGGGAGAAGTGAGAAATCACAATGTTGTGTCACAAGTGTGTAGTGCACTAAACTGGCCAGTGAGGGGCGCCACCTCTCTCTCTTGTGTGTGTGTCTGAGTGTGTGTGTGCGTGTTTGGCCTTCTCTCCCTTTCTCTCTCTCTGTACGTGTGTATGTGTGTGTGTGTGTGTGTGTGTGTGTGTGTGTGTGTGTGTGTGTGTGTGTGTGTGTGTGTGTGTGTGTGTGTGTGTGTGTGTGTGTGTGTGTGTGTGTTCACACGTCCAAAAAAAAGAAAAACACAGCAGCCGACGTGTGTGTGTGTTTGGCTCTCTGTGCGTGCGCGTGCCTGTGCGTGTGCGTGCGCGCGCTTCCCTCTCTCTCTCTGTGCGTGGGTGCGTGCGTGCGTGTTTGGCTCTCTCTCTTTCTCTCCCTTTCTCTCTCTTGTGTGTGTGTTGTGTGTGTTTGAGAGAGACTCTCTCTGCGAGAGAAAAAAACCAAAGTGCACAGAAGTCAAAAGCTGACACTCGTCCAAATGAAAGCATTAAAGCCAAGCCAAAGGGAGAAATCTGATTCCACGTTTAAACAAAATAAAAACAAAGATAAAAAAAAGCATGATCTGAGTTCACATCATACCAAGATTGTATATGCGTATGCATATATTATTTGTTTATTGGGTTGTTCATCTGTTTGATTCACAGAAACACAATTTAGGTTAGATTCGGGGTTTTAATCTATTTTGCTTTCGGTACAGAGGTGAACTCAGATCATGGCACCGCTGGGATGTTTTGGAAACTTTGGTTGCCCGTCTATCTATGGTCAGGACCTCACAGGCTGTGGGTGTCCGAACAAAACAAAGTAAATAATGACCAGCCGTATTTTATGCCTAAACAAAATATCCGAGCCCGAAGAAAACCAGAGGGAACCTACAGCATTAAAAAACAAAGAACCTCAACCATTTGAGCCTTTCTCATGGCACAGTTCACTGCATCAAAACACAGAACAGCTGAGGATCAAAATCAAAGCTCAAAGCTGAAAATCAATACAATGCTTGACTGGTTCCAAAAAAAATCAACACAGAGCGAATATATATGTAAATGAAAATTTATATATATATGTTTATAAAGGCAGCTTTACCTTAGTCCGAATTGGTGTTTGAGGTTCAACCGATGGTTCGTGCTCCAGTCTCTGTCCGAGGGCGGACCACCGCGGGCCAGCCCCGGGGCTTCAAGTGTGTCGACCCAGTGCTGGTCCACGGTCGACGCCCCACAGAGCAGAAGATGGATTCAGTTCGTCGACGCCAATAGTTACGGCTGAATTTACGGTTGACCTCATTTGGAGACATGATTCATGGCTCTGGTTGAATGATGGAGTCCAGGAGAAGCATTGATGATTTTATATAAAAAAAGTTTATTCTAAACTAAGAAAAAAAGGTACAAGATGGAACAAAGTTAGCGTCCGTCCAGGCGGACGTCCGAAGGAAGTGCCGCGCCCTAACAGTTTCAGCTTAAGGTTTTATACAGATAAGAAAAGGTCCCAACAGTGAGAGACAAAAGGGAGGGAGTCAGATGCCCATAGTGGAAATGTTGGAGGATGATGAAGATGTTATGAGAAGGTTCGGTGCCAGTCTTTATCTGTCCTTGATAAGTGTGTGCGTCAGTGTATATCTGCATGTGAGCAGAGACTGTGCTGCACTGAGAATAAACAATCTGTACTGTTTAATCATGATTCAGCTGTCCAAAAGTGTAAAGAGTAATGGAGTCGTCATGTATTAAAACATGACAAATTGTACACATGAACATACATTTGACGATGTGATGATGAATATAATAATTGACCATAACAGGCGCCTTTAAAATAACATTTATAATAAAAATAAAAATAAAAATATTAATTATTATTATTATTACTATTAAGTTACTGATAGATGAAGGGGCTGGACTAGCTTGACTTTCGTGCCTACCTGAACTAAAGCAATGGTCAATTTCTTCCTCATAGAAATGACATATTTACGTTTGTTTTCGTGGTAAGCATCGCTTTTATTAATGAACAACTGTTAATGTCAAAATCAGTGCACAGGGTAGCAAGATGATGTCAAACACAAACAGGGGCGCATTGGATCCATAATCCATGTATCAAAGATAAGGATAATTCATGTTCTTGTGCAGAAAAAGGATTGTTTCAATGGTGTATTCCTTTATGAATGTCCTTCTCTGTTCCATCCTCTTGGCCTGAAGCGCTGATCTTGCTCTCATTACTGCAGCTAAATGGAAGAACGCTGCGTGCAAAAGACACTATGTGACCAAACCAGACCACAAGTTCTAAATTTTTGTTCCAACGTGACCTGTCCGGTGCCGTCGGGCCCCCTGCAGGCATCATGTACGCACATATATTAAGCTCAAATAACATAAAGTGTATCTTTCTGGACCTTTAAACAGTAATGCACAGGATAAACAGATAATTAACACTAAAACTAACTAAACTCCATACATAAACTCCGGTACATGAGCCATCAAAGCCTGAAGCTAATGATGTAGCGAACGTTAATGTATTAGCATTCCGGAAGTAGCGCTAGCTGAACACTTATTCAAAAAATATGACTGATGTCTTCTTAACAAAACCAATCTACATGCCTGTAACTTGATGGTTTATAAAAACGCTGGTCCCTTGGGCTGCTTTTATACTTCACAAACCTGTTAAACAGTAGTAAAGAAGAAAGGCAGAGACAGGATGTCAGTCATTTCATTGCCACGAACACAGTGGGGAACAGTGGCGCCCATCTCACACTGTCCCTACTGTTTTGGAGGCACACAACAGGTTTGGGTTTACAGAGTGAACAATGTTACAAATTACTAATGTTTTGCCGAGACCGATACTAGTATCGGGAGGAGTCCTGATACGCCACTAAAAGGCTGGATCGGTTTACAGACGATTTACCAATTTAATCGATGGCTAACCCTCCTCTGACTCTCACTCTGCCCTGACTCCTGATCCCAGAAACGTATGGTTACAGGTTGGCATTTCAGAGCCAAAATTCAGGTTTCAGAAAAGTTTATACATTTGTCACCCATACCAGGTAGACAATAAAAAAAAAGTTATCCTGTATTTACTCTACCCCAGTATGTATCTGTATCGGCCAATACTAGGGAACTGGGTATCGGTATTGGGGCCGAAAAAAGGGCATCGGAACAACACTACAAATTACACAGGAAAAATAAATTAATAAATAATCTAAATAATGAAAAACATATTAGGATACCCCAAATGTGACCACACAATAGTGGGCTTAACATACTCCCCAACAAATAAAAGAATGCCTCCTGGCGTTGTCAATTACACTGAGTTACATACTTTTAACTTCTCAAAATACCCATGTAGAGGTATCATAAGGCACAAAAGAAGTATAAAGGAACCTTTGGTAGGGCATTGTAAGGTAGGTTGACTGATATGGGGTGAACTGTGGCTGCATTTCCCACATAACCATATTTGATACTCCATTGGCACTAATAACATTAATTCTACCTTGTGGCTGGTAGGAAGGTTCACCTAAAGACTCATAAGTAAACCTCGGGGAAGGCTGTCTGTTGCTTGTGGATCTATTAGGATGGACCAGGTACTAGGTTCTCAAGTGTTACACTAGAAACACCAACGGATTACAAATATGAAATGGCTGGAGGCAGAAATAAGCAATTTGTTTTATAAAACACATGAACAGTTTACAATTTAACAGCCGACATCTCTAAGAGCTACATTTGAAAATTTTTGTATCATTTGAGGAAAATAAAGCCTCAACAAAAGCAACAAGTTTATTTTTTTCAGTTTGTTCAGTATGGAAAATGTCAATAGTCTGTCAGGTATTTAACATCCAGGCACTAGTGGCGCTATAACGCTGTATTCCCTGTATGACAAGTATCGCAAGGCTGTATGTGAGAATGAGATCTAAGATGGCGGAGTAAACATACCTGATACAAATGACTCAAGCTACAAGCCGAGCTAATGTTCTCACATGGGCACTCTCAGTGGATGAAGCCAAAAAGCTACAGACATACTACGACAGGTATGCGGCCTACACCACGCCAAAGTTCAACCTGATCTACACCAGGTTCCACTTCCACAAGAAAGTACAAGCTAGCGGCGAGTTATTAGAGCACTTTATCACTGATTTGAAACTGCTTGAGAGAGACTGTGGTTACCCGAATAGAGACAAAATGGTCCGCATTGTTTTGGGCACTAACTCCCCGCACATACATGATCTCACACTTGAAAAAGGAATCACTCACACGAACTGGCTCAAGCTTAGTTAAAGTAAATGACTGGAGCCAAAGACATAGTCAAAGTTGAAGTGGTGCATGTTGCTAGACAGCGGCAGAGCAAACACAAATACACAAGAGGCAAAGAGCAAAAACAAATAAACAGAGAATGTGACAGATTTGCATGCTCCCACAGTCCCAGAGAAACGTGCCCTGCTAAAGGTAAACAATGCATGGAATGTAAACGCTACAATAATTTTGCCAAAGCATGCAGATCCAAAGGCATGTACCCAGCAGAACCACAAAGAAGACATGCATTGGAGCAAAACAGTGATGAGGAGCAGTGTGAACTTTATAGAGACACAACCGTAACTTCAAATAAAAGCAATATGCAAGCCTATGCAGATTTAAAAGTTGGACCAAGCAAGGAAGCAGTAAAATTAAAAATCGACACCGGTGCAGAAATGATTGCCATTCCTGCAAGCATCTACAATACACTGTGTAAAACTGTGGCCCCTAATGCCACTCGCACAATCCATTGCAGGATATGGAAGCAAAGCATTAAAAGTTCATGGCATTTGCAACCTAAAGTGTGAAGAGAACCACCAAACACACAACCAGACTTCCACATCATCAGTGCCAAAGCACCACCCATTTTAGGACTGAGCGCTAGTCTTGAACTAAACCTCATAAGGCGAGTAATGAGGGTAAGTGAAGGAAAACAGACAATGACCCAAAAGCAATGCAAGCAAAGCAAGACTTCGCAGATGTTTTTCAGGGCATTAGATACAATACACGTTCCACATCAATCCAGATGCAACGCCAGTGATTTACCCTCCAAGCAGAGTCTCCATCGTTTTATACACATGGCTTAAAGAAGAGCTTGACAAAATTGAAGACAATAAAATCATCATGAAGGTAACTGAGCCCACAGAAAGGCTTGATGCCCTAGTTGTCATCAAAAAAGCCCAAAAACACAAACTACAAGTGTGCTTAGATCCAAGGGGCCTTAACAAGGCTATTCAAAGACCATACCATCCCCTGCCCACATTTGAGGATGTCACAACAAAACTCACAGCATTACAGTACTTCAGTGTACTCAACATTAGATCAGGCTACTGGGCGATAAAACTGAGTAATAGGTCGTCACTTCTGATCACTTTCAACACACCATTTGGCAGGTACAGATTGCTCGGGCTGCCTTTTGGTCAAAAAAGTGTGGACGAGACATATGAAGGACTCAGAGGTCTCGCTGCTATTGTTGACGACATTCTCGTTTTTGGTAAAACTGAAGAGGAGCATGATAAATATGATGAATCTGAGAGCTATGCTTCAGCGCATAAGAGAGAAGAGACTAAAGTTAAACCCAGATAAGTGAAAAATCTTTGTCCAAGAAGTTTGTTACTTTGGCCATGAGCTCTCAAACAAAGGAATTAGTCCAGACCCAAAGAACTGATAAACTACTTCGACAGATTCACACCACGCATCTCAGAGGTGAACGCACCACTAAGATCATTACTAAAACAAGACAGTGAGTTCATTTGGGACGCTGTACATGACAGAGCATTTGAGCAGATCAAAGAACTAATCACAAACCACTGTCGGCTTACTTTGACCCTCAGAAAGAGCTCACACTACAAGTGGACGCCTCATAAAGCGGCTTAGGTGCCGTACTGCTCCAAGGCAGCAGACTCGTCGCCTATGCATCCAAATAACTTAACAGCACAGAACAAAATTATGCACAAACTGAAAAAGAACTGTATGCTCTGCTCTTTGGATGTACATGTTTCCCTGAATATATGGATGGCTAGAAACCACTCGCTGCTTCCCCGCCTCGTCTCCAAACGATAATACTGCAGCTCCAAATGTACAACATTCACATCACGCACAAACCCGGAAAGTCCTTCGAATACTATGATGAAAGTCTGCGTGAAGGTATAGAAGCACAAATACACACACTCATCAGCAACATAGCAGTTATCTACAATAAACTACAAGAGACTGAAACAGCTACAGTACAGGACACTCAACTCACAGTGTTGAGACAAGTCCCAAAGTCAGGAAGGCCCGACAGGCGCAAACACTGCCCGCCACTCACAAAAGAGTACTGGAATCACAAAGACGAGATCAGTAAAGCTGAAAGCATAATGCTCAAAGGTGAAAAATTAAAAGTTCCCCAGAGCCTCAGAAAAGACATGCTGGGGCGCATCCATGCTAGTCACGTCGGTGTAGAAAATGCAAAAACAGAGCACATGACCTCCTGTTCTGGCAAGGAATGGGCCAGCAGATAGAAATTCTGGTAGAACAGTGCAGTATATGCCAAGAGTGATGCAGAGCCAACTTCAAAGGACCACTACTGTCACACGCCATTCCACAAACGCCATGGCAGTTAGTATGAACAGACATGAACATTCACATGGAGTGGGCACCACGACATCACAATAGTAGACTACTACAGTCAATACTTTGAAATGGAGAGACTCAGTTGTTGCACTGGATCTGGTGTCATCACCAAACAGAAGGCTGCGTTTGCACATCAAGGCATCCCTGAATGTGTGGTCAGCAACAATAACCCCTGCTACAGTGCAGCATATTTTGAGCACTTGGCAGAGGCACTTCTGTTTACATTGTGTTAAAGTAAAGTGGCACCCTATTTTTGTTACATGGGCCCTTACTGAGATTAGCATTGAGGTTTTGGTACAAAAAGGTTTACGTGTTAATAGTGTTCATATTACCAGGTCATGTCATGCCTATGTATTATCCATTCTAATCATTGTTGTCTCATTGAACACAGTGCTTGTATGCATTTTTGTTTATGTGCCTATCCTGTAACTTATTTTCTTTTAGGAAGGAGAGGCAATATCCAGGTGCGGGAGGTGATATGACACTCTTATATCCCTGTATGACAAGTATCGCAAGACTGTATGTGAGAATTATATCTAAGACGTCAGAGTAAACATACCTGATACAAATGATCTGTGTAATTATTATAAGTTTGTATATTCAGTATTGATCATAGCTAGAGGGCAAAATATAGCAAGGTAGGTAATAGAAAAGAAAAACAATATTCCTTTTGTTGTGGCAGTAAGTGGTTATCACGTTGTGTGATGCGATCAGTAGAGGAGAAAAGGAGTTTTCAGATTACAGTTCCGTGCACAGGCTCACAATATCCATTGAAGAGAGAATCCTGATCCATTCCGTTCCAGTCTTTGCACTTGCATCCAGGTCAACATCAACAACAACCCATCATAAATAGACAGTTATACCGCAGCAAGGACATCACCCCTTGGTTATGCTAACTATACTTTATAATGTTCAAGCATAACTGTGGAGCACCGTGGTTGGATCAGCCTGGTGCTGAAGGTGCAAATAGTTTTATCTGTATGAATTTATGTCTTTCATCACATTCTACCTAAACCGCAGCATTGGTACAAACTATCAATTTATCATGTGCATGTCCTATAGAATTAAACCAGGGAAATCGCACATACTATTTTACTTTGCACCCACACATATACCCCTTTAAAACACTACAGAGTCCCGTCTCTTTCGGTGCTGCATGTCTCCAATCTGTAAATCAGATCCTAGCAGGTAACGACATCCGCAAAAGCTGCCATGTCCATCCAAAGGTTAACCAGAATCTGGGCTGGTCAGTTGTTGACCTAGCTCATAAGCAGGTATTTCACAGGCCATCAACCCATCTAATCTCGTGTTTTTTCTCACTCTCCCAAATTATGCCCGGATCTGCAGTGTCAGTGTAGGCTATGGGCCTGCTGGGTGTCTGTAAACCCATAGTCCTGAGAAAACTATGGAACTGTGTTAAGACTGGGTAATGCTATGCTAGCTATGCTAAATGCTGGCTAGTGCTAATACAAGTCAATGCTTATTATAGCTAGCGCTGGTGTTAATTTGTGCTAATGATATATTAATCCTAAATGGTATGCTAATGCTAGCTAATGCAAAATGCTAGTTAATACTGACGTTAACTCATACGAGCGTTAACAATGGTTAATGCTAATAATGGCTAATGCTAATGCTGGGTAATGCTCGTGATAGTTAATGCTAAATACTCATTTATGCCTGTGCCAGTACTCGATAATGCTAATTCTCAGTTCAGAGTGAGACTTTGACTGCAGTGGTGGTTAGGGTAAAATCTGATAAAAAGATATAGATTAGTACAAATAAAACTGTTATTTTCACCTCGTGTTTATAACCTAATGCACACCTTATGTCAATAAGGAAAAGCAAAACAAAAGCATTAGGGGAAGAGTGAGAGGCTGTTACACTGGTGTCACATGCAGAATATGAGAAGAATCTGCTGAGTGTAAAACCCACCTGTTTTCTGTGTTTCTTCTCTATGGTAGTATGTTGGTGTACATTAGGGCTGCCAACTTTGGTCGTTTAGTCGACTAATTGGTCGATGACGTCAGCATTGGTATCAGTTTCAATACCGTTTAAAAAAAAAAAATCAGAATCAGAATCAGAAATGTTTTAATGGCCAAGTACAGTTTTTAGGACAGTACAAGGAATTTGTCTTGGTAGTTGGTGCATAAAACAAAAAAACATAGAACAAAGAAACAACCCAGCAACAATAATAATAATAATAATAATAATAATAATAATAATAACTAGAACTGCAGGCAGTTATGAAAGGGGGCCAAGCCTTCCCGCGCAACTCGGCCCCCAGGTTTCGCGGAGCCCGTGGAAGTACGTCACGAAGGATGATGGGCTCGTGGCGAGCGTCAGGACACAGGCCAACGTGCCATTTGCTGTGAACAGGTGGATATGAAGTTTTGGAAGATGTGATTTAAAGTGTGAAAATTTCAGGCCAAAATGTGTTTGCACCCATTTTAGCGCCACCTAGTGGTGCACTTTTTGGTATGGGTGATCTGTGTGCTCTTCTATGGTTACCCTGTAAATTTCACATCTCTCAACATAATACTTCAGCTGAAATAAAGGTTTGTTTATTTATATGTTATGTAGTAATAAGAAACGCCCACTTTAACCAATCGGTCTTGCCATTTATGAGATATACATTTCCCATATTTGCAGCGCCCCCTAGTGGCGTAAATTAGTAAAATTTTGCTTACACCCTTACAGTCACATGCCAACCAATGATCTCAGATTTGTTGTTGTTAGCATTTATTTTGACCGAGATATGCAACAGTTATGCATTTTTATAGCTGGCTAGAAAAATTTACTAAGTAATTCTTCGCACATATTTTGAGCCAACAAAATTATTTTATCAGCTTTAGATCAGGTCCAACTGAAGACTCTACTTACCAAGTTTCATGCCGATTAAACAAAACCCCAAGGAGGAATTTGAAAAAGTAGGTTTTTGATATGTCGTGACTTACAAAGAGCAATGTGCTGTGGGAGTGGGCGTGGCCTATGTCAGAAGATGCAACTTTATGTAGGAAACACCTAGTGGCGCAATTTTTGGTATGGGTGGTCTGTGTGGTCTTCTATATCTACCCTGTAAATTTCACTGCCCTCAACATAATAATTCAGCAGAAATAAATGTTTGTTTATTTATGTGTTATTATATCATTAGCCACGCCCACTTTGACCAATCGTGAATATCTTTGAGATATCGCCTCAGGAGGGACCCAAGATCATACCCTCCAAATTTGGTAAAAATTGGTCCTGCCATTTAAGAGATATAAATATTCATTATTTGTAGCGCCCCCTAGTGGTCTATATCATTCAAATTTGGCGCATACCCCCACAGTCACATGCCAACTATGGATCTCAGATTTGGTGTTGTTAGCATTTATTTTGACCAAGATATGCGCCAGTTCACATTTTTATTGCTAGCTAGAAAACTTTACTCGATAATAATTTGCGCATAATTTACTCGAACAAACTCATAGCGTTAACTGGCGATTACGTCCAACTGAAGACTCTATGTGCCAAGTTTCACGCTGATTGGACAAAACCCCAAGGAGGAGTCCGAAAAAGTATGTTTTCAAAATTTTGCGATTTTGCTCCGAGAAAAGTTATGGCGGAAATGGGCGTGGCCTAGCCCAGGTGATTCAGTGCTATTCAAGGAATCTGGGGATATAAAGGTTTTAAATTTGCATCAAACGGTGTGGGAAGTATTGACCAAAACGCGTTGACATTTGTTATAGCGCCACCTGCTGGCGGACATATGTGAATTTTTGCTTCCAAGGTCCCCTGGGTGCTTTGGACCCAACCATCAAAGGGCATCGCCCGACCTTGCACGGTTTAGCCTGCAGCACTACTTTTACCAACGGAACTATAAAAGGTAACAATAATAATAATAATAATAATCCTTACGATTACAATAGGGTTCCTAGCACCGCTGGTCCTAGGAACCGCGTATGCTTACATACGCGGTTCCCTGGCCCCGCGGGCTTGGCCCCTAATAATAAATATAAAGGATAAAGAATGCAATACACTTATATAGTTGATAAGGATTAAACATCAATATAATGTAATATAATAATTCGACTTTAAAACCTCCTCATCCTAAACATTAATTCAAATCACAGCAGTCTTTCAAATTAATCAATCTTACAAGCTTTCAATCCAATCATGTGTCTACTGTATCAGCCTCAGGAAATGATGGATGTATGGAGAACTTCTCAGATTGTTCATATCTACAGTGTTCTCCTGAGGCTGTTTGACCATGGGGCACTGAAAACTTTCTAAAGTTGGACATTTTTAGGGTTAGAGCAGCGCTGGTGTGTGTCATCTATTTAATCTCCAACAGTCCTTGAAAGCATCACACACTCATATCCATGTACACAAGACAGAACACACCACACAAAGCGGGGGTCCTCTGTAGATCCCACCACGACGATGTTGCTGGCCTTGGCATTTCCTGCATTTTACTTCGTGTGTGACGGTCTGACAGTCTGTCTAGTGTTCTGGTCATTTTAAGGGACGGGTGGCAATCCTAGACTTAACGCTACTTGCTGCAGCAGTAAACAGTAAACTGGTCTGAGGTGCATGCCCTGGGTTACGCTTCAGCAAACTTGTCAATCGATTTGGGGGGCGGGAGTAAAACTTTTTTTTTTTTTTTAAATTAAATTAGCGTTTTGATTATTTAATTAATAAAAATATATATATATGTATATACATATATTTTTATTTTTTTTGTGCGCCCTATGATGGCCGGCGCACCTAGCATTTGCCTATACTGCCTATGCCACGGGCTGGCCCTGGCCCCCACTATATGAATACATACTTCCGACGGGCACTGTACTAGTCTACCTATAAAGCAAGAAAGTTCTGTGTGCATGTGTTCATGTGCATGTGTGTTTGTGGAGCAAATTTCTCCCCTACGCGGTGTCTGTTCGACCTGAAACTTTTTTAACAGCTTCCACAGAGCCCACGTATGTGCATCCGTTATTTTGGACTTATTTAGTCATTTCAAAACGTTTATTTTTATTTTATTTTGCCCGAATGGCACATCCAAGTTTGCCTATACAGCTTTTGACCTCAGTGTGAGGGGTGCTAACACACCATCTATATCAGGGGTGTCCAATTCCGGTCCTCGAGGGCCACTATCCAGCATGTTTTAGATGTTTCCCTCTTCCAACACACCTGATTCAAATGATCAACTCCTCATCCAGCTCTGCAGAAGCCTGATAACGATCCTAATCATTTGAATCAGGTGTGTTGGAAGAGGGAAACATCTAAAACATGCTGGATAGTGGCCCTCGAGGACCGGAATTGGACACCCCTGATCTATATCTATTTCACAGCACAGCTCCGCTCCGGTGCGTGCCAGAGCCAATCACAGTGGCGATCTAGAGTCACGTGGGCGGCCAGAGCCAATCGCTGAAGACCTGGAGTAGCACCAGACCTGCGTGCAGGCACATGAGTGAGAGAAAGGAAGATAGTCAAAATGTTTATTTTCATGTTTGTTTGAAGGTTCGCTGTTTAGATCGAACGGACGAGACAACAACATGCACATTTCTCCACGCTGATATTTTCACCAAGTGCTATATAACCATATACGCACCTTGGATGTGCATGTTGAATGCACACAGAGAGTTGCAACTTATTTGCAAAATGTTTATTTTTCATGGTCCGTTCTTTTTTCTCTCAACAACTTGTGACGGATTATGTGCATGCGCGAGGCTGATGTGTGTGAGAGAACCCACAGGAGATTAGTGTTGCAGTAGTCGAGACCGGTCTTGGTCTCAAGACCAAATTTTAAAGGTCTCGGTCTCGTCTCGGATTAGTAAAAGGCATACACTATTGTAAAACTGTACCTGTAGGTGAATGAAGAGAGAGAGACGTAGTTTTCACATCTTTATCGAGCCAGCGCCATTTTACTTCTGAGACGTGCTGATTTGGCCCAATCTCTTATTCTCTTTCTGCCCTACAAGCACGCGGTCGCCATCTTCTGACCAAGCGGTGTAACTGCACACCATTAAAAGTCAAGAGTCATATTGTAGAAAATATGTTTTTAAAAATAGGGGGTCGCTGTTTTAAATAAAACTTATGCATTTTTAACTTCCTTACATATATATACATATATATGTATATATATTATAGCTTATTTTGTGTATCAAAACTAGTTTTAGGAGTCGCTGCTTTTACTTCTCAGAACAACATTTAAAGCTCAGTTAGATGAATTTCTGAGTACACATATTGTGCATCTGTTTGTTAATAAATGTCCCTGTGTAGCATTTTGCATCAGCAAATTTAACCCAGAATTGTTTTTCTGGTCAGACTTTATTTGATAAAATTATCAAGATTTATATCTTATATCACCATTTTGAGAAAATATATTGAGATATGAGTTTTGGTCCATAATGCCAAGCCCTAGTAGGAATGTTCACAGCATTTAAATGTTAATAAAGTGGTTGACAAGTGGGTATTTTAGATTTATTGTACACAAAATATAAGGGATACTGCTTGGTTGAGCGGGTGGGACGGCTCGTAGTGGGTGCCAGAAAAAGTCCCTTATTTTCAAATTCAAAACTTGACAGATATGTACCGAGGTCCGTGTGTGTTTATTAAGTCTGTGTGTGACCGTGTGAAAGTCTGCATGTTTATGCCTCTGTCCATCCACTCTTTTCATTATATCCATGTCTTTTAAGGCTTTTATTAAATAGTGTCCGTGCTGTAGTCCGGGCAGCCGCCATCTTGTGAACTCTGTGACCTGTTGACCTGCACAACTCAATGAATCCGAATCAAGAATCATTATTTCTTGGCAGAAATGCTTTTAAACATTTGCTGTACATTCAGCTGGCATAAAAATCTTGTTTTCAAATATGTAGAATAATTGTGAATTTATCAGTAGCAGTAGTAGTTTTAATATTTTAGTACATTTTTTGCAGGCACCTTTTTTCTCCGTCAAATGTAGAATTATATTTAACTGCCGAACCTTGTCATAATTTTATTTATTTATATATTTTTTTATTTTGAAAAAAAAAATGTTTATGTCTTGGTCTCGGTCTCGGCTGGTCTCGGTCTTGGTCTTGACTCGGTCTCGGCTCCCGAAAGTCTTGGTCTTGTCTTGGTCTCGGTGCATTCTGGTCTCGGGCAAGTCTTGGTCTCGGATAGTGTGGTCTTGAACACAACACTACAGGAGATGGAGAGAGTCCCACATGGCAACCAGAACGACAGGTAGCAAGTCACACACACACACACACACACACACACACACACACACACACACACACACCCTCACCACACATAAGGTATTTATTATAAAAATATATTAAATGAGTAAACTAAACAATATTCATACAAAAAATACACAAAATGACAACAGAAATGCACAAAAATATACAAAAAGGCTCCAAAAACACACAAAATGACTGCAAAAAACATATATTACAGAAAAAAAAAGGAAAAAACAAAATATGAAAATGACTCAAAATACACATAACTAAATATTTATACAAAAAATACACAAAATGACAACATAATTGCACAAAACTACACCAAAAAAGATACAGAAATACACAAAATGACTCCAGAATCACACTACAATGGCAACAAAAACCAATAATTATACAAAAAATGCACAAAAAACAACAGAAAAATACAAAAATAGATATGATGATTCCAAAAAACATACATTACTGAAAAATACACCAAACAAAAAAAATAAAAATGAGTTAAAAAAAAAAACAGCAAACACATTTATCATACGCATATCCCATAATTAAACCAGGGAAATCGCACACGCTATTTTACTCCTGCAAACATACCCCTTTATAACACTACAGAGTACAAAGTATGTACACTTCTTTGTACATCCAACTTTCAAACACTTGCTTATTTGGCCATAATTGACTACTTGAGCCCCCACTATATGAATACATACTTCTGACGGGCACTGTACTGGTTACAATAAAAAAGCAAAGAGGAGTTTATATTTTAATCAACAAATCAGTGTCATTCACCCATAACTCCACAACCACAGACACAGACGGATGTTTCATCATCATTAACATAACAATCAACAATATTTTATTAACAATTGGTAATCTGTATGGCCCAAACATCAATGACCCATTCTTTTTTAATAACTTCTTTTCATCCATATCAAGCTTTTCTGACACTCAAATGATAATCGTCGGTGATTTCAATACAATAAGAGACCCATGTGCCAGATCCAGCACATCCGACAATTAACGCACTTGGCAGTCCACAGAAACAATAATTGAGTTCATGAGAGATTTCAGTCTTGGTGATATTTGGCGCCAACACAATCCAACTGTAAGAGAGTTCTCATTTTTTTCACCAGTTCATCACTCACTCGAATCGATTTCTTTCTCACCAGTAACTCAATCATCCAAAATATTTCTGATCACCAAATGCATCCCAGCAGCAACCATGCCCCAGTTACACTCAAATAGACCATGCCAATACTTTACAAACCAGTTACCAAATGGCATCTCAACACATCACTCCTAAAAGACCCAGAATTTAGCACCCTTGTAGAAAGAAAGTGGGCTTCCTTCCTGGAACTGAATGATTCCCCAGAGTCATCACCAACCCTTCTATGGGAAATGGGTAAAGCCGTCATGATTCATTTCATACTCTGCTTATAAGAAAAAAAATTAAAAACAAACAATAATTTGAATTGCAACAAAGAAAATGACAAAAAAATTAAGACAATATAAACTACAAATAAATGAAATCCTGATGAGAAAATTAATTTCATGATTAGCAGACTTCGTCAAGAAAACTTTCAGTTCAATAACAAATCCAGTAAATATCTTGCAAAACCAAGTTAATTGTAATAAGGAAAAATCTAGCATCTCCACCATTAAGAACTCAGCAGGGAAGCCTCCAAATTCACATGATGAAATAAATAAATATTCAAAGAATTTTATGCCAAACTACTCCTCAGATAATAATACAAAAGAAGCAGACATCAAATAATTTCTCACCAGCCTAGATTTACACCAGTAGCATTAACACAGTAGACGCCCCACTAACAAATAAAGAAATACACTCTGCCCTCAATAAAATGCCCAATAATAAAGCACCCGGACCTGATGGCTTTCCTGCTGAATTTTACAAACACTTCTGACCAATCTTATCTCAACTTTCTCCACAGAATGATCACTAAAATACAACAGACATCCCATTTTTCACCCAATATGAATACAACATCAATTTCACTCCTCCTCAAACCCAATAAAGACCCCATACTACCTTCAAGTTACCACCCCATTTCACTCATCAATGTCAACATAAAAATCATCACCAAAGCATTTAGAATGTGATGGTGAAGGATTTTCTAGTGACATTATAAGCCCCTCCCACTGATCAAAGCCTGTTTTTTCTTCATCAGCAACCTGCTCCCATCTTATAAGATTTATCCAACACTATTTTGAAGTCAACACAGAATATAGTCTTTCCGCTAGAGCTGTTAGCGTTGGACACCACTAAAAGCGGCTCCATCTGAGAATGCAAAGCATGATGGGCAGTTTTTACATTGATTCTTGTTTGGGGCTGGATAGTCATCATGTATGTCAAATATGAGGCTGTTTGACCTTTGTATATGAGAGTTATAGCAGTTTTTCAATTATGGCATGCTAAATGGTGCCAGTCGAGAACGCAAGGCATGATGGGTAATTTTTTACATTGAGTCTTGTTTAGGGATGGACAGTCATCATGTGTATTAAATATGAGGCAGTTTAAACATTGTATATTAGAGCTTAATACATTTTTCTATTATGGCGTGCGCCATGAACTTTGACCCCTACTGATCTTTTACTGGTAGGTCATACAGCTTTGGTCCATTGAAATAAAATAATTCATTTAAGATGAGCTTTTCAGAAATGTAAGTATCATAGAGATGCGTAAAATTTTAGGTTTTGACACCTAACACAACCTTGACCTTGACATTTTAGCGACAAAAAAGGTTGACTGCACATCCATGACATTTCCCCTATGAGATGACATATGTGTCATTAGTACTGCATTAATAGCCTAGGAAGAGTTTCACTACAAAGCAAGTTGCAAAAGAAAAACAATAATAAGAACTCCTACGAGAACAATGTATTTGGCAATTTTCAATTGCCAAAGATAATAATATATTTATTAGTGTTTTTCCAGAAACTCCAAGACAGTTTACAGACAAGATAAAATAACAATACAGTGATAAAAACATGTACATAAACAAATATAAAATAGAAAGAACATCAGTAAAAAAAATTAGAGAAAAATAGAAAAAGACAACAAAACCACAACATTATTAATATTGATCATACTATTATTCTCAATAATAATAATCCCTTCAGTATCCCCTAATACATTATTCATTCACCCATTAATTTATTTTATTCCTTTCATGAAAATGCATAGTTTTACAAGCCACATATGGTTCACATTTTCCATGATCAGAAAGGAGCAGATGGAAGAATAATATTCTTATATTTATCTGCCCCATATTTTAACAAATAATAATATGGATGGCTTTATCGCTGTTCCCTCCACCATCACCCGAACTCCAACATACTTTATAATATCCATTTAAGCATTTTTATAATGAACACATCTAATCAAAATCAAAAATACATTTTGATATGATGCAAGTTGTTTCTTTTTCACCCTCTCACTTATTACTTTACTAAAGTTTCCCTGTCTTGTAATGTAATTAATATTATTTAATTAAAATATTAATACAAAAAAAAAATCTATTTTAAAAATGTTATAAATATAATTTTTAAAAACAAATGATCTTGCTAATATTTACAGGTCTAATGAAACATGCCTTGTGCTGCTGTTTACACTGTGGATGAGTTCCCTCCTGCTCATTGGAGCAGGACTGTGTGAACAGTGCTGTTGTGCTGCCACTGACTTCCTGTCTGTACCAGCCTTTTTCCTGTGTGGCTCCATGACAGGACGCCTGTAGGCTTCCTTTGTGGCTCTGCTGATAAACTAACTTTTTCTGTCCGTCGGGTCTATTTTTATTCTCCAGAGTGTGCTTGGTCGTTAATCGACTCTTAACAGATTGGTTTCTAAACGACAGCTAAAGGACGATAAACAACGCTCAGATCTAACTCCATGAAGGTAAAAGAGACGGACAGAGCACAGAGCTGGTGGCGGGTGTTTATCACGGTTTGCACTGGATAGATGGCCTACGGGGGGATTGAGCCATTAAATATGAAGCATGTTTTTGTCAAATTTGTCTTCCACTTCATAGAAGTGGCTCCTCACTCACTCAACCGCTCAGACTCAGCAGATGGATGGCTTGGCCTTGGATGGAATAAGTGTTTCGGATTGTATGTGTTTGGGGTGGGATAAAGGGAGGGGGTGGTGCATTGGGGGGGGAGGGGGTGGTGGTTGCGGTGCACGAGACAACTGAAATGTTGTCCTGATTTATGCTGTGTTTCTAGGCCACGGTCGTCATCTAACACCTTGATTTTAATGCCTGCGTTTTGTTTTAAAAAGTGGTTGTTACATGAAAATGTGCAAATTACAGATAAAAAAAAAAACCCTAGCTTTTATTAATTAATGACATTCCCCCCAAAGCTGGAAACTTGACTTCAGAGTTCCCACTAAAGCGGCGCTGCCTGTCCCTGACTCACACAGGCTCACCCCGCTGTGGCCCCATTGGCTGTCAGCATGGCCATTCGTTTTGATAGGAGCCAATGAGCGATGGGCTCGGGCTCAGGCTGGGACTGAGGCCAATCAAACCGAACAATGCATGCAGGGAGATGCTGGGAATGGCTGGCTGCTGGTTATGGGCTTCTGCCTGGATGACAGAAAGCAGAGCCCTCTTTAAGGCAGGAAAAAAAATAAATTAGGCAATTACGCCATGGAGTCCTCTAAGGATCCCACATCACACTGTTTTCTTAGCCTCTTCATTGGCCGATAAGTGATGGATTGGGAAAGGAAGAGGAATGGAAAGAGGCTAAAAGTGTGACAGGGATAAGAGGAGGATGGCAAAGAAGAATAGATGAGAAGAGAAAGTGAGCAATTAAGGAGGGAGGGGGGGCGAAATTGAACGAGAAATGAACGAAAGACGACTAATCCTGGATTGGAGATTTATCATTCGATGTCACAAGCTGTACAAACTGTGGCCCTGTTTCACTTTAGTTTTTGCTTTCAAAAAGTTCTGCATTCACACGGCAACCTTTTTGAGAGTGACCTCTGTTTTACACGAGACTGCGGGAAACACCACACCAACAACGATGTAGTATACATGCCAGGCCAATAGATGGCGGTGTGGTTTTGCAATGAACCAAAATAAGTGAAGGAACAGAGACACTTCCTCAGAGCAAAAGTAAGAGTAGAGTTTTAATTGTACCTTCAAAGTTAGCTGTGTTGGAAAAGACACACTCCGTACTATGCACTAGAATCTCAATGTGTATATACTGTCCTCTATACTATAAGTATGATTAGGATAATGAGCAATCTCACTGAAGTATTCTTCCAAGTTTCCCAAGATGCATTTGGAACCTACAATGACAAAAACCTGAAGCACACTGAGGCTAAATATCTCCATTGATTCTGCACCTTTGAAAGTTCTTTAAGTATTTTAAGCAAGAAAGAGACCAAGTAAAATATCAACATGTGGTCATTTGATCCATATTTTTTATTTGACCTTTATTTAACCAAGTTAGGTCAGTTGAGAACCAGTTCTAATTAACAATGACGACCAAACATCTTTCATGCTGACATTTCAGAGATTTTCGGAGACCCTCTATTGTGCTATTGAAAAAGTTTCTGGTTGACTTCAAAACAAAAGCCCTATTTACAAAAGCGTTAAAAAACTAATGGAAGACAAGTAGAAATGCTTTTATTTTGAAAAGGGGATGTTTGACTTTAAGCTTGAAGCCAGTCCCAAGACAATTTTACATTTTGCTCGCAATGCATCATGGGGCGGTTGAGTATGACAAGTGTGCCCACCGTGCACACTTAAAAAAATGTCCCCATCTAGAATACATCCGGGTATTTCTCGCGTACTCATTTAATGTGATTGCACTATGAAAACTTAGTACGTTAGTATGACATTTACAACACAGCCTTAGACCCAACCTGGGCCAAGCCTGACTGAATACGATCCAAACCCAAATAAAGCCAATTTCTCTTTAAGCCTGAACTCGTTAGAGTTCGACACTATTCATACCTGGGAGTACCGTGCACAAGTAGAATGATCTGAGGCGAGTTTCTTTAATAGCTCAGCTTCATTTTCCAGCCACTCATTCTGCATCCAACTATAAACATAATAAGCAGCTTCATGTGCTGGTTTATGTCTGCTGTAAAGCATGTGGTAACACTGCTGTATGGTGTACATTTTAGGACATCCTCAGGCCTCAGAGTGAGATATCAATTATCAGGAAAACCTCTGTCACTTGTAAAACCAAACAGCGTCAGATCAAACGGCCTCAAGCCTCAAAATAAAACTTATCAGACTAAGCGACCTTAAATAAAACCGCCTCATGCCGTAAAACATGACATGGCGTATTTTGAAGAAACCAGAAATACACATGATAAGATGTGCTGATTTAGATATCAAAGTAAGTTGAAAGCTATTATTTTCTATTCATTATTAAAGGTTAAGATGTATCAAAGTTTCATTTAACTATGAATTTATTATTCAAACAATATGTTGATATATCTTACCTTTTAGAAAATAAAAGCAAAGAGCGTCTGTACTTACTTTGTCTTGTTTACTTCCAGTTCCTTCAAAATAAAACTAAATGTTGTGTTTTACAGTTTGAGGCCGTTCAGTCTGATGACTTTTATTTTGAAGCCTGATGCCGTTTCATTTGATGGCATTTGTTGTTTGCTTTGACAGGTGAGGCCGATTCATTTGACGGAGGTTTTGCTGAGGCATGAATCAGTTTAGGTTTTCCTCACTCTGAGACCTGAGGATGTTCTAAAATGTACACCATATTGCTGTAACAACACACACAACCCAGAGAGCTGCTCCCTATGTATGTGACATCACACACCTCCACAACGAGTCAACAAGTTATTTATGCATTTTTCAAGGTTACCTGTAGTGGAAATGTAAATAACAAAAGAGATAGTTTATGTATTACCAATAAACAAAATATGTGCACCTTTATGTGTTTATATATATACAGTATATATAAACACATTAATGCTGCAGTATTGTAAAAAAAATAATTCCATTATCACCTTTGAGCATACTGTAATTCAAAGTGTTCTAATAGGAAACGGGACTTCTGCACCTACTCTTGGCCCTGTATAAGAACTTTAGAAATCTTTAGAAGACTGACGTGATGAAGCAACAGGCTAAGGCACAAACATACTCGGAAGTAATGAACCACTTTGCAGATCAAAGTGACAGTGCAGGTTCTGCCCCACTGATCGGCATGGTATGTTGCTTTAAAGAAATGGTGCATTGTGGGAGGTATTGGTGTAACAAGTCTGTCTGTGGTAAGTGTAGTTTTTATGTTGGCTCTCGGCACAAAGCAGCCTTGCGTAAGCTCTCCTTCAATGATAAAGTGCAGCATCCTGGTTGTATGTTACTAGAGGATCAAATATCACCAAAACCAGCAGAAACTGCTGAGTAGTTAGGTGTTGAAAGTGCAAAAATATGACTAGCAACTGCGATGAAAGCTACGTGAAGGGGTATCTGTTCATTGACGAGATGATGCGCGACATCCTCAGAGGATCAGGCCCCCTGTGTTAGTCACCAGCCGCAATGGCCCAGCGGGCGTTGGAGTTAGTTCACTTAGTAATGGTTTAGTCCCGTTAGCGACTCAAAAGTGCAAAAAGCTAACTAGTAAGTTAGTACGGGATATAATGTTTACCAACAAAGGAATATTCAGAATTTGTTATTTGAAGTGCACTGTGACCTAAAAGTTTAATTTTGAGTTCAACTTTAAGACGGTTATCTCATGCATAATTACATCCGCATGCACTAAAAGAACCCCAGGAAACTCAGGATGGATTTCATAAATGATATTACAATCGATGTTGATAAAAACAATAAAAGTTGCAGTCGAAAAACCTAATTCTGTGTTTTCTTACCTGTTTGCTAGCCTCCGTCCAAGAGTTGTAGCTGAAAGGCTGCTTTCAGCTTCGTTTCCAAAATGTGCATGCACAAAAGATGTCAAACCTGATATATTCACATTGATCGAAGGAAAAGTTTTGTCTTGATGTCTAATTGCAAATTTGCTCTGAAAATAAAATAAAAAATAAACATTTCATCATAAACAGAAACCAAATAGTATAGATTGATTTGGATCCAATAGAATGAGATTTAATACATTAAATGAACAACAACAATGTTTTACTTTTTCCAGTGCACCTGATGGCGCCCTAACAAGCGGAACAGGTACGTTCTCCTGGCAGTTTATCATTTCACTACAATAAAATAAGAGGGAAGAATCTGGTGGGGATGCGGTTAGTGACATCACAGCCGCCCATAGTATCCCCTGTTACCAGAAACGTAGTAGTGCTCTAAACAACTATATTTACAAGCTGCATTGAGACTTTCTGTGAAGAAATTTTGTCGGGACCACGCCTGATTTCAGACGTAACATTAGCTTTGCCCGCAGATCCATCTCATAGCAGCTCCGCTTGAAGCGGTCCTCACTAATCATTGGATTTTGTCCGCACTGAAACGTTTTTGGTGTATATCCCGTACCGATATTAGTGTTGTTGTTTGGCTTAGAGAGGCAAAATAAATGTTTCTGTGTGTTTTTTCCCTTGTTATAGAAACCATTGGCTTTCCACTCCGACAACAGAACAGCCTAGCAACAGCTAACAGGGATCAAAGAACGTGCATCACATCCTGACCAAAATTGCGTCTCTCCATAGTTTATGCCTCAAGGTATAAAATTGTTCTAAAAGTCCTTTTAATGTTTTTTTATTCTTTTTTTTTTTTTAAAAAGGAGCACGTATTTTTTTTTCTTGGTAAGGCATTAAACACATTTTTATTTGTGATATACATTTCCACTACAGGTACCCTTTAACATCAGTTATTCATGTACACGTTAATTGAAACACTTCACCTGACCGTTTATTTACCGTGAGTCCGTGTAAAAAAGATAGAAATTAGGCCAAAGTTTGTTAAAATATCTAAAGCTCTAAGTAGGAGTGGAGCAGTGTGACTTTAGTCAGAATCTAATGCAGGCATGAAATACGTCTACGCTAATCCAAGTGATGGTGAAGTCCCTTTTTATCCCGAGACGGAAAGGGAAACATTCCACTCTGGAGCTCATTTTTCAAAAAGTTCAGTTTTCATGCACCAAAACATTGTTGCCATGAAAAAAAGAGACAAAACGCAACAAAACGTTTGCGTTTACACCTTAAAACAGTGTTGTGTCAACAGAGCCTAATACTCCAATTTAATCACAGGTTTAATGTCAACAACAACAAAAACCAACCATATTTTATTTTATATTTCTGTCCATTTCTGGGCTGCAAAGCAAACCCTGACCACTGAAAATAAAACACCATCACAGAAACACACATTAAGGTAGCAGTTAGCAACAGCTTAGGAACTCTTTTTACAGAGCATTCGTTACATTCACTCTATAGTGAATAAAATATATATGTATTACATTTGTTGGTGTAATAAGCTGATTAAGATGTTTCAATGACTGAAAGGAGTGTGATGGAGCTGAGATGATTGAAAGTCTTAAGGAGGTGCACACCTGGGTGGTCTGCAAATATTCTTCTTTATCCCTTTGATGCTCCCTGGATCTGTCTCACACTGCTTTCACTTTCAACGGAAAAACTGCTCATACTTCTCTATATTTCAGCCATTGGTCCCATCCTGTAATGACGATACGTCCCATCACCGATCCACTCAGATTACATTCCAAACTCCCCCTTTCTTCCCACTATGTAATGTTTGTTTCTTTGTTCTGAAGCCAGTTCTTCCTTCTATTTTTCTTTGTCATACAGAAACACAAGAGATACTCAAAGAGATCCTCAAAAACCTTTCAAACCTGATAAACAATTGTCAAGTTAGAGGGAAAGCAGAGAAAGCACCCGCCAAATTAAAAGCACATCAAAGGCAAAGAAGAGGGAGGCACACACGTACACATACGTGCATATACTCATGTCCGTGGACATACATTATTTATATGTCTTTTTATATCAAATTGAGGTTGAACCACTAATCTGCTTTGGGATTGATCTTTTATTGAAGAACAGAAAGTCTGAACCTTCTCTATTGGATCCAACTCACTTTTTTCTGCTGGTTGTTATATTAATCTGTGATATTTGATTTGTCTTTCAAAGTAAAGTCATATATATATTTGAATTTTGGTATATGATTTAATCAATGAAAATAATAAATGAGCATAAACAACAAAATTGTGTTTATTATTTTCATCACTGAGTGCTAACTTAATGTGTAATGTGAATAAATAATATTATGATTGCATTGTTCATAAAGCACAAACTTAAATTTAAATAAGCTATATTCATACTTTTCCAGGTTTTTTGTAAACTTTCCAGTTCATAAATTGGTAACTTGGGTCAGATTATGCTATTTATAGCACCGCAGCTCCATATCCTCTACCGCTGAGAGTGGTCGACAGTCCACTTCAATCATTTATCCAGTGAGTTTGTTAATTTGTCAGTCATGAACATCTTGTCAGGTGTTGAATGGAAACTAACTGCTCGGAGCATGTTGCAGCTAGCACTGTCAAGTGTCCCTGCAAGCTGCTACATGTTTAGCATTAAGGTGGTTGCAGAGGCTGCAAAGCTCCGGTGATCGGCAAGCTCTTTCTTGCACAATATGCACACAACTGGGCTTTTGTTTCCCATCCGGTGCTTTTACAAACTAAAATTAACACCACTGAAGCAGCACTGCAACGACTTTTCCTCTGGTCTTCCATCTCTTTTGTTATAGTCTGTGCATTGGTATACCGGAAACTAGTGAAATGAGAAAGTTTCTGAGGTAATTGGAGTGCAAAAAAAAAAAAGTGATTAACTGCGTCATTTTTTATTTTTTTGTGCCTTATTTTTCTGTATTTAATTAATCGCGAGCCCTAATAAATATTTATATATTTGGGCTGGGTGCATACAGTCTGAAAATTACCTGAATTTAGTCGACATTTGGTAGGAACTGACAATCATCAGTGAGTTGTTGAGGATGTCCATAGGTGTTTATAAATGGGATGTGAAAAAAAAACCCAACTTGCTCCACATACATAACACCAAAACCCAACAATAATCCAAACCTACACCTGGACCTCCTTAACGATTAACCTCAACCTGAACCCTCAGGTATAGACTCTTTTTCTCTCTTTCTCTGTTCTTTTCGATCCACTCCAAAATTGTTTGCGTATTCACACCAATAACATTTTTTTTTTTCCGACTTGATGTAACTGACAAATCTGATCCACCAACATTGCAGATCCGTCCCGGTCCCCTCTGTGTGCAATGTGCTTTATACTGACCTTTATCTTCACATTTTTCTTAACTTGAACCGCTAGAGGAACAGGTATTACATATCTAACCATACTCACTCCAATCACTAATATTAATAAAACTTTTTTTGTTTTTTTTTCCTGTCAGCATTTAGTATGTGTATAATTAAATATAACACCAAAACTTTAAAGTGCGAGCCTGAATTGATGTGTTTGTTGGCTGTAGAAAAGCCTTAGTGCTGCTAACCCGAAGAAAAGTGAACACACTACTTCGGGATTTCAGCCCCTCGTCTATAAATCTGTCAACTCACTAAATAATTTACAGGCTGCCAATTCTATAAGCCACAATTTATAGGACAGGTGGATGCCGGTGAGGGATTTTTCTTCTCTCACACCTCCGATGTCTCACACCTCTCCCCCGCCCCGGATAGAGGAGCCAGGCAGGCTGCAATGAAGGGAGTGAAGTCTCTGTAGAGTGGAGGAGGAGGAGGTGAAGGGACCTCAAAGAGTGGGAGATAAGTTGACTTTACAGACTTTACTGACATAAATCACATCAAGACATGACAGGCAGGACATTAACCAGGACTGCTGATAAAGCTCAGCATGGAGGGAGAGACGAAGAGTGGAGGAGGAGGAGGATCCTTCACATGCCATCATTACCCCACACGCTCCCAATCTGCCCTAATGAGTGACTTCTACAGTGGGCGGGGCTTGTCCTCCTTGATTACAAGGTGCACGTGTTGTTATTGCGACGGGATGCTAAACTTAATGAGCCTCGCGAGAAAATGTAATGTGTGAAGTGATGATCCCCTTTGTGCAGATTTAGTGGAGAGATGATCAAACACACTTCATTTTACAGACCTCTAAACTCTTTATGATGTCATTGAGCTGCTTACATTGTTTCTCTTAAAGTTCTCACCTCTGAATTACGCCATATAACTTTCACGTTTTTCCTATCAGAACATCAGAGGAAGCTGAGTCTTGCTCAGGAGCCCACCAAGGATGGATGGCCTAAAACCTGCCAGAAAAAAAAAGGATGGAACGTACAGGCAGGATTTGTTCAGCTGGTATCCCTCTTCAGTTTGGTTTCTTTGGCGTCTGGCAAATAAATGAATAATGTTATAACAACAGGTCATTCTTGAACTGAGCGTGCACAGCTTTAAGTCCTACACCACCACAAACAGGCAACATCAGTCCTTAACCATCCAGGATCAGTCCTGACATCACATTTTTTGATCTGGCCTGGATCATGTTCGACTTGATTTGCAACCAACAAATCCAATCCACCGACATCGCACACAGAGCAGACTGGAACAAAAGATCCATCCAGGTCCACTCTGTGTAAGATGGGCTTTATACTGACCCTTCTCTTCACACTTTTCTTAACCTGAACCACTTGAAGACCAGGGCTACCTTTCATATATAAACAATGTTAACATGTCTAATCACTAACCGTGACCACAACAAAAATATAGAAGATGGGTGGGATAACCTTGAGTCCAGTGTAAGTCTAGAAGACAACAGGACATTGAAAGAAGACAGCAGCAGTAGAAGAAGAAGGCCTATGGCAAGCTGTTTTAACATTTAAAAACCAAGATTGACTATTTAGAATCAAAACTGTAGATATCTGTAATTCAGTTTTGCTTTGCCAATAAAATAATTAAGATATCCACAATTAAATTATAACTATCAGGGATTCCATATTGAGATACCTACAACTGTTTCCACTGGTGCCTCCTGGCCTCTCAGTCTACCCTTCCCCCTCTCCCCGAAAACCCCTGATTCAGATCAGCAATCGGGTGGAGAGGGAAGAAGAGCTGTATAAAAGGGCTGAAAGGACCAGAAGAAAAGGAGGCACAACAACATTCGGCCAGCAGCAAACATGTCGGGAGAGTCCTTTCTGCTATCCACTCGACGTTTGTAAGTTTGTTATTTTAGTTTGGACTGGATATTGCTGGTTAACCCAGTCTGACAGCAAAATGTGTACGGAAATTTCCGTGAAACCTAACTTGAGCACAGCAGCCTGCCTACCTGCCCATTCTGATTGGCCAAGGTGTCTGAAGGGCACCCTCATCAGCCAATAGAGTGCGGCCTACGTTAGGCTTGTGGACAAACATTGCAGTTACACATTTTGCTGAGACTGGGTTGTGCTGGTAGCCCTGTTTTCGTTTTTCTATAGATGTTTTTTACCTTTTTGTAGTTTAAAGGGTGGACGCTGGGTGTGACGGCCCTGTATAGGGTTGACCCAGTGTCCTCCCTACTTTTGTTTAGATTGACCAGGGTCTCCAGTCCATTTTGTTTCTTTGAATTATATTTTTGATTTTGTGACTACTTTTTAAGAACTTTGTGTTAATAAATGCTATGACAACCTTTTTTTTCTGTTTGGCGTCATTGATGTTGTGGCCCCTCAAGCGTGTTTGATAAAACACATGACTGTGTATGGGGTTCAGATTTAAGATATCTCCAACATTATTTTGGAGTTGCAAATGAATTATAGATATCCTTGATTTCATTTTGAGATATCTGCAATGTGAAGCACCACGAATCAGAGTCCAATTAGGGACTAAATGAGTGTGTTTTATATATATATACATATATATATATATAAAATAAGGCTTTGGATTTTATGTAGCTTTATCATAGACACTCAAAACACTTTACAAAATTAAGGCACTACTCTTTCACTCCACACATAGTGGTGGTAAGCTACTATTGTAGCCACAGCTGCCCTGGTAAATGGTAAATGGACTTGATTTTATATAGCGCTTTATCACCACACTGAAGCAGTCTCAAAGCGCTTTACATATCAGCTCATTCACCCAATCGCTCTCACATTCACACACCAGTGGGACAGGACTGCCATGCAAGGCGCTAGTCGACCACTGGGAGCAACTTAGGGTTCAGTGTCTTGCCCAAGGACACTTTGACACATAGTCAGGTACTGGGATCGAACCCCCAACCTCTCGATAAGAAGATGACCCACTACCACCTGAGCCACGGTCGCCCTGGGCAGACTGACTGAAGCGGGGCTGCCATAGTATGCCATCAGCCCCTCTGACTACCACCAACACACTACATTCATACTAGGCAATGTGGGTGAAGTGTCTTGTCCAAGGACACAATGACATATACCACTGCAGTGACTGTCCCCCACTATCCAAAGCCAACTGAGTGGAGAGACTCATGAATGGTCATCTGCAGAAGGTTCTTGGTGAAGCTGTATGGGAACAGATCTCTGTGCCTGCTCGTCTCAAGCCTTGTGGTGGAAGAGTCAAAAAATGTTCTGAAGCATGATAGAGCTCTTGGTGCTTCTCCATGTCTTCAAGTACAAAAACAAAAATCCTTCAAATAGGACTTTCTTTAGGAATTTCTTTGTATGTGTAAAACATGCTGTATTTGTATGATAGGAGCGTTTATTATTTGCAAACAACATGTTTGGAGATTCTAAAGTATTATGTAAGTTCACTGTGTGTGTGTGTGTGTGTGTGTGTGTGTGTGTGTGTGTGTGTGTGTGTGTGTGTGTGTGTGTGTGTGTGTGTGTGTGTGTGTGTGTGTGTGTGTGTGTGTGTGTGTGCGCGTGCGTGCATGCATGCGTGTGTGTGTAATGTGATTGCCCCCCGACATCCACCTTATCTCCCCAAACATTTACAATAAAATAGCAGGATCCACACACACACACACACACACACACACACACACACACACACACACACACACACACACACACACACACACACACACACACACACACACACACACACACACACACACACACAAACAAGCTGACTGTTTTTGATACCTCCCTCCTTAAAGCATGTGCATGCTGTTAAAGTTTACCTCACCTCGTGCAGTCTGTATGTCAGTTATTACATACTGGACGTTGTGATAAATCATGGCTAACACTTCTCTGTCTCACATAAACACCAGATGAGGAGGTGATAATGTTTAATGAAAATGTCCTTTGTCACATTGCTTAATCCCATATTGAACTGGGAAACCTTCGTTAAAACAACAATGTTACTTTCATATAAAGCCCATCCCATATGACAGGAGGATAACTTTAATATAACAGAGAGCATAAAAAATCTTGATAAAATAATAATTAAATTATTATAAAATATCTAGGTTTTTTTTTTCTTGAAATGATTAGGTGACTGTTAGTGTGTGTGTAATTTTTCTGATTAATAAACAAATCTCAATATTTTTTATGAATATAAATAAAACTATAAATGACTTACCTGTAAATTTATTTTATGTTATCTTTTAAAAGATTATATCAACTTATTCATCCGAGTGGGCAAAGGCTGTCTCAATACAACTTTTTCACCTCTGATTAATGCTGATATTTCCATGGGCCCCTGGGTATACTGTAGTCCAATACTGATATTGATCCGATACGGAACAGCAGCAATCATACATACTTTTATGACCTATTTTGTAGTGATGAACGTTAGAAAAGTCTAAATTAAGTGATATTACTCAGAGACCATAGTTAGCAACATGAAATAAAATGACCCACATGATGTTCTGAGAGTCATGTGACAGTCAGTGAAAATTCAACATGGCGGCTCGCTGCTTTGACAAAGTTTACCAACTCCGTTTATTTGCACTTATTACTTACTGTTAAATCCACGCCACAAACGAGAGCCGGTGACGTACCATCTCACCAGCCAGAGTGGAGGACTTCGAAGAGTTCATCGACCAATATTACGCCGCATATGTGATGGAATCCGGACCTTAAGTCGCAAGCACATCAGGTAAGTCCACGAAACGCCGAAAAAATGACTATATTCTACGAATTCGTCAGATCTGGAGGCAGAGTCTCAGACAGAGATCCTAAAGTCCATTAATAAGAGGCTGGGTGTGGTCGATTTACTGCACCAGGACTTTCAGGAAATGAAGGCAAGCCTGGAATTTGCCGACCAACAAATTCAGAATTTACAAAAAGACAATTGTGATATCCATTTGGCTTTATCTGCGGTGACCTCTGAGGTAAAAGAGCTGAAAAATTAAAACAAGCTTCTTAAAGACACAGTCCTGGATATCCAATCTCGCAGTATGCGAGACAAAGTGATCTTCTCAGGTATTCCAGAAACCCTCAAACGATGACCCAGAGGCTCTGCTGAAAAACTTTATGTCGTCTGCGCTTAAATTCCCGGCAGAAACTGTGAAAAACATCACCTTTCGCCATGTCCATCGTCTTGGACCACGTAGAGATAACCACCCACGCCCCATCATTGCCAAATTTGAACACTTTCAACAGAAAATCCAGGCTAAAAGTAAAGGTCGGGAACTCAATGGTACACTATTCGGCATGAATGATCAATTCCCTCGGGAAATAAACGAACGTCAAAAAACCCTGTAACCTATATTCAAAGAAAACCAACAAAAAGGCAAAAATTCAAAACTGGTCGTTGACAAGCTTTACATAGATGGCCAACTGTTTAGGGATTCAGAACATCACCCCTGGCTCTACTAAAATAATAAATGTATGTGCTACATATGTGTATGTATAAGTGTGTATGTATGTATATGTAAATATAAAAAGAAAAAAAGAAAAAAATAATTAAATTAAATAAAACAAAAATAATTCGGGGAAAAAAAATAATAAAATAATTAAAAAGTGGGGAAAAAAAAGTATATATATACGTAAGTGGATGTGTGTGTGTATGTATGCTATATATTTGCACAGATTTTGGTAAACATGTATAGCTGCGTACAATCTCACAGGACACTCTCTACTCACATGTCAACTCTTTCTTCTCCAACCCCTAACCCTTTTTTTTCTTTCACATCCACACAATTAAATGCAGACAGTCTTCTTTCAAGAAACTCACTTACTTAAATCAGAAGAAAAATCTCTGACAGACTCAAATTTTAACAAAATATACAATTTGTGTTTCCATTCCAGACACAGAGGAGTCGAGGTTCTTTTCAACAAAAGGTTACTCTTTAAGATAACCAATATCTCCCAGGCCTAATGTAACCAAAGCAGTAACGTTTTATCTTGTAAAGGATATTATTGTCTAAACTGTGTGAAATGAGGGGTTCAAACACAGCTTAAAGTAGAATTTTATTAATATGAGTGTTACCTCAATAACAAATAGAAATCACTAGACTGATATGCTGCCTTGTTATGTAAGTGTTGCTAATGCTAATGTTAAACCACTTTAGTTAAACAAAGTAAAAAGACTGTGTGTGACTATAAGAACATGTCAGCCCTTTTGTTTGATGTTAATTGTACTTGGAACCAGTTTGATAAATTGCTTACATACAATTTAAAAAAATATTTGAAAATTACCTTGTCTTAAAATATCTTTTATTCCTTTTTTTCATTTAGGGTGATGATTATAAGTAGGTGAATTGGTTTGTTTTATTGGTAAATAACTTAGTCAAATATTATAGTCAAAATTATTTGAATGAGAAATAATTGCATTGTGATTTTACAAAGAAAAAATCCTGATGTGATTTTTTTCCCCATATTGCCCACCCCTACTAGTGTGTGTCTGTGCGAGACATTAAATTAAATTAATTAAAACTCTTATTCAGCTACTACCAGTGTAAATGAACACTGTTAGTAGCTGAATTGCACTTGTAGGTTATATCAGCATAAATACATAGTAAATGAAACAAATGCCGTTGAAAAGGCTGTGAGAAAAGTCACTTTTCTAAAAAAAAAAAAAAAAAAAACAGTGAGTGAGTGACGAGCATAAATGGTGACTTTAAGCTCTGATTACATTTGTCATCTATCGTCTATGAATTATAGTCATAGCAACATTAATCTGCCTGTTTGAGCAGATGCTAATAAACCACCAACATGACCCTATAGCTTCTGTACTGGACTGTCTTTTTTTGTGGTGATAAAACTCAGTGTCACACAAAAAACTTTGTGTGACACTGATAGTGTTTGGAATTACCTGATTCCAAACACAATTGTGCAGTGTATATTTGTAACACTGCAGAACTGTTACAAATTTGTAACAGTTCTGCAGTGTGTTGACTTGACAGTGTGGGAGAATCTGCATGAACGTTAAAGTCTCCAAGAATTGCCACATTGGTTGATGTTGTGCAAACTGACAGGAGTAACTCAGTTAATTCTGAAATAAAACTTGGATGTGATTTAGTTCAGTTAAATAATTGTAACTGAACTGGTTACAATTATTTATTTCAGATATCCACATGTTAACTGATGTAATCAACCACTCAACCTTATTTGTGTGTGTGTGTGTGTGTGTGTGTGTGTGTGTGTGTGTGTGTGTGTGTGTGTGTGTGTGTGTGTGTGTGTGTGTGTGTGTGTGTGTGTGTGTGTGTGTGTGTGTGTGTGTGTGTGTGTGTGCAGTGAAGTTAGGTTGATATACGAATTTGGCTGAAAAGGCTCAATTTTAACCATTGATTATTATTGATTATTTTGTATATTTTTCAGTTTTTTTTTTAATTTTAAAAACATTTTTTTTCTTTTTTGCCTTGTGTGTTGTTAGAATACATTTGTGTATTTCTGTTGTATTTTTGTATGGTTTTTGGAGTTATTTTGTGTATATTTGCTGTTGTTTTTGAAATATTTGGTGTGCATAGTTTGTCGCTATAGTTGACAATATCAGCTTTGGAGCGTTTCTGGAAAAAAGGAATTACCCTGCTGTTAATAACCCTCCCAGCTTGATGTTGCAACATTTTACATTACTTCATGCATGAAAGAATTCCTTGAAAAAAGCTGCTCTGTGAACTTGTGATTGCAAATGAAGGCAGTCTGACACAAAAACAAGAGAAAAACCAACAAGAACAACATTTAAACACAAGAAAACATTTTAAAAAGGATTCGATCACAACAAACAATAAATGACTAAAGTACCTCTGTCTCTGTCTTTCTCTGTCTCTCTCTCTCTCTTGAGTTGAGTAACTCAGCGTCTTGACTTGGCTAAACCCTCTGCAGACAGTCAGTCTTTGGCCTACACATTCTTTCCCTCTTGAAAATCAACGAAATAAATAGGGTGCATCTCAGCACAGGAAGCAGAGGGGAGGCTGCTGTGGGTTATCCAGAGTGCACATTCAGAAGCTCAGACAGAAACAGATGAGCCACAGAGACGGATCAAGGTGGAGGCTGAGAAGTTGGAACGAGACAGAGAATGGAAGAAACAAGGCAGCTGAGACAGAAACAGAAGTGGGTCAACAGAGAGAGACACAAAGTCCACAGAGCAATGAGAGAGTGCACAGATTCAGGGGACGACAGAGAAGGTGGAGGAGGAATGATATAGGAGGGTAGAGACGTTCACATGCGTCACATTACAAAGGACATATAACAATCATTATTTAGTGCAGTGCCACAGGCTCTGACTTCACCAACTGGAGCTTCACCATGAGATCAAACACTGCTGCTGTCAGCCCTGCTGCCAACACACTCTGCTCAGCTTAGCTGCGCTCATGTAGCTTCAAAGCATGAGAAGGTAAAGCCTCGGCCTCGTGTCATGATGAGCAGAGCAAGATAAGTTGGAGTTGGGCTTTGGTACAAAGTGGCTGAACGGAGCAGCAAACACCTGAAGAGGTGTCAGAGCTGAAGGACGGGCAGGAGGAGAGGTGAAATGGTGAAGATGGAAGAGTGAACTTTGAAAGGTGAAGGTGGAAGAGTGAAGGGTGAAGAAGAAAGGGTGAAGGTGGAAGAATGAAAGGTGAAGATGAGCCAGTGAAGACATATTTCAGCTGCACAGCACAGTCCTTAAGAACACGTCCAGGGATGTTATCTGGCCCTGCAGCTTTGCATAGGTTCATGCTAACCACGGCCTTCTGTACTTCAGCTGTGGTCAGTCGTAGTACCTGTATGTCTCATGCTGGCGGGGGTGCCTGTGTCTGTGAGGTGTTTTTAGCCTTATAGCATGCATAGATGGTGTTCAGCTTGTCTGGAAGTGAGAGATCAGAGTAACACAATCGTGAGGGGGGTAGTTTGCAGTCTGTGATTGAGTTATATCTCTGCCATAGAGGCTTTGTGGTCAATGAAATGTCCATTCAGTTTCTGCGCATATTGGCTCTTTGCTTCCTTAATTCCATGCTTGATGTTACATGTCATGAATTCACCACAAAAACTTTGACATGGTAACTAGTCAATCACGAGTTAAGGTCTTGGTTAACTAGTTCAAGTCATTTTTTGCCCTGACTAGTATACTGGATGGAGCCAACATGTTTACTAGTAAACTAGTAAAGGTTACAAAAAGAAAAAACAATGATAAGGTTGGAGGAGCTTGCACAGAGGCTTCTGATTGGCTCCCTAGTCCAAAATGAAACATGAAACAACCAATGAAAACTCAGGATTTGGTGAACAATGACAGTGCTAGCTTAGCAGCTACAGTGGAAATAGTTCTTTAACTTCAATTGGTAGCAAACTTTGATGTAAAAACTCTTTAATGTTTTGATGAACATCTCATGCAAAGTACAAATTGGTAATAAAAACAAATTAAGGTGTTCGTTTTCCATTTTTTGTTTTCTGTACCAAAGCAAAATAGCTTGAATTTGAATAACAAATATCAAATGATAAGTGTTTTTTTTTTTTTTTTTTTCATGTTTTTGTTGCAAAATGAAAAATTAATGAACGAATGATACACGGATTGAGACCGAATCCCTCTCTGCCCTCTAGGACTGCCACATCCCACTCTCTCCCTCACTCTGTCTGCTTGGAGACTAATCATCCATTACCCCATTGCCACCAGAGAGCAAATACCTACTTGTATCCCTAACCATCGCAAAAAAAACTATACTCATAAACTGGAAATTCAAAGCTAATATTAATATCCCACAATGGAAAAATTTACTATCCGACTACATCTCCAACACATTCATGACAATAGACACCCCTCAATTCCAAACCACACACATCCACTTCCTAGAAGAGCAAGGTCCTCTGATGTTCCATGACATCATTTGAAATTAATGAGATCCTACTCATTTTATTTTTCAATTTTCACATAACCACGCACACACACACACACGCACACACACACACACACACACACACACACACACACACACACACACACACACACACACACAGTGTAAATTTGTAAATATCCACTGTATAATGCAGTACACTGTATATACTGCATTATCATGTCTTGTACGGTGCAATATAAAATAAAAAAAATGAAATGTTTTTGCTGCATTAATAATAATAATAATAATAATAATATTAATAATAATAATAATATTCCATCTAAAAATCAAGGAACGTCTGTGTGTGTGTGTGTGTGTGTGTGTGTGTGTGTGTGTGTGTGTGTGTGTGTGTGTGTGTGTGTGTGTGTGTGTGTGTGTGTGTGTGTGTGTGTGTGTGTGTGTGTGTGGAACAAATATCTCCCCGACGCGGTTCGTGTTCGACCTGAAACTCGGTCAATGGGTTCCAAATACCACAAGTGTGTGTATCTGTTATTTTGGAGTCATTTGGTCATTTCCAAATGTTTATTTTAATTTTATTTCACTTCTGGACGGCAGCTTTTGACCGCAGAGTGTGAGGGGGCGCTAGCGTACCATATGTTGAGAGATGACTTCCGGCATCCATCTTGATCACAGTTGAGTCGACTTCCAGTATCTATTTTGATGGCAAAACAGATGAACAGTGATCAACCGCGACACATCTAAAAAAAAAAAAAAATCTATCGACATCCACGTTAATCAATCTTATTTTAGAGTAATTTGGTGAAGCAAAACGGTCAAAACGTTAATTTTACATTTACGGCTCCCTCGGTTAGAGCGCGGTATTGAGCGCGCTACTTCCGGTTCCGGATTCATGATGTCACCGTGTCGCAGTTTGTTTGGGTAAAAAAAAAAAAAAGGTCAATATTAAAAACGTTTTTGTACCGCTAAAAGTCATTTAAGTTAATATTTCATGGTTATTTAATAATCCCGTGATTCCAAACTTCCTTTAAATCTCGGGTCACGGACTTCACTTTCTCCTTCGGCTTCATGACTGTGGACGGAGGCTGTGCTGACAAACATTCAGAGGAATGTAACGTTTTTGTGAGCGGAAGGGTCCACAACACGGCTCCACTATGATTATTGTTTCTGGACGTACTATTCTGGTAAGTAAACATGCATGTTTTTATCGTATCATTGTCACTAGATTCTTATTATATTACTTTGTTATTGCTATTATTACTATTAATATTATTATAACCATTACTATAATTACTATTACTATTTTCGCTAATACTATTATATTCGTATCATCATATTTATTATTATCAGGGCTCTACACAAACTTATCGAGTGGTGGCACTGGTGTGACTGACTTTCTCTGTTGGTCTGTAGTTTTGTATGAAGTAAAGATTGACATTGACTCGAGATATATTTGCAAAATGTTTTAGCTTCAATGTTAAGTTTTTCTGTAGCAAGCAGTGGCTGAAGTAATTATAATGATAATAATAATGGGTCTACAACACGGCTCCATTATGATTGTTTGTTCTGCACAAGGGTGAGTCTTTCTTATATTATTTTATGTGCTAATAAAGATGCTAGCAGCTACAATGTAAACACACACACACACGGCTGATGTGCGTGCGTGCACTACACCGGGATGAAAATACTGAACTCACACAGAGCCGTTTAGAGAGAGTTGCGACTTTGGTATTTTTTGTGGTACTTCTGTGTCTCTCTTAACAACCGGCGACGGATATAAAAACAGTAAAGACAGCAAGTAGAAAAAGTAAAAATAGCAATAAACATATTAAGAAAAAGTAATACAAAAAAGGTGGGTTTTTAGATTGTTTTTAAAAGCCTCAATAGACTGTGGTACCCTCAAGTGGTTGGGGAGGGCATCCCACAGTCGAGGCACAACCGCCTGAAAGGCCCTATCTCCCATAGAGAGAGATTTGTTTTGGGGGCATGTAGTTGGTGACTATCAGAGGAGCGGAGATGTCGAGTTGGTTTGTGACTATGGATGAGTTCTTTGAGGTACAGTGGTGCACTTCCGTAGACACACTGATAGGTCAGGAGGTAGATTTTATACTCAATCCTGAACCTAACAGGAAGCCAGTGAAGGTTATCGAGGGTGGGTGTGATGTGTTCAGATTTGCGCACCCTCATCAGGACCCTGGCAACGCAGTTCTGTCCTGATGAGGGTGTCCTGCCAGGGATCCCGATGAGGAGTGCATTGCAGTAGTCAAGCTGGGAGGAGACAAAGGCATGAACCAGCTTTTCTGCATTGGAAAGGGAGAGGGAAGGACGGAGTTTGGAGATGTTCCAGAGGTGAAAGAAGGCAGTCTTACAGATATGTTGGATGTGGTTGTTAAATGATAGGTGGGGGTCAAATCGAACCCCCAAGTTTATAACGGAGGATGTGAGAGGAATGTCATGAGTAAATGGTCTGGGAGGAGGATAGAAGTTGGTGTGGGGTCCCAATGAGGGGACCTTCAGTTTTAGAGCTGTTTAGCTGAAGGAAGTTGTCAGTCATCCATGCCTTTGTCTCCTCCTGGCAGGCGGTGAGAGTGGGGAATGATGATGTCCAACCTGACATAGAGCTGAGTATCATCAGCATAGCAGTGGAAGGCAACTCCATGCCTGCTGATGATGTAGCCCAGGGGGAGCATATAGATGGAAAAGAGGGTGTGGCCAAGGACCGACCCCTGAGGCACTCCACAGGTGACGGTGTGAGGCCTCAACCTGGCTCCCCCCAGGGCCACATACTCAAGTCTATAAGTCAGGTTGGTTTGAAACCACTGAAGTGCTGTATGTGAGATGCCAGTGAAGTGTTGCAGACGGTGAAGGAGGATGGTATGATCAACAGTGTCGAAGGCGGCTGAGAGGTCCAAGAGCAGGAGAAGGGATGAAGAGCCCTGGTCAGATTGAGTGTATCGAGAAGTTGTTACAGTTCTGCAGTGTATTGACTTGTGGGAGAATCTACATGAACGTTAAAGTCTCCAAGAATTGTCACATTGGTTGATGTTGTGCAAACTGCAGTAACTCAGGAGTAACTCAGTTAATTCTGAAATAAAATTTGGATGTGATTTAGGTGGCCGGTATATGAGGATGGTTGTAAATGGGAAGGTTATTTTGCATGTAAAAACCAGGGATTCAAAAAATGATGGCTTTGGCAAAGTCACAGAGGATAGGTGTAAATCCGAGCGATAGATAACTGCTAAACCCCTGGCCTTTTCCAAATATGTATAGCCAGAGGGGCACGCTTCATTAAGTGCAAAATACACATCAGATTTGTGCCAGCTCTCAGTGAGCCACATAAAGTCAAGCTTCTGGTCATATATGTGGTTGTGGATTAGGGATGCCTTGTTGGTAAGTGACTGACAGTTTAACAGTTCCATTTTAATCAGTGAAGATGGAGTCCACTTTACCAGAGAGTGCAGCACAATCGGTCAATGCCACGTTTCCCAGGGTGTGCAGTACGTGGTTCCTCCAGCAGGGGGCCTGGGGATGGTTGGTTGTTGTTTATTAGACCCGGACCAAAGGCGCTCTGATGACGCATCCGATGATGTCGTTGGAATGTCCCCATGATTCTAATCATTCTATATTGACCTTTTGTTAACCTTTGTACATGTTTGGTTTGTGTGTGTTAGTTTTACCCCCCTCCACCCCTAAATTGTAGCAAATGCAATATTCAATAAACCACTCAAATATAGTAGAACAGATTTATAAAATGCAAGCAATGGATATGGAGTCATTAGGTTATTGCAGTTTTTATCAACCTTATAGTCAGAAACTCATGTGGGGTTGCTTATAATGTCTAGTAATTGTAAAAACAAAACAAAACAAAACAAAAAAACAAACATAGGTAAAAAAGGATTCAAATTGTAATTTTCAATTATTATTATTATTTTTCAAATACACATCACACACAATAAATATGAAATAACTGTATCCTATACTTTAACCTTTTCAAATAAAAATAAAATGCAGCATAAAAAATATCTAAGATGGCGCACTTGTCACTTTGTCACTAATCCTGGCTACTCTGTATTTGAAACTCACTTTAATAAACATGATCAAAAACAAATTCTAGAAGAAAGAAATGTTTCTGGGGTTGCTGGACATTTGTGATATTAAAATAGGGTCACAACCCGAGAAAGGTTTGGAACTTCTGGGTTAATGTGAAGAAAATCGAAAGCTTATATAATAATGCAAAAATGCAAGTATAGGTTCTGAGCGAGAAAAAAAAAAGTGTTCAGAACTTACAGTAGGGGCCCAACAAGATGGTTTGTACACAGGGCCCAAAATGTGGGGCTACGCCCCTGTCCGTGTGTCCGTGTGAATGTCCGCATGTTTATACTTTCGTCCATCCACTCTTTTCATTATATCCATGTCTTCTAAGGCTCTTATTAAATAAACTAGTGCAGTGCTCATAGGAAGTATGTATGTATGTATGTATTTAGTACTGTAGCATACATCCGCAGCTTGCTGAGAGAGAGAGAGGCCATTACATTACCATTGAAAGAGGCCATTACGTTATTATTATTTTATTATTATTATTGTTATTATTACTCACCTAAGTTACAAACATTGCTCACTGAGGACACCTGCTGGACAATATTTATGGGGTGTTTCTTTAGGAAACTATACCCACTTTAGTCGTTTTTAAAAGCAGACTAACTTGTAGCTAGTCGACTAAATGAACTGTGCAGTTCATTTAGCTACATTTATTTAAGCAACATTTATATATAGTAAAAGCCTACATTTATTTTTATTTTTTTATTTTTTATTATTATTATTACCTTAGTTACAAATGTTGCTCACTTAGGACACCTGCTGGTCAATATTTACAAGGTGTTTTTTTAGGATATTAAGACCCACTTTAGTCATTTTTATAAGCCCTTTGTGCAGTCACTCCTGTAAATTCTACGCAGCTTTTTTCAACTTACCGTGAGTTACCATTACTACCTGTCAACATTGAGCTCTTCTGCAAAGCTGCATTTAAGACAAATTTACAAAATAATTTATGAACGGTGTCATTGCAGTTCAAACAAATCCGACGTTGCACACCCTTGAACCAAGCAGCAGCCATGTTGAAAGTCTCAGGTCAATCTGGGCCTGATTCGCAGATATATTTGAAGAACACACAGACAGACAGAGATTTTTTGCTTTTATAGATAGATAGTCTCGGCTCGAGTCCAAGCTACCTATCTCGTTATCAGCGCGTCATCGCGACAAGTCGAGCATGTGTGCAGAATGACCGGAATTAACTTAAAGCAGAATTAAGCGTTTACAAGATCGAGGAATTATTTGATTCAGAATTAAATTCGAAATAAACCAGCCACCTAATTCGGAATTACATTTGCATTTGGAATTAAATGTTTACAAGGTCAGTTTAAAGAGGATTTAACTTTTATTCTGAATTAAAGGGAATTAAAAATCCCATGTAAATGTGGCCACTGTTATCATGGGTCACTGGTAACTTCATGGTAGGTTTAAGAACAGAAGAGGGAAAAAAGATGATACCAGCTCAGTCATTTTTAAATCAGTGATTCCTAAGCTTTCAAAGACAAAGAAGATCTTTTGTCAGTGTTGCAGGAACGTTGAGTTTGAATGGAAACATTTTCACTTTGACCTACATTGTTTTCCTTGGCAGAACTAATGCAGACCCTTTCAGGCTTTTTTCCCACAGGTTTCACACGTTTCTAAAGGTGACAAACAGCATCCTCTTCAAACCACAGCTCTCATAATAAGCAATGCAGACTTACTGCACTGGGAATCAAAGCACAACCCTTTATATGAATTACTGCTTCTATTCCACACGCAGAGCCAAAGATATACTCATCAGCAGGAACAATCCCAGATTTATTCAGAGTTTATCTATAAATAACATTTAGTTTGTGTTTAAAGGACAGCAGAGATCATTCATAGTTTATATAATGAGAGAAACACACAGTTCACAGGAGACAGATTCAAAAAGAAAGAAGAGCAATGAGTGTGTGTGTGTGCGCGTGTGTGCGTGTGTGTGTGTGTGTGTGTGTGTGTGTGTGTGTGTGTGTGTGTGTGTGTGTGTGTGTGTGTGTGTGTGCGCGCGCGCGCGCGCGCGTGCGTGTGCGTATGTGCATGTGCGTGTGTGCATCAATAATACCAGCAGACTCTTGGAGCCTCTTCGTCGGCCTTCGTCAATGCGACCCTGACATCAACTCCAGGGTGATGCTCTGAGACGAGTAACCACGCCCACTCTGGAGGGAAGTACCTGGCACCGGTCAATCAGCAGCTCTCTCACCCTGTCTGTCAAACACACACACACACGCACACACACACACTCATTTATTTACAGAACATTTCTACAGTAGCCCTAAAAGCTCACAACACAAAATAAAGAATCCTACAACAAAACACAAAGAGCTCACAACACAACACAAAATGACTAACACCACAATGCAACACAAAACAAAACACATACAAATAGCAACCCCACAACACAACACGAAAGTTCACACAGAAAATAACTCTTCTTCGTGGAATTTTACTTCCGTTGTTGGTATTTACCTGGCTGCTTTTTTTATTGTGTTGTGTTTGTATTTGTAAGCACTTTCGTTTTGTGTTGTGTTGTGAGCTTTTAGGGCTTCCGTACATATTCAGTTTTTTCAGGAATCAAACATGACGGCCATTTTTACAAGATGGCTGCCAGACAACACTTAAAATTAGGTAAACCCAATATATTTCTGTATGAAAAACTAAGTGATTTAGCATTTTTTATTTCATTCTTTGCCAAAACATGTATAGATTTGTTTTTGATAATTGTTCCAGCTTTTCAGGAATCCACCATGGTGGCTATTTTCCAAATTCCTTAAGATGTAAAACCTCTGATGTATTTGTATAAAAATGAGAAATGCAGTTAAAATGTATTATAACTTCTGTACTTAAGCACCAAAACGTTGCTGAGTATAAGTTTGAAAAGAGGTTCAGCTTTTCAGATATTGAACCTGGCTGCCATTTTCTGAGATTGCAGCTAAAGCATTGACTTGTACTGTGCTTCAGGAGTTCCATCCTTCCACTCTCTAGATGCTCTTCACATCTTTTTCCCTAATCTGAGAGCTGATGGAGGGATGGGAGGATGACATAAGCCTGGACTTGACCTCTGCTTTCTAGGCTCCAACAAGTCTCCTCTGCAGGCCAGTGATGGATGGAGAGGCTGTGAGGCACACGCATTCAACTGATCGTGCGCACACTGTTGGGCAAATGTGCACTGACTTTGTGAAATGTACAATACAAAGAGGAGTCAGTCGTTGGAAATTACATGGAAGTGTAACTTCAGCTTTGCCTGTGAAGAGTTGAACTGGACTTCAACAGGTTCAATTTTTTTTGATGCATTTCATTATATTTCCCCTCAGCAATTTTTAGGACATCCCTAAAAATCAGGCACGAAGGCAAGAAGTTGGAGATGGAAGCTGTCATTATTTATTGATCAGATAAAGGCAAAGTGTTGGCCTCATAGATCAATAAATCAAAGATTATTTGATCACGAAAAAGTAAAAAGTTGAAATTATTGCCTTAAAAGTTTGTTATGATCTCCTGTAAGCACTCTTATTAACATGTTGGAAAAGTTTGGTGCATAGCATTGTGGGATGTGAAGTCCTGTAGACAGATATTTATAGATATATTTAGAAGTGTTTTTACTTCATTCTTACTGTGATTTCTTGTGTTTCTTCTCAGGAGGAGGACAGTAATTGGTTTCAACTGCTTTTTTGTTAAGATTGGTTCCCAGTATTCCCAGTCACATCACCTCACTATACCATACATTTTATTTAGGCTGGATTTCGATCTTTCTGCGTAAACTGCAAAATAAACATCCTCCAATGTTTTGCCATAACTTTCAGTGAAATCATCAGAAATGTGTTGGGAAGTCACTTTGAGGTAAACACAAGAAATCATAGATCACAAATCAATGAAGAAATGTTCTATGCATCCGTCTGCAGGACTCTACTGCCCACAATGCAATGCACCAAACTTTCCAACAAAGTCCATAAGAGAGTGTTTTTACATTGAAGATCAAAACAAACTTTTTCCTTTCCCTTTGGAGTAAATTATCTTTGATACATTGATCTATGATGCCTACGCTACAATTCATTTTCATGCTGCTGCTATTGGGGTTCTATTGTTTTGTATATTATTGTATTTTCATGTATACAGTGTATTCTATTGATATTACTTTATTTTATTATTATTTTACTTTATTACATATTTTTAGTGCACATGTTTATGTTTCTTTCATTTACACTCTGAGTCATCCACTTTAGTTTGGAAGAAGTGGTTTTTGAATGAAAACCAAAGAGAACACCATGTATGTCATCTCACACAAAAATCTATGTACCTTGTGTCTGCTGACCATACATTTTACGGTGGTGTCCATTGTACACTGTGAAAGCCTGTTGCTGGCTTTTTAAACATGCATGCTAATGCTAAGGTGCTACAGAGTGTGGGGAAAACCCTTGTGAGATTCATGACTCAATCCCTGGCACGGATAAGAGAGGAGCGCTGTGCTGGGTTTCAGTCCCCTCCCTCCTTCTGTCCACTTTTTCCTGTCATTTTTTGTTCCTTTTTTCACAAGGAAACAATCAAACTCACGGATACGGAAGTCATCGTTCTCCAAAGTCTCTGTGTAATCCATCACTCTGTTGTTTGCCTTCTAATTTTAGGCCCGACTTGGCCTCCTGTTGTTGTGTTTTCGGTTTTTCGACCTAAAAATGGAAGAATACGTCTCAGAATAGAGCCAATCATGTCTTTAGCTAATAATATCAGTAGCTTATGTGATTCATGGTCTAAGCTCTGAGAAAACAAACCAAAGCACAGGCTGCCTCCTTTAGCATCCATTTATTTCAAAGTCCCAGGAACAAGGCCTACACTTGTTTTAAGAGCACCAGTTTGATTCTCTTTTAAACTCTGTATTTGAATCATTTATTATTGCAGGCTTCTGCAGCTGCATGACGACACTTATTCAGAGTCAAGTGCATTGTGGGATGTTGAGCAATCCTTAACTCTAACTGCTCCCTTGGAGCAACACTGTGGCCATTATTTAATTTTTTTTAATTGAAATTTTAATTAATCTTAATTTTCGTTTGTAAATTATTTATTTATTTCATATTTATTTTCTGTCTTTTTGTATGTAATATGTTATATGAAGGAGGGCGGCATGCTGCCTAATTAAAATTTCATTTAAGAAAATAAAATAATGCTCACAGTGTTGTTCCAAGGGAGCAGTTAGAGTTAAGGATTGCTCAACATCCCACAATAATGGCCCGCAGTGGATTCGAAGCCTCCTTAAAGCTGCAGTATGTAAGTTTGTTTTGGCGTCATTTGGTCAAAAATCCATAATCATCTTTGAGCATATTATAATTCAAAGTGTTCTGAGTGAATAATGAATCTCTTCTCCTTCTCCTGGCCCTGTAAATGAGCTTTAGAAATGCAGGAGCGTGATGCTGAACTTCAGATGATCAGAGATCTTTCTACCAACAGAGTGATCCATGAGCTGTTTGGGGCATTACTATTAGCTGTGCGAGCTCCTTGATCTGAAAGTAGGGAAAGTGCAATGGCAGATGTTCCAGCAGAAGTCTCTAATCAGCTTTTGGCCCAACAGTTAAACAGCAAAGCAAGTGGAAAAAGGAAGACCGAGATGGCGATGCAACAGTCTAAAAGCACAAATGTGTTCGAGAGAAACTGACTTCGCGAAGTTTTCTCTGACACGGTATGTGCGGCGGGCTGCGCGCAATCTGCTTTCAGTCCATGCAGAGTCTGCCCCATATACTTAGTCAGAGGGAGAGTGACAACAAATAGGATAAATAGTTTGTAAACCTAAGAGAAACATTATCCAACGTGGAGAGAACAGACGCAATTCATTTGCAGTCTGGATGTGGAGTGTCTGTTTAGAGCCTCTAGTTACTTTCCTCATAGCAGCAAGAGATACTTTCATGTCTTTAAAACATCAGAAAACTCTTCAATTACACAAGATAAAGTCCCTACAGCTCTGTCTTTATGGAGAAAACAGTTGCAAAGAGTTCTACATTTTCGTTCAGGAGGAGAGGAGGGAGGGTGGAGCGTCTCGCAATTCTACATATTGCAGCTTTCAGATAAATATGCAAATTGACAACAAAAATAGACAAAATTACAACAGAAACCAGCAAGATGACGAAAAATACATTTTAAAAATGTAACAGAAAAATAAACAAAATGACAACAAAATACAAAAAAAAAATTACTCATTACAGTCAAGACAACAAAAACATAGAGAAGGACTCCAAAAATAAACAATATGGCCCCCTTCACATAAAAAAACATAAATACACAGAACATTACCAAAAATGATATGCACTGTATTGATGACCTGATTTTTTATTATTATAAATACTGACACTAATGTTGATCATTTGACCCTTGGATCAGCCAATCACGCCTGTGGCCCTGCTGTGATAACAGAGGGAGGTGAGGGAACCAATAACGTTCATCAGAACAATGGGGACCAATCAGACGTCTCCTCTGCTACTGAATCTGGCTATCAGTAAGAGACGTTACTCATCCCTCCTCATACTGGTTCATATCTGACATGTTCTGTAAAACAGATGTGTGCGGATACATGCATTTTAGTATCAACCACAAAGTAAATGTGTCACAGTGTGAAATAGACAAATATAAGACTCTAAGACGACGAATCCAGTCCCTGCCTTACACTGGGACGGGGTCCGGGGTCACTGATGCACATGAGGAGTGAAGCTATACATGTATCAGGGAACACACACAGAATTCTGGATTTTATTTGCCAAAAAATACAACTGGGCTTCATTCACACAGCAGCTCTTAATGCACAGTGAGGAGGAATCAGGTTTTTGTGTATGGTTGTTCATTTTACACGTTAAAAGTGACTTCTGTCAGTTTAGTGTAACAGCGATCTTGATCAAATTGGACTGATGTGCAACATGTTTCTGTCAGCACATGTGCACCCAGTCACAGTGACTGAGTTTGAAGTAGGAGTAGCTTAAGGTCTCACTTTACATTGATTGGTTAATAGTGATTGAGGAATGTTGATGGGTATTCACTGGAAACAGATGTAGTGCTGCACAGGAGCTCATTAGTGAGTGCAGGAGTAAATCACGGGAGGACTGTGGCTTTGTGCTAAAACCAATCATGTGCTGACATGCATCACATTATTCTGTGCGTCTGTGAGCGGACGAGGCCATAACTTCAGCTACGGCTTTGCTTTTATTTTACCTCAAAGCAGGAATAACAAATATATATTGGTTCATCTTTTAAAGGGGCAGTATTATGAACATTTCACTTTATAATGGTTTTACTGCAGTGATATACATTCCTTTTGCCTCATTCAGGGGGCCAAAGTTGAAAAACTTCTGTCTCCTCCCTTGCTATTCCATATTTTGTAAAAAAGTAAGCTCCAAACGGACGAGTTGGATTTTTCTCACATTATGATGTCATAACACGGAATCTCCTGACATTCCTCTCTCCTCCTACCCTATAAGAATGTGAGCTCCTCCCTCTCAAACTATCTCACAGGTAAAACAAATATATATATATATATATAGAGAGAGAATATACATTATAATTTATTGTCTTGTAAAGCTACATACAAAAAATGTGTTCTCTACATTTAACCCATTTGCAGTAGACAGCCACGATGTAACATCCAGGAAGCAGTTAGGGGTTAGGGACTGGTCAACGTCCCACATTGATGGACCAGGGAGCTTTGATCCAGTGATCCAATGACTACAAGCCTGCTCCCTTAACTACTAGGCCACCACTGCCCTTTATCCACAGTCCAACAAAGAATAGAGGGGAGGTATCATGTTTTTTCAGGCACATAGTACCATTCTATAGCATACTCAAATAACTATGTTACCCAAAATTGTTTGGAAAATGCAACAAATATCAAAAATAACTTCAAATTAATTTCCCTCTGTAGCAACACAGTTCATGACACTTTGATTTTGCCTCTGTCTCTTTAAGAAACTCCTTGCCCATCTGACACGCCCATGAACACTCCCCCTTCAGTAGTCATCCCAACATTCATGGATGCTGTTTACTTCTGTTTTTCTGTGCGTTGTTTTTGACTACTTTCTTTCTTCAAGTCAGAGAATTAGTACCATAACATTATTATTTACCTGTATGTATGTAGGTCAATCAGTCTGTTAATCATGTAGCCCTTGTATAATGAGCAATTGTTTGGTCGCAACTAAAAGTGCAGACATGGCAGACACTTAACATCATTTGTAAAGCATCAAACAATATTTTATATTCTATAAAACATACAAATATGATTCTAGCACATCTGTATGTCTTACTCTTACTATAGTACTAAATTTAAAACACAGAATATTGTATTATTAGAATGGTGCAGCGTGAGCTCGCTATAATACATTAGAATGGTTATCAAAGTGAGGAATGCTAACACAACATTGAGTTACCGTATCCACTGGATACGTCTCCGCTACGCCACATCACCGATCCGCTTTTTCCCCACTGTCCGCTATCTGTTAATCCCCACCGGTTGCATTCTGAGTGTGCCACAGTGCACTCCGGTAGGACGACTGTGACGTCGTCACTAGACAGAGGAGTTCTCACGCAGTTAAATGTATGTGTTAGAAATGCAACAATAAACAGATAAACAGGTCAGTGTTCCTAACGAAGGAGAACAAGAAAACTGTAGATTTTTCATAGCCACATTTTTTAGCAACAGCCAACAGAGAAGAGATAAAACTGCACCAGTAAAACATGAACTAAATCAAAGTTGCTGCAGTTTACAGTGCAGTTACAGTATGAGAGGAAACAATATAGTGAATGTGATTTTGTTTTTACACATTATGACATTTTGGTGATGTATTTACTTGAAATATAATCTGAAGTGTATTATTTTGAAAAGTAACCCAATATTTTATTGCAGAATGCGTGCCTAATTTCCTGTTTAGCTTCATTTGCTCTGTGCTGATTGGTGCGTCGTGCTCCGGTGTTCGCCAAAAACAGAAGCCCTGCGTATATCTGGCGGAGGGCACCAGACTACCGCAGCTGGGAAGGAGCAGACACCCCCCTTCGCGGACCCGGTGGAAATTAACACATAGACTAAAGTGGAAACCTATCAGCTCCCATGACGCGGCGGTGACATAACGCAGCGGAGCCGCATCCAGTGGAAATTGGGGGTTACAGTATTGTTACCTGTGCTGCTAGAGTAGGGATCACATTGTTTTTTAGTGTCAGTGTACTTATTAATCCACTTTCAAATAAGCTCTTGTTTTGAAAGCGATCATCTGAAAAGTGCCTGGAACAAACATAGCAGATCTTTCTGGGACGAGGGCTGCTTCCAAATATGAACTCCAGCCATTGTTGATGAATTGTTTCATCCTTGTGAAGTGTAAAAAGAGGGCTGTTTTCTTTGCATCCAAAAACACATTTTCCCGCTGACGGCATTTTTAAAAAGTAAAGGCAGGTAGCTACTACAATCAACACGCAGTTCTCTCTGGGAGGTGTGTCCTGGAAGCGGGGGAGGGGGGTGTTTTTTTTAATATACATAATGCGTACATGAATGAGTACAGACAACATAAGCCAGGGGTTTCTTACAAAAGTATCTAAAATAAGTAAATGAAAAGCTAAATCTGCAGAGGCGGGTGCTTTGGGCTAAACTCAGTGGGCGTGTACTGTAGCTGTTCCCACTGAACGTTCTTGAAGCCAAAATACAGCTCTTAGGGGCACATCCATCTTGCAAATTTCATGTCATTTGGAATCAGAGTCTGCAGAGTAGGGTCCGGCGGGAGGAGCCCTGGTAACATGCCCCTATTTAGCGTACTGCCCTGATGAGTTACGCAGCCCAGCTACGCCACAAACTTAAGTAACTTTCCCACTGAAAATTCTACCTGTCAATTATCGTCAAATAACTTATTTAAAACAAACTTCACAGAAAAATGAGCACACCGTAGGGTGATAATAACTAATGATCACAGCAGAGTTTAGGTTTGGGAAAAAATTATGTGACGAGTATTTTAACTTTACTTCACTTCCTCGGGAGGATGTCCCGTCCATCTTTTTTACAGTTTATGGCTGAACTGAGGATGAGAACAATGGAGGGGCCTCTTCCCCAGGCGGAGCCTCGTCCCCTTGAGCAAAACAGCAGGAAAATGGCTGCTGGAAGGAGCTGAAAGATTACTCAAAAATATGGGAAATTTCTCTGAGCATCACTGGAGGTATGTTTTTTCAGGATGGAATTACACACTGACATGATATAATGCTTGAAAAAGTGAATTTACATGATACCCCCCCCCGTTAAAACATCAGTTTACAGTATAGATCAGGATCATCTTTGCAGCTAATTGTAGCACTGTACAGAAGAGAAGGTGAACAGAGCCTTATTTACACGTGTTCTTCCCAGTCCCATCTTATCCCACAGTGGGGAAATTCACACGCTATACAGCAGCCAAAGACACAAAGAGCAAGCAAACAAGAAAGCTAAATACAAATACAGAAAAAAAATTGAGGCAAAAATAAAATAGACAATAAAAATGAAATAAATAATAAATTATCAAATAAATAATAAATATTGGTCAAGATAACAGTACAAAAAAATACATATATATATATATAAAATAAGTGGTAAGTGGGGTTTCACAATGAGGACTGAGTAATATAATAACAACAATAATAATAATTATTATTATTATTATTATTAATAATAATAATAATAATAATAATAATAATAATAAGGCTGTGGAGGAAAATTCTTATTTACAGATGAGAAAAACAAAACAAAATTAGTGTGTGTAAACACATCTCCAATCTCTCATTCTATCCTCACTTCACGAGTGATTTAGCCAAACAAGCTAACACAAGCTAAAGCCACAACAATGACTCCATATAAAGTGATCAATCTATATTCGTCCTCTTTTGTGCCTGAGCAGTTGTTCTTCTTTTTCTTCTTTGTGGGTTTTTTTGGCATCCATTTGTGGCATTGCCACCACCCATCAGATTACGAATGGAGAAGGACTAAAAGGACCAATCTAACTTGAAATTAAAAAAAACAAAACTAAAATAAATACCTCCCTCCCCCCACCCCCAATTAGACTCCCGGAAAATCCCGCACATACAAGCAGTACACCCTCAGGAGTCAGACCGGGCTCTACATCTTCATTTGCTTTGCTGTCACTCTCCAACATCCTTTTTACTTCATCCCATGACAGCTCATTCATGTTCAAAAAATTATCTGTCCCTTTCACAATTATTGTAGTCTTTATGTTCTCTGTTTTACCTGTTCTGTACAATTGATTACATCTGCAATAAATACGATTAACTTATTCATATGTCCCACTAATATCCTCTGATTGATGACGATTGTTAGTTATTCCTCTCTCTGTTCCTGCACATGCTTGCCTTGCTTCTGTTACATTCTTTAACATTATTGCTCTCTCTTCTTTTCCCTTCTCTACTCTTTTCACTGCTTCAGCTAAGCTAAACCTTTTTAAACCTTTTTATTTTCTCCACTTCTTCTGCTTTCTTCCTTATATTGCATATTCTGTCCATAACTCCTCCACAGTTGCAGCATTTGGGCTGCACGGCTTCACTACACGCCTCAAACATGTGTTTCCCACTGCAAATTGTACACTTCTGTTTCCCTATGCACACTGCTGTCACCTGTAACACCTGAGTGGATGGGATAAACAAGCCCTCATTGGGTATTTGATGTACCCTACCATCACTCTCTGGGGAAGAACCACTCCTTCAGACTCAATCATTATTGAAAGACTTTCAACCCTCTTTCCTTCCTCGGTTCTGAACAACCTCTTCACTCGTTTCACTCCTTTCATCTCCTTTTCCAGCCTCCCCAAATTCTCCTCAATTGCAATCCCAGTTATTGCTCCTCATTACTCTGTTTTCTCCAGTCACAAACCTATCATACACTATCCTTCCACACACACTCTTCATTTTCATTGCCGTATCTTTTTGTTCCTTCGTTTTACAAATAATCAGCAAACTACCATCCCTCACAAACTTCACTATCTCAATCTCTCCTACTTTACTCTTAAACTATTTGGTTAGCACAAAAGGACTCAGTCCAAACACCTCAGGTCCTGCCGGCTGTAACTTCAGTATTACATTGAATCGTACTTGTTCAGTTTTCCTCCTTATCACCCTCTCTCTGTCCTCACCACTGCTCTGCTCTAAATCCCGTTTATTCTTAATCCCTGTTATGCATAATTTCTCCTTTTCCTTTCCGTACGATGCATTTTCTTCCTCGTCCTCTGAGTCATCCTCCTGTGACTCAAGCTCCGACATGGACACTTCACCCGCCGCCATGTTACTGCTTCCCCTATCACTGTCAGTTCCAGACTGAACAACCGTTCTGTTTCCAGTCCCTTGCTATAAAGGCAGAGGTTTGATTAGTTTGGTGGCCACACCTGAGCTTTCCCTCCGATTGTGTTTTCCTGCTAACAAAAGCAAAACACTCACACACACACACACGCACACACACACACACACACACACACACACTGTAAATGCATGTATAAGGATGGAAAAGCAAAGACCTGCAGAGGGAATGCACCACCTCAGATATGTTTATAATGCATTTATGCATTTAATTTATTTTAACTAGATTTATTCTTGCGAAATTATATAATACAATTGTCTGATATTGTGTGTGATGTCTTCATTTTATTTTATTTTTTAATCAAAAATATAATTTTAATCAGTCATTTTTAGGTGTTTTTTTGTTTGATTTTTTTTTACCAATTACTAGACATTTCAGGCGACCCCATTTGAAGTCCAGGTAACACCACATGGGGTCATGACCCCAAGGTTGAAAAAGACTGGTTTAAACCTTGATAGTAAGCATGGGCAACAGGCGGCCTGGGGGCCCTTGGACTAATTTTGAGCAGCCCCCAAAGTGAACACACAAAGTGACTCAAATAATACACAAAAATAACAGAAAAACATGAGTATAGATGGAAAGGAAAAAATATGTTAAATCTTACCTACGGCGGGAAATGTTCTGTATATAAAATTTTTGTCTGTAATTAATGCATGTCTGCATCCACCCACAAATAAAAGAAGAAGAAAACATCAAAACACACAAACCATTTGTTATTCCATTTGTTAATCCTCTGATTGGTCATTATTCTAATGCTAACATGAAAGTTGATCATGGGACTATCAGATCAGATAACCTAACTTATTTTATAAGTGTTAAAATGTTACTTTAAGTCATTCAAATGTGAGATATGGTTGTAAAAATGCCTTCAGGAAAATGAAAAAGTTACATGTTTTCTGGCAGTGATAAAAGTTGTTTTACTGGAAAATCCAATGCAGATGCATTGATTTTAATAATAGGAGGCTGGCCTTTGGTAGGCTGAAACAGACACTATGAGCTGATGACGCCTCTGAATTCATGAGCGATTGAGTGTAAATGTGGCAGTAACAATAGTTGGTGAGTGTAGCAGTGGGCTGAATGAGAGAAAGGAACTCTGTGTTTATTCAAGCATTGTGTGGGCTGACGACTATTTACTCTGATTACAAACTCACTGTGATTTAAGGTGAGCTTTTGTCAGGAGTCAAATCCTTAAAAGCAATTCAAGCAGGGCTTTTATTGTCACGTGATGCTTACACTCCTCGCCCTGCAAAGCTGGGAAAGTTCTGACTACTCAACCAAAGGAATTCTAACAGTAAGACAGTTTGGAGATGCTTCTGAACTAAGACGTCAGGACATTAAACTTACTGCATGGGATCACTGGGAATGGGTGAGAGCTGCTGCAGATAGTTTGTCATCCTTTACTAGGAACTCTGTTTCTATTACTGTGAAAGTGAAAGAATGTGTTAATCATCGCCATAATGTCACACCCACAGTTTGTTTTGTACACTTCCTGTTTTATTTTGTTGCCTGACATTTTGGTTCCTGTTTTCCTGTCATTCCTCATTAGTTCCTCACTACCCTCTCCTACTTAGTGTTGGCCATCTCCCTACTCAAGTGCCAGATTGTCAATGTTAATTCCTGATGAGTAATCCCCCATTCTTCTTAGTGCTATTCTGACTTTTTTGCCCTGTTTTTGATTCCTGGATTTTGCCTCAGCCTGCTCCCTGTGTACCTCAGCCTGATTCTGACTGCCTGCCTGTGTACCAAACCTGTTTTGGGATAAACTCTTGAACTCTGAGTTTGGGTCCTTTCCTGTCTGGTCCAGCATTACAGAACAATCTGGCCAGCCATGGACTCAGCGGAACCTCAGGCTCTGTACGCACAACTGGAGCAGCAGGTCCAATAACAAAACACTGCTCAAGTTCCGATTGGTTCCCAATCCCCAGTCTGACTGTCGTTGCCAACGTGAGCGTTAAAGTCCGCCACAAGAACAAGGGCATCCCCAGAAAGAGCACTATTCAGTACTTTCTATAGGGAATCCAAGAAGGGTGGATACTCTGAGCTGCTGTTCAGCCCATAAGCACAAACAACAGTCAGCATCCATTCCCACACCGGAAGGCGAAGGGAGGCTACCCTCTCGTTCACTGGAGTAAACGCCAATCTACAGGCCCCGAGTCAGGGGGCAATAAGAATTGCCACCCTTGTCCAGCACCTCTGACCTGTGGCAACTCCAGAGTGGAAGACAGTCCAACCCCTCTCGAGAAAACTAGTTCCAGAGCCCTTGCTATGTGTCGAGGTGAGGCCAACTACATCTAGTCGGATCTTCTCTACCTTGCTCACCAGCTCGAGCTCCTTACCCGCCGGAAAGGTGACATTCCACATCCCTACAGCCAGCTTCTGTAGCCGGGGATCATGCCAAGCCACACTGCACCCAACCCCATGCCTCCCTCCTACAGGTTGTGAACCCACTGGTGAATGGCCTCATGTCTCTGCTTCGGGCTTGGCCCGACCAGGCTCCATGAATAAAAGCCTGGTCACCAGGCGCTCGCCTATGAGCCTGAGTACCGGGCAAAGGGTTGGGACCGGGTACACTTGACAATGATGTTCTTCATGAGGTTTCTGAACTGCTCTTTGTCTGACCCTTCCCCTAGGACCAATTTGCCATGGGAAACCTTACCCGGGGCAACTGCTTTACCGAGTTGCCCCTGACAACATAGCCCCTCCACCACGATGTGTCAGTTCAAGCTGGAGAAAGTAATAAGTATCCCAGTAAAGACACTCATAAATATAATGCTTAAGTAAATTATCTGTCTTTCTCTCTGTGTGATCACTTGAGTCTTAACAGGTGCAGTAAAGTTGTGACTGAAGCTAAAGGTGAGCCCAGGTGTCTGTGAGGACATTACTGTGTAATATCAACAGACAACACTTTAATAGTGTCAATAGACTACAACATGAAGCAGCAAAAACAAGACATTTTGTCATTAGCCTAAAAAAGACTTATTAAATATTTATTTTAGTGAATGGAAGCTGTGCTGGTTAAAGATAGGACAGTAAGGTCTCAGCCAACAGTCATAAAACTTGGCTCTGCATGGATGTCGCCTCGTAGGCAGTAAAGCACTCGTCTTATTGCTGACAAGTGAGTCTTTTTTTTGTCTCTAGACTGCCATAAAGCAGAGTTGGAACACAACCTTTGAACCACATTATGGCTTAAATAACTGGGCCTGAGGAGAACACGCCCTGCACACACACAAAAACATATGAACTCACACATGCACGTGTGATCTCAACAGTTAGCCAGCGTGTATCAATATGTCTGTGCAAACACACAAACATTGTAAGTAGAGAATAAACCACTCAAGACAAACTAAGATTTCCTGTCAATGGCGCATAAGAAACAGATAAAAAAAACATGCTTAAAGCTGTGGAGACGATCATTTTGATCAGATCATGAGATAAGGACAGTGTTGGCCACACAGATCAATAAATAGAAGAACATTGGTTAAAAAAAAGATGTAAAAAGAACAAATAAAACAGAAAGCTGAACTTAAACTGTAAATGTGAATATTTTTATTAACCCCAAAAAAGGCAGGAGACTCTTTGGACATTCCACAAAACAAACCTAAAATGATAATCACATAACATATGATTGAAATCCTTCGACTTCCTGGAAAGACCAACCGAATCATTGCACTTTTATTTCTATCAAACGGTATATCCGTGTAGGCGTGGCATCTCAATTAAAACAGCTGATCTTGATTTTGTGATTCCTGCTACAGAACCATGAGCATCGTGAGCTGGACGCGCAGAGCAGAGCCGGAGGAGAAGCAGAGTGCAGGCTGAGGCCTTTTTAACTGTCCTTATCTCAACATAAATAATGTGCCTGTAAAAGTTAATGATCAACGCGGGCTGATGAGACATGGCCAACAGCCATAAAACAGGGACCTCCGAGGAGTCTCCTCCTGCTTTTTAAACGTTGGCGTGTCTGCAGCCTCTCACACACACACTGAGGTGAGTCCAGGTTGTTGGCTCTGACAAGCAAATATTGTCCCAGAGGAAGTGAGGGAGTAACCAGGTGAAGTGTCCTCGCCATATGACTCACGGTGCCGTAAGATACCCAAAGTCGTCTAAACAAGATGATCACAGGCTGTTAAAGTGTTACACAGTCCCATCGTCCAGTCGTGAGGACAGAGGGAACCTCCTCCTCTTCCTGATGATGATGGTGATGATTGTGAACCAGTCTGTCTGTCCTTCGCCTCACGCTTGAGACAGTGCGCACCATGAGCTCTGTGGCGTCATGGAGGTCGATGTAAAGGCATAGTCTTCATATTTAATGTCCAAGTGTCCTGGCCTGGCTCGGTCCGGCTGAGAAAGTGTCTGCAGAGAGGAAACAGGAAACACACATTTGAAACATCAACGCAATCCATGCATTGCACACATGCCCTGGACTACACATCTGAACGGTCAATGTTTACCTGTGTGGCAGAGCTGACTGGTGGACCAGCGTAGGGCGATGGAATCATGTTGGGTTCACTTTTTATTATAGAAACATGTTCGGAGACAGAGAGTGAGGACTGGGATGAGGACTCGGAGGTGACCGCCGCTCCTAAACAGTTTACACAATGACTGTAGATTAGATCATGATCAACAACGTACAACTTATTCACAGCAATTTCACTGGGAGTCATCATCAGTTAATTTATTAACCAACAACATACCTTCCAAAAAACACAAAAAAAAATAATGTTCCAAGTGGGAAAATAAATATAAATGACAAACTAAAGCCGAAGGTTGTTCTCTAACATTGGCTACAAAAACTTTAAACTATTAAAACCTTTTAGACAAACTAAAACAATGCACTGTTTATTTTTTACACTTATTCTAATTCTGTTTCAGAACTTCACAATTCTAAAATGTTTCACTGAACGCTGCACAAAGGTACGCAGACATGGACAAAAGTTGGATCACCATAAAAAAGTTGAAGAAAGAGGAAAACCTCTTCATTTTTAACTTGGATGCAGAGATGGGCTACAAAAATGTGATTATATCTGATCTGAGGGTCATATGATCAACGTTTAAAAAAATGACCAAGCTGAGCATTAACACAGGAAACAATAAATGTGTTTGTGTATTTTTGTTGTTGTTTGGTGCATTTTTCTGTTCTTTTTTGTCTGCATTGTCTTTTTAGTGATTTTGCGCATTTACTTTTGATGCTGCATGAAAGTAGAGGAAGGACATGCGGCCTCCGGGCCACCAGTTGCCCATGTCTGCACTGATGCATGATTCATTAAGTCTTGAATATTTTTTTCCTGCTTATATTCTTATTAGGCAAAGCTCAAATTTGTTTACTTAAAAAAAACAACAAAAAAAAACATTCCAAACAATTCAATATAACATAGTATGAAAATATTTTTGTTAAAAATCTGATTAAATAAAATTTCTGAAAAATTCATGAAGAATGTTTTCTCTAAACACAAATACATAATAGAACATGTTAATTTTTTTTTTCATTTGATGCTGTTTAATGAATTAAATATTATTATCATTATTACTTAAATGTTACTGCATACCAGCATATTTTTGTAGCTCTTGTTTTTCTTTAATAAACGTTTTGAAATGATATGTCAACAGTAATGGTAAGTTCACACCAAACGTGTTCACCTAGTGACTGTGAAGTGGTGGGGAAGTGTTGAGAAGGCGGTGTTTCCGGTCAGATGTATTTTGGTGTGACTCAGTGTGTGAACTGTGATGTCAGAGGGCTATAGAGAAGTGTGGGTAAATGGAGAAAAGTTTGGAGTTTGTTGCTGAACACGCCGCCTCCGACCCCCCGTTCATTGGGTCCAGAGAGTGGCTTGGTTTTATTTGTGCCTCGGCCTCTTTTCTGGATTCACCAGAGCTGCGCTCGGACGAGAGTCGCTTTCAGCGCTACTTAAGTCTCTACCATGCCCAGTTTGACGACCTGCTGACCGGCATCGGTTGTTCTGAATATGTCATGGTTGGGGAACGCTCCTGATTGGTCAACGCACCGCAATATACCCCAAAAGTTCAACAATCCCAACTCCAGCGTCGGCCGTGTTGGAGGCGCCAGACGCATGTCAAAAGCGTCCGCCATGAGAAAAGCTTCAAAACGCACTGCACAGGAGGCGCGGGACCTCCGACGCTCCCAAGAAGCGCGTCCACCATGTATTCTGAATGTAAACCTGCCGCTATCGCCGCTTTTTTGTGAACGCGCCATAACGTGGCCAATACAACATTTGCTTTGAGTTCCAAGACTGACCACTGAGTAAACCTTAGTGGGGTGGGGTAGTAGTGAGCCATAGAGGCTGATATGTAATAGATAAAAATGTAAACATTAGAAATTGAAATTTTTGCATTTAGGAGAAAAGAGGATTTAAATAACTTAATTCTCATAAATCAAATAGAAAAAACATTTGTCAATGACTTGAACAATTTACAGGCAACAAAAATTATAAAATAATAAATCTTTAAATCTACATCAAAGAACTCCTAAAGGTTTAACATAAATAAAAAGTGTAGTCCTATATTCAGCATTATTATTATTATTATTATTATTATTATTATTATTATTATTATTATTATTATTATGTCTTTTTATTTTATTGAGTACATCACAGGAGTTATTATAGCTTATAGTACATGAGCAGGGTCAAAGGGTAAAGTGGTGGGGCTTTGTTGTTAGTTTCACTAAATTTGCCGTTCACAGCCAATAAGTGATATGGCTGACAATAATGATGCATCTTTTTGTCGAACTGGTTGTCGTTACACTTCCATTAAAATCTGTTCCTCCGTGTATGTTTGCCCACCTGTAGATGATTTATTCTTGGGTATCTTGGGTTTTCTCTTTCTTGTTTGAATGCTCTCTTTCTTCATGGCCAGAGGTCTGGGCACCTTGGGGGGATAGAAAAACACAGGAGTTGAGCCGTTCTCCCAGGCTTTAACACAACAGAGGCCCACTGTGTCGACACAACCTCTCACGCTGATAACAGCAGTATGGTGCCCTTGGAGAGGCCAAGTGCTGCAGGGCAAAACAACCTGACAATCCCAGCTTATCCATGTTCAGGTGTCCTTGAGGAGCTTTGGCCTTTGCTCTGTGAATGTGTGCATGTGAAGTGTGTTTCCTTACCCCATGCAGCTTCATGTAGAGGCCACAGGCATTGCACACGGGCTCTCCCTCAGCGTTGCGTCTCCATAGTGTGGTGGTGCTGGTGTGGCAGTTGGTGCAGCACAGGCCGGCCCGGCGGGACGTGGACTGCTGCAGTGGGAGACAAGGACAGCTGGATAGTTGGCTGACATCCAGATGACACAAATAAACTCAGATCATGCCTTAATATCCTTGGAACAAGTCCTTTGGAGAAACTCACAGCAATAGCCTCTCCCTCTCTCACTTCTCACAATGAATCACCGGATGTGAGCATGTGTCGTGTACAATGAACGGCCTCACGTCATCAATAATAATGTGATCATTCATCAGCTGCTAAAATTCTTCTTTCTGCTGTGAGTGGGACTTTGATTTGGTGTGGGGAGCCTTTACGGCTGTGTCTAAAAACATATTTCCCTGAGGACAAGGTCAGAGCAGGACAAATAATAATCCTGCTGGTAGACTGTGTGTGTCCCCTCACTGCACCAAGCCACAGACGCTCAGGATCAACACTTTCTGAACAACACATTTAAAGAAGACAATCTGCTGCTTTTGGACAGCCATGTTTCTTATTCAAACAATGATGTAATATGTAGGAGTTGATTGCTAAAGCCTGTCATTATATATCAGTCAGTTGAGATAATCAATACCTTATGATCCTTAAAGCAGGGGTTCTCAAACTTCTTGGATCCTCACATCATCAAATAACGTTTGTTCCACTCAAAGCCACAGTATTGAGGTATTGCCATTATATATATATATATATATATATATATATTTTTTTTTTTTTTTCACTTTTTTTTCATATACTATATATACAGTATATGAAAAATAATGTACATTTCAGAAATATACAAGGAACACACACAGTGGGTTAAAAATGTAAAGCTGTTCTGCAGCAATGAAGGTTGAATCAGCCTTGAATGCTGGTGCTACTAATTCCTACAGGTGTTCCATCTTTTCTTGGTTACTTACAACCCCCTATGTCTGCATAAAAGCAGTGTTGGAACACACTATGGTACCAGACCCTCATGAGCATCAAGTGAACAGTATTGTTCATGGATTCCATGATTTATTTTTCAACTCAAACTGCTTATTTGTTCTAAGCTTTGATTTTAAAGTGCAATGACACAATAAACTGAATAAATTTCAGTATTGTATTGTATGTATTCAGTTCTAAAACTTTAGTGACAGCTGGAGGACCCCAGTTTGAGAACCACTGCCAGGAACAATATGGGGTTAGTTTGTTTCTTTGAACATCAAGAAGCTTTTGCGCTTGTTGATTTTCTATTCAATATTGGGTTTATAATCATTTTATTTCCCCTGTCTGTGTTTCAGCCACTCTCTGACTTATCACTATATATATATATATATATATATATACTGTATCAACTTTACTTTTTCACAGCCTCCTTCCGCCCTCCATGAAATTATAGTAATAAACATTATTATATGGTGTAAAAAAGTATTTATCTTGTCATAGTGTATACTACATCAGCTTTTCATAAACATGTCTGCCTTTAAAGGTTTTTGCTGTTTGTTTGTGTTTCTGCCATCTGGTGAGGTGGATGCTGCTTTGGTTTGTTTGATATTGGTTGAATGCTGGTGTGGGTAAATGTGGACGCGTCCTACCAGGCGTTTCTGGGGCTTGATGAGCGGCCTGTTGATGCCGTTCATCTTGTGGTAGAGGCCGCATGCGTTGCACAGGTAGTGTCCGGTTCCGTCTCTGCGCCACAGTGGCGTGGACACGGAGCCGCAGTTCACGCACTCCCTGCCCTCCGCGTACATGTCGTCCATTAGGTCTGAAGGAGGGAGAGCGGCGTGAGACACACAACACTTCAAACAAAAAGGTTCAATACGTAATGTGTTTTAATGCTGTTTCTTTATTCATTTATTATTATTTATGTGTGATTTATCGAGACGCGCCGGTGTGCAGAGGAATCCCTCAAACACACACCTCCTGTGCTAAGATCAAAGCGTGAATGTGGAGGAGACAGACAGACCGGGAGATACGAACGGACGGACGGGTGCGGGTGGTTGGGGGTGGCTGTCCAGGGGTTATCAGGCCGACGGATCCAGGGGTCCTGCTCCATCAATCCATCACGGCTCTGACGCGTGACGGACTCCGGGCATATTAAAATCGCTGTGTGCGCGCGCGTGTCAGCAGTAGTAAGGAGGTGGATTTGTGTCTTTATTATTCAATGAAGAAAAAAATCGCTTCGATTATAAAAACCTTTTCAAAAAAAAAAAAAAAAAAAAAAAAGATATATACTTATGCAAAAAAATATTGGCGACCCAAATAATTGCATTGGAACACTTTTTTTTCTTTGATTGAAAAGGTTTTTATTTATTTTTTTTTTTTTTATTGAAAATTAAAGAGACTTGGAGGAGCCCATTGTTTTCACGGGACGCAATAACACTTGAGATTGAAAAATCAATAACCTGATGAATTTCACTTGAATTCAAATGAACATTTAAACCTCACTGCTCAAAACGCAATAAGCCTTTTCACACTCTGGAACTGCGCATGTGTGACCAGGAGGGGGGTCATAGGTCGAGAGGGATATAAACGTAAACAAGCTCGGTCACTCTGTTGATATTTCCAACCTAACAACGTTTGTAGTTTTATTCCAGAGATCTTTAGTGTTTTAATAGTGTTTATATTATCAATATACTGTACACATATTCGGACTCGAGGAGGGACAAGGGCTTTCCACTGAAGCCACTTTCGGCACTTTTAAAAAGCAATGGGAGAAGCTGCAGCAGTATCGAAGCAAGGCAGTGTCCCCTCGTTTCAACACCGATTACACCTGGTGCACGAAAACACCGACTACCTGTGTCTCCAGCGGGCAGAATTCGGACTCTACCTGTGAATGATGCACATATCCGAGCACTTTTGTAAAACCAATGAGAGAAGCAGTACCAAAGCGACATACCTCCTCTGTTTCCACATTCCTTCTCCCAAGCTTTTAATTTGTAATTGTTACGTATTTTTTTTCGGTATTTAACTTTATTATTGTTAATTTCTTTTTTTTATTTGTGTAATTGTTTTAACAACTGTAAACTGTCTTTGAGTTTTTGAAAATCACTTTTAAATACAAATAGATGGGGTTAACGTTGAAAGAGTTCATGATAATACATTTCTTGGTGTTTTAATGGATGAAAGAATTTATTGGAAATCACACAACATATACAAGCCAAACTGTCTCAAATTATTTCAGTACTATTCAAAGCAAAACAGGTTCTGGATCATCACTCACTCCACATTCTGTACTGTTCATCCTCCCATATTCAAATTATTGTGCACAGGTTTGGGGCCTCACATACAAGAGTCCACTACATCCACTTTTCACACTTCAAGAAAGAGCTATAAGGATAATTCACAATGTCGGATATGGGGACACACACTCATTATTCTTCATACAACCAAAACTGTTAAAGTTATAGATTTCATAGAATTCAAATCAGCACAAATAATGTACAAAGCAAAAAACAACATTCTGCCTTGAACCATTCAGACATTGTTCTATGACCGAGAAGGGGTATACAATTATACAATTTAAGAGTTAAACTTAACCTCAAAACACTTAGTACGGACAACCACGAAAAACTTTTGTGTGTCAAGTGGAGTGAAGCTGTGGAACAGTCTGAGCATGAAACTTAAGCAATGTCCAGGCATAAAACGGTTCAAAAAGGGTTATAATTTTCACAAGGTACATGGATGAAGAAGGACTTTGAAAATCACCAGGTGAGTACATTGATTATTGCTTACATATTTATTTATTTAAAAGTGTTTATTATTTTCTTTTTGTCTTTTCCTTCTTCTTCTCTTTTTTCTTCTCTAGTAAATAACAATGTGTTCACATGTAAATGTTTGAATATAGTTGTTTAAGGGTATGTGGGTGTTTGCACGTGCACATGTGCATAATATTAATTGTTTCTTATATATACTGTACGTATGTAGGAATAAGGTACAGCGGTATTATAAACATTTAAGTTTCATATAAAAACATGCATTTTTTGGTAACTGACTTTAATGGAAAATGTATGAATTCCCACTCCTTTTCGAACGTGTATATAATTTGTATGTAGGGTATTTGAGAGCTTCTTTTGCATTGTTTGTCCATACTACTTTTTTGCATTTGCTTTTTTCTCTTTTTTTATTTTTTTTTTTACATGTTCGAAATAAACTAAACTAAATAAAATGTATTATTGATGGGACAAGCGAGATTTCCGAGTGTGGAAAAGACAGTATGAGTTCTCACTTTGAAAAGGTACAATTACGAGGTACACCATTCACTAACCAGGTCCATGATTATTTTTTATTAAGCTATTATTTTAATTAAATTTACAAATTTGAATGAAGTGTGATGTGTATTTGAAAAATGAAATTAAAAAAATTTAATTCTTTTTTACCTTTTTTTTTTTTTTTTAGAAATTATAGGCGACCCATTTTAAATTTCAGGCAACTCCACATGGGGTCCTGACCCTAAGGTTGAAAAAAACTGCAATAACCTAATGACTCCAATATCCATTGCTTGCATTTGATAAATCTGTTCTACTGTATTTTAGTGGTTTATTGAATATTGTGTTTGTGACATATTTTTGATACAAATTAGAGGCAGCTGGTAATTTTTTATTATTTTTTTTTAGGGGGATGGGGTTATAACTAACACACACAAAGCAAATGTGTACAAAGGTTAGTAAAAGGTAAAGACAGAATGATTAGAATCATGGGGACACTCTGGCCACCTACTTAAGACTTGGTGGCAGCAAAATTTAGTCTTTAAAAAAAAATATATATATATATATATATTTTTTTTTTTTTTTTTTTTTTTTTTTTTTGGGCGGGTTTTGGCCTGTCTTTTCTTTCTTGAGGAAAAACATGCTGCTGTGTTATGAAAGCCCAAAAGAGTCATAAGTAAATAAATAAAAACAACATTTTCAAATAAATACCATTTTGATAAATAACAGACAAATATACAATATGGCCATTAAATTGTTCAATAAGGTAATATTATTATGAAATACGTTTTATTATTCTTAAATATCTTTTTCCACAATGGTCTTTTTTATTTCATAATGTCCTTTTCCATAATGGCCGTTTTATTTCATAATGTTGTTTTTCAGCACAATGACTTCGATCTCTCAATCAAATAACATAAGGCGGAGCCAGTGAAGTGATTGGCTGATCCTTTACACAGACATGAGCAGCAGCACTTGCTGTATCGATTCGTGGAGACTTATCACTAATGCTGAGAAGCCTGAGCGCCATGAATGCATCACACGTTAGAGTAACACAGTCTCATTCTCAACTCGTCACATATTGATCATCGGTCAGGACCCCTTAGTGTCGGGGTACCCCTTCTGTGTTTATTTTCGACACTGAGGGTCCGTGTTCCACCCACAGGCAATGAAAAACATGGCGGACATGTATATTTTAATAGCAAATTTCCATATTTCAACATAGATTGTGGCTTTAGAAATGTTTTGATGACATTTCTAGTGAGAAATGTACCCTTAAATTTCATAGTATCCATTCGGTTTATGTAAACGATCTGTAGTTTTGTCGTTACAATGTACATTCTTCCATGGTTGCTATGACAACCTTTGACGCCAAAAAACTGCAAGTCAAAAGCAGATAAATATCCATTCACGGACCGAGTAATGTTATAATTCTCTTGTTAAAACCTTTACTGTTTTCATCTCCTAACCGTGGTTGGGGGACACGGGAGATCCTTACTCTCCAGAGCTGAATGTAGCTCCTCCTCTGGTGTTAAATCCTCAGATTAAAGTGGAACCACACAGAAACAACAGGCTGTGTTAGTGTTGGACAGCTGTACTTTATTAACTACCTGCACTGTAAACATAAACCTCGCTACCTGTCACGGTCACCGTGTTGGACTGAACCCAGGTCTTAACACACACACATCTGCTCATCGGCCACGCACATGCACCCACTCCCTCACTCACAATGAATACATTCAAGCTAGACACATCTCACTGCACTTTTCTTGCTTTATTTTTTTTTAAATTATTAATCATACTTTTATTTATATTCCCTCTCATTGCTACCACTGTGTCGGTCAAAGAACGGCCATGACCGATGCCCAGGAAAACTAATCGATCTTAAAGGATCAAGCCGAGGTCCAACCCACTAGCTTTGATTGACAGACCGAAGTCAGTCTGCTGAAAAACGACAATATGAAATAAAAGGCCATTGTGGAAAAGGACATTATGAAATAAAAAAGACCATTGTTGAAATGATTGACTCTTTTGGGCTTCCATACTGTGTATCTCCCACTCCTTGTTACATCCACAGCGCAGCAGCAGCAGCACATTTGCACTGTTTTAAAGGGGGTGGTGCTAAGGCCTGATGGAGCATGAATAATTGTTTTAGTGAAAAACTGTGCTTAACAACCTGCTTATTTTCACACAGGGCCTGTTTCATCCCAATATAAATAATATAAAAATGTTTAAAATACATATTTCCTATATATATATAAAATAGACTTCTGAGGCGTTAGTGTGTTGATAGTGATTAACTTAATGGAAAGCTCAACGACATTTCTCAGATCTGTCACCAGCTCATTCAAAGACAAGATACAGTGAAATACAGTGAAGCAGCAAGACCTCTTACTTTGAAAAACAACGTGTTAGAGAAACGTAAAAAAAAAAAATAAAAAAAAAAACTACAAAAAAGCCACAAACAAGAAAGGAGCAAAAAAACAGAACAACTACATATCATCAGTTTTTTCCACCGACCATAAACAAAATGTATTTTTAATCTAATCAACGATGGACGAGGTCTACCTGCTGCGGCTCTTCATGGTGCGTGTGTGTGTGTGTGTGTTTGTGTGTGTGTGTGTGTGTGTGTGCGTGTGTGTGCGTGTGTGCGTGTGTGTGTGTGTGTGTGTGTGTGTGTGTGTGTGTGTGTGTGTGTGTGTGTGTGTGTGTGTGTGTGTGCGTGCGTGCATTGAACTCTCCCCTGATTAAATTAACATTTTTAGGAGTTACATTGTACAGTTACACTGCTTTAGGCTTTGTGTATTGTGGTTTTCTATCATATACATGTATATAAATGAGTTTTGATCCACATACTAAAATAATCAGTTTTCAGGAGGATCCAGATTTACTTTACAGAATAAAATCTAGATTTGTTTTGAAATTGGGCAACAATTTCTTGGCCTTCGTGGATAAAATAAGTTACATTATTAGTAAAGAACAAAACGCATTTACGTTTATTTCTGTCCGTTAGCAGCCTGTATTTTGTAAATAGTTTTCAAATAAATAAAAAGAAAGACAAGTCCGACAATAATTTCCTGGGAACAACTGCAGCCGTTTTAACCTTAAAAACAAACGTGTGAATAAATAGGAGTCCATGCAGGATAAAATATCGGATGAAATATATATTTTAATAAAAGGAGAGTATAGGCATCAGTGTGGGCATCACAGGTTAATTGATCAGATGTGAAACATGAATAGTAGAATGGATTACGTGCATGTTTAGGTAAAGTCACTTAACATGTGTTCATTTGTTTATCAATTCACTCATGAAATTTAAATTTTCCTCTGCAATGTTTTGACAAATATTAAACGCTGACGACACGTGAGTTTATTGTGGAAACAAATTGTTTACAAAATATAACTGTATATTTAAAACAAGTGGCCGTGTTGTTGTTTTGGTGCAATATAAACTTATTAAAAAAAAACAAAAACAGGCCCAATTTCGTGGATTTGCACCCAGAAGTGAATCCATGGAGCCCTTCTCGGTGAGTGGTCTGACTGCATGTTCTCTGTTCTTACCCAGGCTGGACCTCCTCGCGGTCAGAGCTCCCTGGCGGCCAGGCAGGCTGACAATGCCTCTCTCGAAGGGCCCGGGGGTCCAAGAGGAGGTTCCCATCTCCGGGCTCATATAGGCGTATGGGCCAGAGTAAGCTCCTCCGACCGGGCGCACTGCGTACTGCTCGGGCCTGCCGCCGCCGTTCCCGAACACCAGCGGGCTCTCGTAGGGGGCGTCCCGCCCGCCGGTGCTGCCGGGCGGGCTGTGCGGGAAGGAGAATCCGTGATGGTGCGGGCTGTTGCTAAACGAGGAGCCGTCCGTCTGAGGCCAGCCGAGGTGGGATTGATGCGGGCTGTCACATGGAGGAAGGTACGGCAGCATGGCAGGGACGCGCGTGCTCGGCACGTAGACCGGGGAGCTGCAGGCTGACGGGTGTATGAAATTCCCGGCATCGTGGGAGTACGGGGACTGGCTGGAGGACAGGGTCAGGCTCTGGTACATGCTCACGGTTTTACACTGGAATCTTCAGCGGGTCCTGATGCTTATTCCAAGTTTGACCTTCAAACACATTCAGAGTTTAAAAAAAAAAACGAATAACGTTTCATCACATGGATAGATTTATTTCTAACAAAGATGGTCAACAACAATCAAACCAACCATATCTCCCAGGCTGACTAAAAGGAATGAACATCATCTCGTTGATCGCTCACATATGATAAACCATCAGCGCGCTCTCACATTCAATCGCAGCCATGGACAGAATCAAAGCTTTATTTATATTTGCTCACATTTTTATCAATAATCAAATAATACTCAATAAGTCAAATCACATAAAGCGTTCAATAGTCCGTGTAGTGTGTCCCGGACGGAGCTTCAGTACAAGGACTTGGAGTGTGTGTCGTTATCTCACCTGATAAGGAATAAGGACGGACTGCTGATAAAACAGGTCAGTCCGCTCCTCCAGTCGGTCCGAACCTGAAGAGACGCAGAAAAGGAGAAAGGCTCCCTCCCAGGTATGTGTGTGTGTGTGTGTGTGTGTGTGTGTGTGTGTGTGTGTGTGTGTGTGTGTGTGTGTGTGTGTGTGTGTGCGTGCGTGCGTGCGTGCGTGCGTGCGCGTGTGTGCGTGTGTGTGCGCGTGTGTGTGTGCGTGCGTGTGTGTGCGTGTGTGTGTGTGTGTGTGGGGGGGGCTCTCTCTTTTGCGATGTGACGAAGGAGCACGTGATGCTGGGAGGAGAAGGCGGAGGTTGGCGGTGGTCGAGGCCGTGGATCCGTTTGTTGAAGAGTCTATAAATAATCGGTGAACTCTTCGTTTTTCCCTAAAATCAAACTTATATCATAATCAACGTTGAATCAATGTAAATAAACTTTATAGATTAACTCTGAAAGCCCCGCGTCTGATATTAAATTTACAGACTGATGTAAAAGGAAAGTCAAAGTTTTGGAGTTTTTTATGGGGAAACGGGAATTAGTTTTTTAGTCCGATAAGATACGAGCAATAAATAAAATCCTAACAGGATTCACTTCGTGGGTGTGTCGAACCCCTGAAAACGGGATCTAAATAAATATAAAACAAACACATTTTATATAAACGCTGAAGAGATTTGAATAAAGCTTATAATTTTAAACCAAAATATAAAATCATAATTTATAATAAGAATTAAAGAATATATTACTGTTCAATAAACAATTAATGCATATCTGATTAATAAGAATTGTCAATAAAACATAAGTGCATGTATAAAAATAACACGTTGCATTATCAATAGTAATAATAAACAAAGAACCTTTAAAATTCTGTATGTCGGTTTTTCCATCTTGGAAAATAGACCGTTTGTCTGGCAAAAGATTATTATTCTTATTCTTATAAGCCTTGGTTTATAAAACGGAGATATATTTGTTTCAGGTTGAATAATTGATGATGTTTTCACTTTTGTATTCCGAGCAAACAAGGAAGGTGTGTTGAAAGTTTTATGGTCCTCTGACTCTCTGAGGGCCCTTATGTCAGGCTCAGTTCGCTCAGAGCTAAATCCTGGATTTAAAGGGAACCTCAGCTCAGCCCATGAGCAGCACCTTCCGTAAATCATCCCAAATAAAGCAGCAGCTAACAGCCTGTTGCTGTGTCAGACTTACACTAAGATTTATTCTCAGTTCTTATCGCGTTACCCTTTGCTTATCTCCGTCTTTAGAGCTGACAGACAATACTGAAATATTCTCACATTTAACTCACAACTCACGTCGACACCAGGATCATTTATCTGTTATGATCCAGGTCAGAAATAAAATCGTTCACAAATAAATTATAACATTTGGAATTTTCTTACAAAACTAAACTTTAAAACGCAGTAACATCCGATTTTATTCCATGGGTGCCTTATTAATAAATAAATACATGAGCTATTTATTTGAAAAATAAATAGAAGAAAACTATTTTAAAAGATGTATTATTAAATATAAACGTTTTTATATTCGATCGGAATTGCATTTGTTTGTTTATATATTACATTTATAAACACATTTATTGTAAATATAACCAAAACAAATGAATGCCTTTATTGAGGCAAGAAAACAAGAAATAACAGTAAAGGGAAAAAAATAGGAACACAATCCAGGACAACAACAACAACAACAACTATTATTATTATTATTATTATTATTATTATTATTATTATTATTATTATTTTATTTTTATTTTTTTCTTACAGTTTTTATTGATTTTATTTTTAACCAGCATTGGTCAAAACTGAAGTCACATGTTAAAAACTCTTAACACAGTCTGCATGTCTATCATGCATCTCAGCTCAACAGTTGCTCTCAATTCGAGAAGTGTTTCTCACCAATAAAACTCTTCATACACGTCTCACAAGAAGCTCATTCAACCACACATATTGTCACTCTGAGCACACTGAACTACAAAATACTAACAACAATTAAAGAGCATTTCATGAAATACATCTTATGTTTCAATCTTCAATGATTCTTGTCAGGTAAATCAGTATTTTGTTATAAAATAAGATCTTTGTACTTTGATGGTTCTAAATTATTGTATATATTGTGATATATTGCAATAAGACAATTGAATCAATTTACAGTAAGAACATTTGTGCTTTTGCACAAGTACTTCAGTACCTTACAAAAACTATAAACATTACTCTAAACGGGAAAAAAAGCAGAAGCTCAGAATTCCAGGGCAGAATACAAATCCTTAAAGTACCTCTATAAGAGAAAGTCCACGATTTAGCATGTCAATCATTGTGGCCCTGATTTCATCAGAGCACAACTCTTGGTCTTCCTCTTCTTCCTCCTCTCCCTCTCCTGGCCACTCTTCTCTCTCTAACCTCACCCGCTGCTCTTTGATCCATACTTACTCAAAGGGAAACGAATCAGAAGCCACTCCTTTGTTTGTATTGAGGCCAAACACAGATCACCTGAATCAGTTTTCAGCTGACAACTACACTCAGCTGTGTTTGAAATTGCATCGTTTTATTTTTATCGGCAATATATTTTTTTAGATATCAATATGGCTGCAGCAGACATTCACTATGTTTTTTTCTGCCCGTCATTCTGTTTTGATTGTGTTTTAAACTGTTTTGAACAAGGTGTGTTAGCTTTTGACAGTGACGTGACATCAGGGTAGGCAAGGTAGGCAGTGCCTACCCAAGGGTGAATTGATATTTTGATTATTTGTTTTAATTATAATATAATTATAAATTATTTATTTTTCCATTTCCAATAGCCTACAGTACCTATAAGTTTGAAAGTGTCCGCATTTTGTGCATTTCATAGCCCAAATTACTAAACAGCGCTAATTCCTGGAACGGCTGCACAGTCTCACTCCGCTGTAAGGCAGAGGGAGGCCACGCCCCCTCCCAAAGGCACGTTGCTCCTCTGCACACACACACACACACACACACACACTCACTGGACTGCTCTTTGTGAGTCAACTGCTTCTGGGTCTCAGTAAGCGCTGCCCCTTGTGTGGGTGAAGTGTTGGATACCTGGAATAAATCATCCTTTGGATATAAAGACTTTGAACATGTTGGAACTATTGGACATTTTCAACCACATTGTATAAATTGTAAATACTTGTAAATATTTATCACATAATATAATTCACTTTAGCATATCAAGCCTGTGTCTGTGCCTCTTTAAACACTTCCACTTCTCTCCCAGAGCTGAACTTAAATCTTCTGATCTAGTCCATTGCCATATATTACACATCATAGCAAACTGTCAATTAAACCTGTTACACTATGCTAAATGCTATACGTAAGTTCACAGTACATTAGTGAATAGATGCCATGTGACCACTGCTGCTATGTTTTCTATCTAGTGGGCAGGATGACAGCGCCAGAGATGATAGAGAATCTTTTTTTTGAGGAAAAACGACAGCTTTTAAAAGAAGGGAGACCAACACCTGAGTTACCAGATCTTCAGCAAAGCTAAGGTCAAAAAATGTTTCATACTTTCTACAGTGAATGGAACAATAGGAAGGAATGGCTTTGTGGATGCTCCTCACTGAGGCTGTTCTGAGTTGTTGTTGTTGTCATTTTCTTCGTGTTTCTGTGTTTCCAACACAAACAACGGATGTGCTGCTGTGTGATGAGATATATCTTGTTGGGAGAGTATGGAGGCTATATTAATTAATTGTTTATGTTTCCTTAATGGTGTTTTACGATGTTGATTTTGTTAGATGGCTGAATACTTGTTCATGTGGATCTTGTTGGGTTTTTTCTTTCTTATTATGAATTTTATATTTTGATAAGCGCATTGAGATGACTTTGTTGGAAATTGCTTTATACAAATAAAATTGATTTGAATTGAATTAACACTTGCCAGCAGAAACATGAAATTGTCATTGGTGGTCTCGATTTGTTTTCAAGTAAGTAGCATGCAGTTAGCGTGGACTGTGCAGTGAGAAGCCAGGAGGACAGTCGCCATCATGAGGACAACTGGGATTGGTTATCTCGGTTGGTCAATCAGAGTTACTTGAACTACAGCAAAGCCGCGAGGACCAAAGTTTATTATCGTGAAGAAAAAAAAAAGAGGAAATATAAGCGTGGGAAATGTCAAGTGTGGCGTGTGGTGTGAGAATGGGTCAAATAATCACTCAAAGCGTGATGCTTGGCAGCTCTGATTTTGCACGTTATAGAATCTTTTTAACGAATCGTCATCAACACACAAATTACGCCTCTGCTATCGGTGTGAGGTGGAAAACATGATACAAATGTAGCAGAATAAAAGTCTGTTTGTTGGTCGTTTTATGTGACAAATATAATATTATAATATAGGACAAAATAATATATTGCCTAAAAAAAAGATGTGTTTTAAAGCTCACTTCTTTAAAATTGAGTAAGCAGCAGATTTCCCTGATTTCAACTTCTTTCCCTCTCCTTTCTTTCTTTTTTTTTTGCATTTTTAGCCTGACTTTTCTTTTTTGAGGAAAAACATGCCGCTATGTATCTCCCACTCCTTGTTACATCCACAGCGCAGCAGCAGCACATGTGGGTCAAACCATTTGCACTGTTTTAAAGGGGGTGGTGCTAAGACCTGATGCAATGAATAATTGTTTTAGTGCAAAACTCTACTTAACAACCTGCTTATTTTCACATAGGGCCTGTTTCATCCCAATATAAATAATATAAATGTTTTTAAAAATACCCATTACCCCCTTCCCCCCCAGTCCGACACCCCTGGCTGTCACAACTCTCTTTCTAAACGACTCTGGGTTGGAAATGGTGCCGAGCGTTGCCTGACAATGTGTTTAATGTGTTTGTAAGTAGGTTATTTACTAGTGTGGGATATTTAGGGACATTGTTTACACACTACACTTAGCTTCACATAAAGGAAGTCATGTAACTAACTCTGCGACACACCCGTCCCCAAACACATTGATAACTGATACAGGCTACGTGGGTGGGGGGCCTGGTGGAAGAGGAGGAGTGAAGAGGATAAAGCCAGGGGATGCCAGGACGATGGTCTCTTTTCAGCTTCCGGAACACACGTGTGAAGGAACCCTGGGGACCAGTGCTGAATAGTCTCTCACTCACTCATAAATTGTATCTGGAATAAATGGTGTTAAATTCATTCCTTGACTTCATCTTCATTACTGTATGTGTATGTTTATAAATGTGTGTCTTTCTCCAGCAATAAAGAACCGGGCGGGTTATCAGCTCTGGTCGGCTGTGTAGATCCTCTAGGGACCGGACCAAAGCACATGTAAAGAATATAAACCAACACTAGTTAAAAGAAGGTTTAATTTCTACGTTCACGGGCAGGTGTACAACACTGTGTCCGACGGTGGCCATATGATTGAGGGGATCTGTGAGCGCTGCATCTCTCTGCTCACTCGGTCACTCTCTGGTTATGTCAGTAAAAAAGCAGCACATTCTCAGCTCCATCTCTTCGGACATGTTTCTGTGTGCTGACTGATAGGCCTGTCCACGTGCACGGTGGAAATGCCTTTTGACTTTGATCAGCCTCTAATGTGACACCGTCATGCTTTATGATGGCATTCTCTGACAAGGAATGGAATTTCTTCTTCTATCTTCCCGTTACATACACATGAATGGCAGATAAGCAAGGAATTCTCTGAGGTATTTGTCAGAGAGAGAGCTGGTATAAACATGTGTGTTTGAGCATCTAGGCCTGTGCATCTTGTTATACGTGCACTTTAATGAACCTTAATACTCTTCCCTGTAACACATTAGTAACATCACACACCATAGACGTGCTTACATCATTACTAATGTTGTGTTGCTTTATTTTATTTTATTTTTTTTGTTGTGCTAACAGTAGTTTTCTTTATAACATTGTGGATACAGATCATTAAGTGAAAGTCACTGAGAGGTTGATCTGCATTAAAACATCTACTGACGTCTCCCAGTAAAGTTCACTGAATACAAACCTGTGGAGAATATAAAGGAGGAGATGATAATTTAAATGAATCCACTTTTAGATCATGCTTCTTTGAAGGTATGATGATGCAGTGAATTGTGACGCTGCGCTTGGAAGCGATAGGTCACGGGTTTGCGTCTCGCTTCAGTGTTTGTTTATGACATTTTTTAGGACGTTGAGATGACTCTGGCGACAATGTTACATTAAAAATCAATATAATTGATTTGATATCAAGCGGCTTAATATCCAGTCTAACAGGAGGGCTCTCTATGCAGCCATTCTATGCTGCTGCCACGTCTCCTCAGACACATTATGTTCATATTATTCCCCGCTGGTCACGTCACTGAAGCAATAAAGTGATGAAGTGACCAAAAAGTGTGACTAATAACGGGTGATTTAAGCCACTATAGTCACTGAAGACTGAACGCACATTTAGAACAGGCTCATATTCATCAAACACCGGCTTATTTCACCATCAGGGTGGATAAATCACTCTCTTCCGTTTGGTTGTCATGGCAGTTTGAGTAATCTCTGATCCATTGATGATGGCTCTTTATCGCGCGCGTGCACATCAGTAACCCATGGTTTACTTACTCAGGGTTGATTGACCCACTTCATACCAGCTGTAATGGAATCAGATACCCAGAGTTTCCCATCGCGGGGTATGTTGACCCAGAGTTTATGGATAGACTCAGAGTTTGTTTACTCTCCTTTATGGAATACCCATATGATATAAAACAAGAACAAACAGAGAGTCAAACCGTGGCGACCGTGGCTCGGGTGGTAGTGGGTTGTCTTCTGATCGAGAGGTTGGGGATTCGATCCCAGTACCTGACTATGTGTCGAAGTGTCCTTGGGCAAGACACTGAACCCTAAGTTGCTCCCAGTGGTCGACTAGTGCCTTGCATGGCAGTCCTGTTCCACTGGTGTGTGAATGTGAGAGTGAATGGGTGAATGCGCTGATATGTAAAGCGCTTTGAGACTGCTTCAGTGTGGTGATAAAGCACTATATAAAATCAAGTTCATTTACCATTTACCTCCTCCAAGCTCTAAATATCCTCTTTTCCAGATATAATTAGTTACCTAGATCAGTGATCCTGATCATGGTAACATGATCATTCACACTTTAAATGATTGGAAGAATCTTATATTTCAATTAATTACAATACAGTACAGTAGGTCACAATGTATTGGCAATTTGTTTGGCAATAAATAATGTTATAATTTTCACATATATATTGTATATATAAACATAAGAATAAGGCAGTGGCTATCTGTACGGTTGCCGTATCAATATACCGACATTCTATTTGTACGCAGCTCCCCTATTTGGCCAGTTTAGGTGATGTGATAGGTCAGTCATTGGCCAGTTTAGGTCACGTGACTAAGACTAAACTTTATCGTAAACCTAACCCTAACCCCAACCCTAAAAATTGTTGCAATGTTGGATTATAACCTAACTCTAAACCTAACCCTTAACCCTAACCCTAAGAAGCTACGTACAAGCGGCAGCCGTACAAATAGACACTTTCTAAAAATAATACCTTATTATTATTAATTTACTCCACAGTCACATTGGTGGGGTGAATAAATGAGTACATTATATATACACACAGATGTATTAAATATTCAATCTTCAGTCAAGAGGGAGACAAAGAAAAGAAAAAAGTAACAAGAAGAAATGTGTGATTGTTCTTATGTAGCCTCACCATATTGAGACAGATGATGTAAAACCTGCTAACTCTGCCTCCCTGTGAAGTTTGTATTTTCTGTATCGCCTGGACTGGCCTGTGTGCTCACAGGAGAATGTAAAGTAGGAGTCAGCCTAATCTCCAGCATCCATGCAAGACTGGCTCCTGTCTGCCTGTGTGTCATGTCCCTATCAGCATGTTTTATTTCAGTCTGTCAGCTCCTATCTGCATACTCCAACCCTGCCTCTGTTAGTTTCACAGCAAAAACACTAACATCTACTAACTGACCACACCTTTCCTCCATCTATTTTCTTTTTCAGCAGCCAAACTTGTTCTCTGAATGGACCCAGTGTAAGACTGTGGATCTATTGTTCTGCTACAAACATGTCCATGTTGGTGTTTGAACTCCTCACAGCGCCCAGACTTTAAATAATTGAAATAAAACTTTTTTTTTTTTTTCATTGTGTAAATGACCAACTCATGAGTGTCGATATCTCAGCTTTCATCAAATGATCAGTCAGTTTTAATTTCAGATTGTAAAGAGAACAGAAATTATTCCATAAATTGTTCACATTTCAAATAAAAAAAATGGCTACAAAATCAAGGAAATTTAATTTGAAGATCCTACAGGGACTAAAATCTGTCAATAATTGTTGGATTTTGTCCATAAATGTGTATGTATCATTTATATGTGGAAGGGCATATTAGGGCTCATTATTGTGGAAATCCCTATTTTTCCTGCCTAAAATCTGTGGCCCTTTTGAGATCAAACTGATCTGTATTTGATCTAAAATGAGTTTATTGTTTTTGTTAATAATTCAAAAGTTTCTAAATCATTTATTCAAAATTCCTAATTTGTTACATATTATTTTGGAAGTGTAGACCTTCTTAGGAGTGATTAACACTTGGAACCCTATACATTTTATGAAATCCTTCAAAGTGTTTGAACATGGTTTATACTTTCAGCACACACTACACTACATTGTTTGAGACGTTTAGCTGTAGGACTGCCTCAGTGGGATCACTTTAGTTTTTGAAGAAGAGGGGAAAAAAGGAGACACCAAAGCAGTTGGAGGCAGAGGGAGGACATGGGACATTCAGATTGTTGGAGGTTTCTCAATATGTGTGGGCACGTTGTGTGTTTGTGAGAGAAATTGGTCCCGTTTGTGATTGTGACGATGCCGCTAATCATTATCCAAACTTATGCAAGAGCTATTAGCTGCATCAGCGTTACCACAATAATTATGCTGACCGTTGGCTTCTCTTATCACCACAACTCAAAAACATTTCAATTCAAACGTGAAGTTCACTGACATGTGAGACACAAAAACATCAACAAAAAAAAAAAAATAATAATACAGAGAAAAGATAATGAGCTCCATGTGTTACTTTCAGTCATTTTTTCCAACAGTGGACAAAGTAGCTATAGATGAGCAGACATGGGCAACTGGTGGCAAGGGGCCACATGCGGCCAGCCCTCAGTCCAATGCTTCCAAAGTAAACGCAAGATCGTCCATAAGACTGTACAACATCTTACTGTCACGGCAGGGGAAAGGCACACAGTGACTCCTAGACTTATCTTTCATTTTTCTTTGTTCTCACTTCTCATCTGCACTGCTGTTCTTAGAGTCAGCCTCTAGACGGACACTCTAATGCACATTTTGATCACCTTATTGTTTGGAACACCACTGTACATGCATAAACAACACATACTCTCAGACTGTCAGCACTCTTCAATTGTAATGCACAGGGTTCTTTACAACTGTTCTGAGGTTCCTTAACTGTTTAGAGGTCCCTTTAAATAGCACATATCTTGTTTTGGGTTTATTATACAAAAGAGATGGGGGACAGCAGTTGTTAATTGTTTAATGTTTATTGTAACTAATTTCTTGTGTCCTGCATGTCCTTGATACTGCTACTGGGTGCCTTGAATTTCCCTCGGGATCAATAAAGCATGCCTGTCAGGTTTTGGATTTGAAAATAAGGTAAATTATCTGGGGCCCACTACAAGCCATCTCACCCGCCCAACCAAGCTCCAGTATCCCTCATATTTTAATATAGGTGTGCAAGAAATCTAAATTCCCACTCGTCAACCACTTACTAAATACAATTATGTGATTAAAATCTGGTAGGTACGACCTTTATTAACATTGAAATGCTGTGAACATTCCTACTAGGGCTGGGCGATATGGACCAAAACTCATATCTCAATATATTTTCTCAAAATGGTGATATATGATATAAATCTTGATAATTTTGTCAAATAAAGTCTGACCAGAAAAACAATTCTGGGTTAAATTTTCTGATGCAAAATGCTACACAGGGACATTTATTAACAAACAGATGATCAATATGTGCACTCAGAAATCCATCTAACTGAGCTTTACATGTTGTTTTGAGAAGTAAAAGCAGCGACTCCTAAAACTAGTATTTTGATACATAATAAGCTACAATATATACTGTATGTACATATATTGATATATAAAATAATATAGTTTTCTATATCGCCAAAATAGAAAACTCGATACATCTTGAATCTCACTATATCGCCCAGCTCTAATTCCTAAATTATAAAACAGCCTAAATAAAAATATAAATGTGTATATGAAGCACATGTGTGTATTTAATATACTTAGAGTTTATATACAAATCAACACATTGCATATTTACTGTTAATTTCACATTGCTTGTCTTTAAGTTAGACATTAACATTTTATTTTCATTATATATTTTCTTATAATTTCTCATGCTCACTCATGTGGTTCTCTGGTATTCACTAATGACTTAATAAATAGATTTGTTGCAGACTTTACATCCTTTAACACATTTTTTAAAGCAGTGTATATTTATGGAGCTTGTGATTGGCCGATTTTTCATGGTGACTTACGTGGTTCCATCCGCTGTGGAACTAATTTTACAGAACATGTAACTGTGTCCATCCTGCTGCTCTTTAGGAAGATAAACTCTCTGTCACATTTCACAACATATTTACACCAGTTCTTTGTTTTTTTTGCCGGAACCTCTTCATTCATCATCTCTTTTCTGAGTTGTTTCCGAGTTTGTTGCCGCTGTCAGCACTAATATCGCGAGAACTGCCACCCAGGCCATTTTCAGGTGGTAGTTCTCGCGAGGCTAGTGACAACGTTCAGTTTAGTAAAGCATCTTTGAATTATTATTACATTAAAATACGGGATATTTATGGGAAAATACTAATATGGGAAGATAGCGGGAAAGAGGGGTAAAATACGGGAGTTTCCCGGCCAAAACGGATACTTGACAGGTATGCAATAAAGTATCTATCGATTTATTTTCATTTCTTTTTTTATTTTTTTATTTTTAGAAATGTTGGATATTAGGTTTAAATCAATATCTGATGTGCCAATAGTGTCCAATAACAAACTGATTTTGATTATGTTACAGCCGTTCACGCTGTGACACAAAGGTGGGAGGCGACAATGTCTTAAAGGTGTACAAAGCAAGATTTAATGCCAACAAAACCAGGCTTGAACATAAAGAATGACAACCAAGGCTAACAAATGATCAAAATATACTGAAAGGTGCATAATAAGTGAGGATGTCGCTGAGGAGAGAGCCATCAGCCACACCCATGGACGGGTTCCTTGAAAACTGTCAAAAGCCAGTGGTGCGGACAGAAATAGTGAAGACCAACAGGCGGGGCCAAAACACAGCCAATCAGAACCTGCAATGAGGAGAAACAAGGAGGAGCAGCTGCCAGAACAAGCAGACTCCCAACATTACAGGCCAGGGCCGTAACAGATTACAATTTTTTTTAATGTCTGTCATACAATTTTATATTTTGCAGTTTTACATTGTATTGATATTTATTCTATTCTATTCTATTCTATTTTATATGCACACAGAACTCCTCCTTTTAACCTAATTTTAGGTTACATGATGGAAATAACATGTAAAGCATACTTAATGTGATGCCCACTGGATATATTCCACTAATGAATATAATCTGTCAATAATAATGTAACAGGGTCAGTTATGTGTCCATGTAACATATTTTGTACATTAGTTGTTATAATTACACAAAATCTGTCATCTTAAGTTTATTTTATTTACAATTATTTTAGTTCATATAGTTGAACCTCCGAGTCAATATGTGGAATTCTACTTTGTATCAGTATTCCTACGTTCATGTTTTAATTTAACAGTTCCATCTATATCTAGCTTTCCCTCGCCTTGACATCTGTCAGTGTCCAATCCTTTCATGTGCCTGATCCTTTTAGAACCTTTCAACGTATAAGCGTAGACTACGTCACTTCCTTCACTCGCAATCTTTACGACAAAGCTCCTGGGACGTGATATTTGAATGTAAACAAGCCATACGACGTTTTCATATTTTAATAGTATACATGTAAACATGTAACTGTTTTTGTGGTGTTTTTAATTGTTACTTTAAAAAAAGACAAAAAGAAAAAAAAAAACTCCGCAGAACATAATATACAAAAACAGATCAAAACACAATACACAACATTGACAATCAAAAACCAAACATAAAATAAAATAAAAACCATAAAAGTAGTGTAATCAAGTTCTCTGTCGCAGCGAGATTGTGACCATTAAAACACAGCAAGACACGTATTTTGCCTCTAGTGATCACCACCAGTATCGTGGCACACACTTCTTTTATTACTCACACAGGTGCAGGCCATTTATCAATCACCGTCAGTCACATGATTGACATACGTCACATGATGGCACTTCATTGAAAACAAATATATATTTAACAATAACAGAAAATGGGAACACATCTCAACACCCCCACTTGTTCACTCCTTCTGATTTCCTTTGAACCAAATAAGTAGGCCTGTACAGTGTACACCCTAATAATATAGGCATTGTGTTTACATATATCTGTCCCTGATACAGGTATAAGTTACACACCAAACAAAATCATATCAAACTTTGACAATTGAAATTAGTTGCTGGCTTTGTCAATACATCAGCAACCATTTCATTAGTGGGACAATCGATCAGGTGAATCCTGCCTGTATTGACTTTGGATCTCACAAAGTGATATTTGATATCAACCTGTTTACAGCGTTACACACTCCAAGAGCTGCTGTAGATACACACACTCTTGTATGGTCGCGGCTAAAGCCATATACTCTGCCTCGCAGGTGGACAGTGCTACAGTCGGCTGTCTCTCACTTTTCCATGACACTAGTGGTCCATCTTTGTTTAGGCTAATGCAGTAACCTGTGGTGCTTTTCCGGTCACACACATCTGCAGCCCAATTGGCTTACTGTACCCTTCAAGTATCGCAAAGTACGCTTTACTGTAGTCCACTGTTCAGATGAAGGACTGACCACAAAATTCAAATCTGGTCTTGTACAGGTGACTAGATAGATTAAGCTGCCGACTGCCTCTCTGTATTTTCTTACATCATTCATTATTTCATCATCATTACTGTAATCTAGTTTCTGCTCACAAGGCGTAGCTCTAGCTTTACAGTTTACCATGTCAAACCTTTCCAATATTTTATGAATATGTCTGGATTGGGACATTGTGATATATTCATTCAAAATCAATCCCTAGGAAATGTTTTAGCTGTCCTAAAACTAAATTTGGACTGGATCATTTCTTTCACACATTTAAGTACATTCTCATTACTGGTGGCAATAAACAAATCATCAACCCATGTTATGATGTGAATGTTTTCATTGTCTTTCATTCTGCTATAAACGCAGTGATCAGCTGGGTTCTGTACAAAATTGTTCTCACACAAAAATCATGCAACATATGGTTCCAGTTACGACCCGACTGTTTTAGTCCATATAGTGATTTTTGCAGTTTACACACTAGTGTGTCCTTAGATTTCACTTCATAGCCTTGAGGTTGTTCAATGTAAATCTCACACTCGATTGGTACATGTAAATAGGCGGTTTTCACATCCATCTGATGTACTATGAGATTCTCCTGAGCTGCCTTTTGTGCCAGCAGTCTGACACTGGTCATGTTCGCAGTAGGAGAGAAAGTCTCATCATAGTTCACACCTTTCTTCTGACTGTATCCCTTAGCCATGTATCAAGCCTTTAATTTGTCTGATCCATCTGGGTTCTTTTTGAGTGCATAGACCCATTTACCCCCCCACTACATCTTTACCCAGTGGTAGTGTGGTCAGGGTAAAGGTCTCATTGTCCTTTAAAGATTGGATCTCTTCATCCATAGCACTAACCCACTGTTTTACATCTGATGAGGTTATAGCCTCTTTGTATGTTTGAGATAAGTTACATAAAAGTCTGTAACAATAACCAATATTGGTCTCATCCTCAAAACTACATACATAATCATCGAAATAACCAGGTCTCCTCCTCTCTCTAGTCGGATAGCGTCTCTGATCAGATATGTCCTCGTCCTCTTTTGGTGATTTTTCTGGCTCTTTATTCATCATTTGTATCTGATTATCACTCTGCACTGTGATTCCTTGTTCTTCAGATACTTGTGTGTTCACAGGTAGATTTTTCACAGCCTGTCTGTTAACCACAAACTCATCCTCATCTGTAGCCAGCACTTCTGCACTTGATTTGGATATAAACTCAACAAGTCTATGTTTTTGTACTTTTCTTTTGCTGGGATAGTACACTAAATAGGCGGGGCTATTCTAATCGTATCCAACAAAGACCCCCCTCTCACACCTTGAGTCCAACTTTCCCTTCTGCTGTTTGTATGCATAACATAACTGTCCATTTTTTTGCATTCTGGAAACATTGGGCTTTCTGCCAGTTAGCATGTAGAAGGGAGTCTGCTTAGTACGGTTGCTAAAGCATCAATTTCTCACTACTGTAGCTGTTTGGACAGCATAGGTCCACAGCATCTTTGGTAGTCCACTTTATAAAAGCATTCACCTAGCCATGTCAAACAGTGTTCTCCAGTTGCATTCAGCAGTACCATTCTGGTGTGGAGAGTATGGGGCAGATGTCTCATGCCTAATACCACTCCTGCACATTCAACTTTTGAACTCTTTTCCTGTGTATTCTGTTCCATTATCAGACCTCATGCATTTAACATGCCCATAAGGAGCTATGTCTGCCAGAAACTTCTCAGTAGCTTTTCAGGAAATACACAAACATTGCACCACCTTCTCCGGACATTGGGTCAAACGGACCAGCTAAATCTGTGTGCACCCTTTCCAGAGGTGCTTTAGCTCTGGCATCTGGACTTCTATTCCTGGTTTGTATAAACTTCCCTTGTGTGCAGACTTCACATTGTGGAATAGTTTTGTTTCCCTTATCTTTTAATTCCATACCATCAACTACATTCTTCAGTTTCATGATATCTTCATAATTGCAATGTCCTAGGATTTCATGCCAACTCTGTAAATCATGGCATTTGTTACACTGGTCATTGCTAGCATTGTCTACAGTGTGCAGATAGTAAAGTTTATTGTGTACATGTATTGGTAATTTGGTACCGTCTTTATGTAGCACAACATTCTTCTTCTCACTGAAGATGACCGTAGCTCTACAGGACGTGGCAGCCTTAACAGAGAAGATATCCTGGGAATATGTCGGAATGTACAGGGCGCTCCTCAGCATTGTGTTGAAACCACACCCCCTGCTGTCGACCAGCCACACTTCTGCATCCCCTCTGCGCTTTGCGACCCCACTCCAGGTACCATCAGCCTGCTCAACGCAGTGAGTCCCGGCTTGGAAACTTTCGTCGAACTTCCTGAACTTTGTGATGTCTGTGATTATGTGTGACTTTGCTCCCGCATCCACCATCAGACCTCCGCTCTTCACGTCTGGTACCGGCATCTCCGCGTCGCTTATGCGGAAAGCATACTCCTTCTCCGCCGCGTCAGACACTCCCCGTGCGTTATCCCGCTGCTGCTTCTTCCTTCTACACACTGCACTGCTGTGTGTGGTACTTTTACAGTGATAACACCACTGTATACGCTGACAGCCTCTGGATATGTGGCCTTTTGCTCCGCATTTGTAGCACACGATGTCTGGATTGTCCTTTGCGATCTCCTGTGCGCGTCTCGTGCCAAACTGTGCACTAGCCTTCATCACATTGGCACGCATATTCTCAATGTCCTCATAACTTTATAAGTTTAGTCTTGAACTCAGAAAAAGTCATTTTGTCCTCACTCGGAAACAGATGAATAGCAAATGGCTTAAATGAGTCAGGGAGCCCTTTCAAAATCATTGCCGCACTTCTCAACGCGGTGGTCTCAGCTCTGATAATGTATTCATTGACGTTCTCCATGGGTGACTTTTGTAATGAGGTCAGTTCTGTGTATAAGTTGATCACTCGGGGCTTGCCTTTTCTAGCATATAACTCACGGAGGATCTTTAGCGCTGCTCGTCTGTCGTCTGCCTTAAGTTGATTTATATACAGGCAAATATATAGACATGTTCATCCTAGACAAGTGAGTAAAAAAATATTCAATGTTTATTTGCACACACAAACACACACTCCGCACTCCACACACACACACACACACACACACACACACACACACACACACACACACACACACACACACACAATAAGACTGCTCTCATTTTGGTGTGACTCACTTTGTCTTCACTTTTTGATCCTCTCGAAACAG